>NC_080540.1:232933793-233267793 GCF_028640845.1 Ahaetulla prasina | reverse complement strand
TCCTTCCCCTGCCACACCCACCAAGTCACACCCACAGAACCGGTAGTAAAAAAATTTGAAAGCCACCACTGCCACAAAGCATAAACTAAACTGGTTCTGATTCAGAAGGTGGCTTGGCTTCGGCTTAACATTGCACGAAGCCAGCCATTGCGGCTTGTTAAGCCACGATATGGGACATTGCGCTGGGTAACTCTGTCAAACCGTTTTTTTGTTTGTTTGTTTGTTTGTTTGTTTGTTTGTTTTTGTTTTTTTTTCAGTAAACCGTGGCGTAACACGAGGCCTCGATTCGGTGCGTTTAAACGGACGGCGCTTTGACATTTGGGAAGAAGCGATCCCGAAGGAACGAGGGCGACGGCGAGGGTGCGCTTGCTGGACCGAAGACAACCCAGGTAACCTTGAGATCGTCGGATGGTCATCCCCAGCGTTTGAAGTCCTGGGGGGGGGGGAGAAAGGGGGGAAACGGATCTGTTGCTTTTCCCGGAACAGCGCCGGATCCTCAACCGTAGAAGGAAAGAAAGTAAAGGCTGCAAGTTGCAACGCTCCCTTGCAGCACAAGGAAACCAGACCCGCGCTGGGCAGGAACGGAAAGGTTCCTTCCCGAAAAGTGAACGTGGGTTGAAGGGGCGTGGCCTGGGTCGCCGACCGACGGACTTTCGCGCTCCCTGAGGGAGAAGCCGAGTCCGCTGACAATTCAGCCGGAGCTGCGGTCTCCCGCCGTTGCCCTCGGCTGGCCCCGACCTGTGTTTCTGCCTGGCGAGGAAGAAGCGCCCGAGTTCTCCGAGGGAATCTTCGAAGTTCCCAAAACAAAAAGGGGCGCCCTCTGCCCGGCTTCTCCCGGGGCGCTGCCGAGCATGGGCGGGCAATGCTGCTGCTTATCCGAAGAGCAGCTCCTGAGGCTGGAGATCGAGCGGCGGCTGCGGCGAGACAAGCGGCATTCCAGCAAGGAGCTGAAGCTGCTGCTCTTGGGTGAGCCGGCCGGCCCGGCCTGCCTGGGTTGTGGGTTCGGCCAGGGTGGGGTCAGGCCAGGAGGCGCAGCCTCGGGGATCCGCTTCAGGAGCGATCTGGGAACGGTTCAGGAACCTGCCAAGGGCAGGAGCAGAAACCGTGGGCTCACCCCTGCCAACACTGGAAATTTTTAAGAAAGTGTTGGCTAACCATTTGTCTGAAATGGTGTAGGGTTTCCTGCCTGGGCAGGGGGTTGGACTAGAAGGCCTCCAAGGTCCCTTCCAATTCTGTTGTTATTATTATTATTATTAAGATCGCAGGATTTAGGGGCACAAGTGGTTAAGGAAGAGGTAGGTTCTGTTTAAGAACCTTCAGAGCTGAAGAAGCTTCTTGGATGAGAAGCGAAAAGTCTTCAAAGAAAACACCAGAAAATTCAGTTGCCTCTTGAAAAAAACACCTTTGGGACAACCATGACCAGGATAACTGAGAATCTCTACAGACGTTCTGTTTAAGAGTTGCTAGTATTATTTTGGCCTGACATTTTAACATGGAAGTTGAGGCTGAGATTTGTAAATGTGCTTATTTCTTATTTAAAAAGTTTATTTTATTACTAATAAATTAGGTCATATATTCCCAATTTAAGGGGCAGGACCGGAGACCAAGGTGCCGATGTTTCTAGGGAACTTACTCAAGGCTATTTCAATGACTGCCATTTGTCAGAAATGGTGTACGGTCTCCTGCTTGGGGTGGGGGAGGGTTGGACTAGATGACCTAGAAGGTCCCTTCCAACTCTGTTAATCTGTTAAAATCTGTTAATCTGTTACTTTATTGAGATACAGACAGACAGACAGACAGCTGAATGCAGGAAGTTTATTCAGAAATTGTTTGGGGAGGGGCAATCACTGGCTTCTTATCTAGAATAGGTGACTAATGCTGTAGTCTGCCGAATAGACTTTGAAGTCCAGTTTACATTAATGTATTGTAAGGGAATGTGGGCAGAATTTATGTACATAATTGCAGTGTGATTGCTTTGCCACGTTTGCACAGTTATACTTCTGCTGTGACTGGATGCTTTACTGCATGCTATGACTAAGATTAGGCTTCTGGGTGGGGGTTACCTCTATTGTGGTGCAAGAACCCCAACACTTCTATTTATTCGTAGGTAGCATGAGCCAGTATTCAGTTTGGATCTGGACACTGCACTCAGTTCAGCCATGAACAGTCACCATGTGATTTGGCAAGCCACTACTGAGAGAAATCCATTCCCCAAGGTTGTTATGATGATAGACCAGAGTGGGGAGAGAACGGTTTGGGAGATGATTCAGCCAGCATGCAGTTAATAAGGATCATCTGCTTTGATTCTGCAGCCCCCTCTGGATTTTACTAAACCGTTATTAGATTAATGTGAGAAAGCCCAGAGTAAGGAAGCCCACACTGCAGCCAAGGCAACACACAATAGGTAACATCAGGCTGCACCTTTTGCTAAGTACAGCTTGGTTCTCTGCATGGTGTTTTTTAAAGGAAATTTTTTAAATAGAAGCTGTGAGCGAATAAAGTTCTTATTGTGGTCTGTATGGAATTCCACAAGCCGAACATCCAGCCTATGAACCATTCTTGATGTCTGTGATCTAATCTAAGGATCTCCAGAGCCTTGGCAACTTTAAGCCTGGAGGACTTTCAACTGTCAGAATTCCCCAGCCAGCTTTGTTTTGGAGACCCCTGATGTAATCTGTATCTACCCATTCTTGACCCAGGAGAATCTGTACCAGCCTGACATTTGCTGGCCTCATTGTTGTTTGTCATCCCACCTGTCTCTGTTTCCAGTCACTGTCAGGCATTTTACTTTCTTCCATGGTAAGGGATGACGATGCTTAAGAGATTTTATGCACATAGAGGTTGTTCTTAGATAGTCTTGAAATAAATAAGCTTTAACACTGGTCTAAGTAACAACTTCATTGAGAGTCTAAGAATGAAGTGAATGCAGTGTTTTGGGAACATTGCTCTTGTTATAGTGATTGTGGTGTGATTAGGTAGAGAAGTAGAGAAAGCAGCCCGTGTCTTCATCAGTCATCATTTTTGGATGATCTTCCTAGCAACAAGGCCTTCTTTTTCTGACCGCCCATTTTTGACTTTCAACTCTGTCTTCTGGCTCTATGGACAAGCACATAGGAGCAAACCCAGAAATGTCCTCATGAGCTCAGGACAGAAATCATAAAAAGCGAAAGGGCCAAAAAACTCTGATCTGTCTTTCTGCTGATATCCCTACTACTATAGTCATCATGAAACTCAGCAGCTAAAATATAACAAGAGAAGGAAAAACACATTCCCCTGTTCTCTTCCAACTAGCCCAGGGGTCTCCAACCTTAGTAACTTAAGGCTTGTGGACTTCAACTCCCAGCAAAGCTGGCTGAGGAGCTCTGGGAGTTGAAGTCCACAAAAATTACTAAGGTTGGAGAGCCCTGAACTAGCCAATATTGTTTCCTTTCAACCATTTTTAGGTGCACAGAATGCGCAGAGGCATTCCAGGGAAAGGACATTAGTAAATAGGCGGGAACTAGTAGCACTTTGCTTTTACAACGTGGATATTCTTCTTATCCAAAATATCTTAAATGGTCGTTAAGGATGGGAAACAGCTCAGGTGAAAGAGAAATGCATTTTGAGGCACTACAGATAGTCATCAACTTACAACCGTTCGTTTAGTGACCATTCAAAGTTAGAACTGGAAAAAGGTGATTTATGTCCAGTTTTCACACTTGCAACTGTTGCAGCATCCCTATGGTCGCATGATCAAAACCTGGGTGCTTAGCAACTGGCATGTATTTATGACAGTTGCACTGATCCGGGGTCACGTGATCACCAGTTGTAACCTTCTCAGCCCGATTCCAACAGGTAAAGTCAATGAGAAAAGCCAGATTCTCCTAATGATCACATGATTCATTTAACTATTGTAGTGATTCACTTAATAACTGTGGCAAGAAAAGTTGTAAAATGGGGCACAAGTCACTGAACAACTGTCTTTCTTAGCAATGGAAATTTTGGGCTCCGTTGTGGTTTGTAAGTCAAGGAATACCTGTATAGAAAAGAAAAAAAGATGGGTATTGACATTGCTGAGTCAGACAGGACAATGAATGACATGGAATAAAAAACTTTGCTATATTCTAGTTAAAATTTCAAATGACTGCTTGGAACTAGGGAGGAAGAATTATAGTAGGAGAATGGTGAACTATTTTTCCCAAAACATTTTTATGTTTATTCATACAAACACAATAGTTAAATAGCAATAGCCATATTCTTTCTTGCTCATAGGATAAATAGAGATACTCTATTTAGTATATTTTAAAAAGATTTTAAAGTATTGGTTAGAGTACTTGAAAAAAGGGGTAAAGCTCATGTGTGAAACCCTGGCTTTTTCATACAAGCAATAACAGCTTTTTGAATGAATCTTCTGAAACATGTATTTCTGTTCTAAATATCCAAAAAAGCAAATTCATTTTATCTGCCATTTCAGTTATTGCCATTACCATTTATGACTAGCACTAGCAACATAGTCTTAAAACAATTCAAAATCAAGGATAATTCGCATAGGTAAAATAGTTGGTAACCAAAATATTGACGTAACTAAATCTCATTAAAGCCAGTAATGTAGTGTATCGTGCTTTCAAAACTGCATTAGTTATGCCTGAACCTCATTTGTGGTTAATTATTTGCTCATTCTATTTTGTTACTACTGCAATAGTGATTTTGAATGAAATTCATGTCAGAAATGAAAAACTGTATTGGATGTTCACAAACCAAGACAAAAGCACCTTTTAAGATGGGTTCCTGAGAACTTTTTAACAGGATGACAGACCCTAATTACTCATTTTACCTCCATTCCCACAATCGGCCAGATTTAAATAACAATGACAGGACCAAGTCCTATATAACTCAAGGTCTTAGTATCTAAGCTCACATCTATACAACTACCTCACCCACCACTTCTAGAGCAGCCTATGCCTGGGGCAGCTCAAGAGTAGATAAGCAGTGTTTTTTTTTCCTTATCCCAATTTATGTCACTATAAGGTTAGTGCTATGCAATATGTGAAGTTTCAGTAGTGTCTCCTTTGGTTGCTCTTATGCTCAACTGGAGTTTATGATGGGGCAGATGAGTTTTTAAGCAGTTAATACTTTCAGAGTATAGTCCCACCCAAGCTTTCTGCAAAACAGTTATTTCTGCAACCTCCTTAAAGTGAAGCTCAGAAGCTTTTGGAGATTTTCTATCTCAGGAAAATTCTGCATGACAGATCTGAGTGAATAGATGCTCCTTGCTGAAGTCTCCTCTTATCAAGAGATAGGACAGGAAGGGTCAAAGAGGTGGGCATTTTGATAACTGCTCCCCTCATTTGTAACAGTGTCTCCTCAACACAAGAGTGGCCTCCCTCTTATTTTTCTTTATGTTTTCCTGCAAGTGCAGAATCTGCTTTTTCTAATTTTGGCTCAATCAAGTGTTGGTCCATCCCATTTCGCAGGAATTGACTGATTGGCTTGTCACGCAAGCCTGACATCATGGGCTGGGAGAGAGTGACTGGCCCAAAGTCACCCAGCTGGCTCTCATGCCTAAGGTGAGACTAGAACTCACTGTCTTCTGGTTTTCTAGCCCAGTGCCTTAACCACTAGCCCAAACTGGCTCTCAGTGTCCTCCCTCTTATGTCTTGCAAGAAATGGTTCTGGAAGGCCTTGATAATTAGGTAACTAGAAAAATATTTGTGCCATTGTATTTTTGTTAATGTTTATTTTATATTATTTGTTGCATTAATTTTGCCTTTGATTTTGATTACAAAGCCTCTGGAGTAAGATAGTTTATATACTATATAAATAAAAGAAATAAAACATGGTTAAACAAAACTGCAACAAAGTGTATTTACACTTACATTTTGTTCATTTTCTTAGTAAAATTGTTTATATGCCTACAATTTCTGGTTACAGTTATTGGAACATATATTTATAAATATTGATTTGCACGTTTATATTTTTTTGAATGAAAATGATTTCTGTGTGCTTGGTATTGTCAGACATTTGCAATGTTTGTATGCAGCTCATGTTCATGACTTGGCATTTTCTGAATAATTTTCTTTATTGTCCCCCTTCATTTCCAGTGAAATGGAAACATTTCAGAATCAAACTTGTTCATTTCACTAAAATATACTATATACAATACTGTGCCAGACACACACATGTTTGTGTGCATGCGCGCGCACACATATACCAGCTAATAAGAATAGCAAGGTTTTGTTTTTTTCAGTTTTCCAGAAAAAGGAGAGAAAAATGAAAAGAACGGTGAAGCAAGTAAATATGTAAGCATAAAAGCTAGAGGACCAGTTATTGTCATTAGCCATAAGGCCCTGAGTCACTTTTGTATTTACTTGTACAGAATTGTTATTGTATTTTTATCCCATCTTTTTTTTAAAGTCCTAACTACGAGATTAGGCAAATAAGTCTTTACTTCCTGATTTGATGGAGTGACAGGGTGACATATAAAGTAAGAAACTTGTGAATGATACTACCATAGTAATTGGGTCAAGGAGAGTTTTCTTAGCAATTACTGAAGTATTAATATACTTGTGATTGCAACTTCTTAGTTTTCAGATATGCCATGGTTCTCAAGTAACAGACTAGCTATCCTGTCCTGCATTACCGCACAAACTCTTCACAATAAGGAATACTTCAATATTTTCAATTATTAATTTTTGTACAAACATGTAATTAATCTCTTCAAAACCTCAGTATCACATGAATGAAAGAGCATTGTGGTTGTAGTAAGTCTTGAAGTGGATTTCCTGTCTGCAAAAACCAAACATAATCATTGCTTTTTCTGAGTTATAAAAAACACTCAAAGGAAAGGGAGAGCGACGACATGTCTCCTTGGTAACAGTAAAACCAGCAGGTTTTTCAATTTCACTAGAGGGTGAATATAGCACTCAATACATTTTTTCGATAAATTTTTCTTAAATTAATGAATAATTAAGCTTGCCGCACCTACTATGACAAAGGGAAAAATGTAATGTCAGCTAGTTCTAGAGTCTTCTTGTAGATCTCTGGACTATTTGGAGTAGACAGGTAAAAAATTGCACAGAATTACTTAATGTAACAGTAGCAAATTGTTTTCTCCTTTGCCTGCATGCACCATAAATTGTGGAAAGTATGTGAATCATAAGTTCAAGCACAAAGGCAAATTCCTGGGTCTTGGCTTATTTAGCTTCTGGTTTGTTTTTTTTCATTAGGTTCCATTTGGTGGTTGGTGGGCTTCTAAGTGACTTGAGTGACATCTGAAATCTTCCCAACATTTTGCTCTGTTGTTTTTGTGAAACAATATTTGCTCTTGTTTTAGCTGCACTAAATGCTAAAAAATCTCAAGCTGAGGAATAGAACAAGACATTTCTACCGAAATCCCGTTGATGATGATACCTCGGCTGGTAACGAAATGTTCAGAAACAAAATGTGAAGCTAGGAGAGCAAACCACTGCCAAAATCTCAAGCTGTATCAGGTCCATCCACATTAAAATTAATGTTTAAAGGTCAAGAAAAATGTACAAAGGAAAAAAAGGGTCAGGGGAGAAAAATGAAGAGAGAAGATAGGTTGCAGGAGGTGGCAATGCCCCACTTTTGAATGAAAAATGACATGAGCAAGGCACAGGATGGCTGTGTAATGGTGGGTGGTGATGGCAGAGGTTCTCTATATACAGGTAATCCTTGACTTATGACCATAATCGATCCCAACATTTCTGCTGCTAAGCAAGACAGTTAAGTGAATTTTGCTCCGTTTTACGACCTTTCACGCCACAGGTGTTAAGTAAATCAGTACAGTTGTTAAGTTAGCAACATGGTTGTTATGTGAATCTGGCTTCCACATTGACTTTGCTTGTCAAAAGGTCGGCAAAAGGGATCACATGAGCCCTGGACACTGGAACCATCATAAATATGAATCATTTGCCAAGTAGCTGAATTTCGATCATGTGACCACAGTCATAAGTCGGAAAAACGGTCATAAGTCACTTTTTCAGTGCCGTTTTAACTTTGAACAGTCACTAAATGAAGTGTTGTAAGTCATGCACTAACAATGTAAATATTCTTGCTATTTTTAATTTGTTTGGTAAAATATTAAGAGAGGGAACAAACATCCCATATCATGGGACATATCATTAGATATGGTGGGTACTTTGTTGTTTCCCCATACAAGAAAACATATTTTTTTCCCGGAATGGCTGCTTTGATTGTCCTCAGCTGAAGAATTGGGATGGTCTTGAAGCCTGCCTCTCTTTGGCTGCCATTTTTTTTCATTCCCAGTGGCATCTGTTATGTTCTGGAAGTAACGAGGCTGGAGACCAGGATAGTGACAACAGCTCTTTAATATAGGGTGAACCCAGCAACAGGCTGGGGGAAAAACCTCTCCTTTTATACAGTTCTGCTGGAGGCTTCGTCCAATCAGCAACGTGCTGATTTCCCGCTCAAATATTTAAAGGTACAACTGTTAATACATAACACTCCTCCCCTCCCAGAAAACACTTTGTCTCTATTTACATATTTATTTACATGTTATTTTTCGACGTAGTCACGCAAATAACCTGGGCGTCTCCTAGTTCTTTCTGACCTGCGCGGTTCAGTTCTGGGTGGTGTTTTGAGCTGGTCGGAGGGGCTGTTTTCTCCTCCCAGCTCTTTCTCTGGGCCATCGGGCTCCGGATTATTGGCCGACTCTTTTTTTTGGCCATCCGGCCTTGGATTAATTTTGGAATTTTCCCTGCTGCTTCCCTCGGGGACCTGATGGCGTCGCTGGAACTCTGGGACCTCAGCTAAGTCTTGCGCCTCCCCCGGGTCATTGTCAGCTGTGGATTCAAAGTGGTATTGGTCATTACCTGTCTCTATTGGTTTGGTTTGGTCAGTTATTCGTTTCCTTAACTGATCTATGTGGCGCCGCCACACTCGGTTGTCTGGTAGCTCTACCACGTACGATTTTGGGCCTGTTATCTTTGTTACTTGTCCTGCGACCCAACTCGGGCCGTCCCCATAGTTTCGGGCCCACACCCGGTCGCCTATGCTCATTTCCCTTGTCTTTTCTAGTTCCCCCTTGTAACCCTCGGGTGTGTAATGGGGGTTCAAACGGTCAAGTGGGCACCGGAGTTTCCGTCCCATTAGCAATTCGGCTGGGCTTTTTCCAGTGGCTGTGCTTGGGGTTCTGTGCTGGACGGCTAGGAAAAAGTCTATTTTTGTTTGCCAGTCACCTGGCTTGAGCCTGGACAATGCCTCCTTAGCGCTCCGGACGGAACGCTCTGCAAGGCCATTCGACGCAGGGTGGAAAGGCGCAGAGAGGGCATGTCGGATGCCTTCCTCTGCCAGGTATTCTTCAAACTGGGCTGCCGTGAATTGGGGCCCATTGTCGGACACCAGAGTGTCCGGCAACCCGTGAGTTGCGAATAGGTGGCGCAGGGTTGCGATTACTGCCTCGGCCGTGGTGGACTTCATGAGTATGATCTCCAACCATTTGGAATATGCGTCCACCACCACTAGGAACGTTTGGCCGTGAAAGGGGCCAGCAAAGTCAATGTGGATTCTTGACCAAGGCCCTTGGGGCTTTTCCCATTCTCTGACAGGGGCTGTTGGGGGTAGCGGTCTGGACTCTTGGCAAGCTTGGCATTTCCCTACCCTCTCAGCAATCTCTGCGTCCATGAGTGGCCACCATACATAGCTTCTAGCTAACCCCTTCATCCTTACGATGCCTGGGTGACCCTCGTGGAGGAGGTCCAATACCTTGCCCCTTAACTTAACAGGAATTATTACACGATCACCCCATAACAGACACCCCTTGAGCCGAGAGCTCATCTCGTTTCTTAACAAATTCTTTTGAACCGTTAAGCCCGGCGCAGCGGCCACCCTCTCTGTACCCAACCGAGTACAGTCCTTAACACAATGTCGGTATGATGCCGAGCCACTTCCTTGATGTGACTGGGCCAGAGTCCAACGAGTCAATAAGGAGGATGGGTGTCCCGGAGTGGGGTCTTGATCGCCCCTGGCAGTGGGCATCGGCTCAACGCGCCTGCATGCCCCACTTCTTTCCGGTCGATGCTGCAGCTTGTACGAATAAGCGGCTAAAAATATAGTCCATCGGGTCAAGCGTGGCGAAAGTGCCACAGGCGTTGGGCGGTCGCCAGCCAGTAATCCTAGTAGCGGTCTGTGGTCAGTCACGATTTCAAAATTCCGCCCAAAGACATACTCATGGAATTTTTTGACCCCTGATACAATGGCTAGTGCTTCTTTGTCTAATTGGCTGTAGTTCCTCTCTGGGGAGGACATCGTTCTAGAGTAGAACGCTATAGGGGCTTCTGTGCCGTTTGAAAGTCTATGGCTGAGTACAGCCCCCACCCCATAAGGGGATGCATCGCAAACCAGCACTAGGGGTAGTGAGTCGTGATATTGGATGAGCAGGCTATCACTTGAGAGCAGGTTCTTTACTGCTTCAAAAGCCCTATTTTCTGACTTTCCCCAAGACCAAACAGTATTTTTCCCTAAGAGCCTATGCAGCGGTTCCAAGAACGGTTGCTTTGTTCTTTAAAAGACCGCGTAAAAATTAACCAATCCCAGGAATGCCTGCAGCTCTGCTTTGTTTTTGGGCGCTGGAGCCTTCCTAATTGCCTTAACCTTGCTCTCAGTAGGGTGAATTCCTTTCTTGTCTATCCGGTAGCCCAAGAAATCGACCGATTCGACCCCTATCTGGCATTTATTTGTCTTGACTTTTAATCCGGCTGTCCGGAAAATGCTCAAGACCTTTCTTAACGCTCCCCAATTCCTCCATGTTTTCCCCTGAAATTAGGACATCATCGAAGTAGGGAACTACCCCTGGGAGCCCTTGCAGTAGTCGTTCCATCAGGTTTTGGAACAGCCCTGGTGCCACACTAACCCCAAATTGCAATCGGGTGCACTTGAAGGCCCCCCTGTGTGTCACAATCGTTTGGGCTTCAGCTGTGCGGGCGTCTACTGGCAGTTGTTGGTAGGCTTGGGCCAAGTCTAACTTTGCAAAGACTTGCCCTTGCCCCAAAGAGTGCAATAAGTGTTGCACCACGGAACCGGTAAGCGCTTTTCTGTAAGGCTTTGTTAAGCGTCGCCTTGTAGTCAGCGCAAATTCTAATTGACCCGTCCGGTTTGATGGGGTGACGATTGGCGTCTCCCACTTTGCGTGATCGACTGGCACCAAAATCCCTGATTTATGAGCTTGTCCAGCTCCTTATCGATTTTGGTTTTAGGGCAAAGGACTCTCCTCGCCTTAAGCCTAATGGCCGCTACCTGCGGGTGTAAGCTGAATGAAATAGGGGTCCCCTTGTACTTGCCCAGGCAGTCCTTGAAGACATCTTCGAACTCGTTAAAGAGAATGTCCTTCAAGTTGCAGTCACTTCTGTAGATGCCAGTCACTCCCATGCCCAGGGCACGAAACCAGTCTAGTCCCAACAGACTGGGCAGAGTTCCTTCGACGATCGTGATGGGCAGGGTCTTCTTGTGAGGGCCGTACTCGACTCGGACGGAGGTGGTCCCTCGAACAGGGATGCGATTCCCCTGGTAGTCGTGGACTCGTAGTCGTTGTGCTTGCAGGTGGCGCTTCGCGACGGACGGCAGCGACTTCGCCAAAGTGTCCCAGGACATGATGGTGATCGCTGATCCCGTGTCCACTTCAAGCCGGCACCGCACTCCCTCTATTTTTGGCCTGGTGAAGATCTTCTTCTCCACTTTGGTCGAGGCGCGGCCTATGACCACCGTTGTTTGGTTGGAATCCGCGCCTTTTTTGTTTGAGCCAATCGCGGGTCGCCTTGCCGATTCCGTGCTCTGATTGGCCGATTTGAATTTTCGGCGGGAAGGTTGGGCCGCTCGACAAACTTGAGCTAGGTGCCCTTTCTTCCCACACCGCCGACATATCGCATCTTTAAATTTGCAGCGTTGCCGCTGGTGTTGACCCCCGCAGCTTCCGCATTCATCTCGGTCCCCTTTGTCGCGTTTTGTGCGGCAGACCCTTCCTCGTCTTCACCGTCGGATTCGGTCTGAACCTCCTCCTGGTGCACGGGGTTGCCTTCGCTCGCCTTTGTGGGACCGGCTTCTGTAGCGTCTCTGCCGCTTGGGATGACATTTCATGTGCTCTGGCCGTCCAGGCGTTGGCCAGCGTTAGGTTGCTCTTTGCTAGCAGCCGTCGCCGTAAACGGATGTCTTTGACCCCTCGGATGAGTTGCTCGAGGAGCACCTCGTCTAGATCACGGTATCCGCAGTCCTTGGACGCTCTTCTCAGGGCGGCCATGTAATCACCGATAGACTCGCCCTCCATCTGTCTTCTCTCCCCGAATTCAAACCGCCGCACATATTTAGACGGTGTTGGGGCGAAATGGTTCCTTAGCAAAGTCTGTAAGGTTGGCCACGACACCGACTGCAACGGTGTTGGCTCTGCCAGGGCTTCCGCGATGTCAATGACCTCCGGACCGCAGTGGCTTAAGAAATAAGCCCTTTTTCGGTTGTCTGGAACTCCGTGCAGTTCGTTGGCTTCTAGGAAACTTTCGAAACGGGTCATATACGTCCCCCATTTCTCCTTAGCCGGGTCGAACGGTGCGGGTGGAGTGTAACTGGCCATCTCGCCTTTTCTGCCCTGGATTTGCTGGGTTCGGGTCTATCGTGCTTCAGCTCGGTTCTGGTTTTCCTCAGCCTCGAGATCCCACCTTCGTCGCCAATGTTATGTTCTGGAAGTAACGAGGCTGGAGACCAGGATAGTGACAACAGCTCTTTAATATAGGGTGAACCCAGCAACAGGCTGGGGGAAAAACCTCTCCTTTTATACAGTTCTGCTGGAGGCTTCGTCCAATCAGCAACGTGCTGATTTCCCGCTCAAATATTTAAAGGTACAACTGTTAATACATAACAGCATCCTCTTTTGTTCCATTTACTTTTTACGTTGTTTACTTACCAGTAATCTTCTTAAATAATTAAGTTGAATTAAACCTTCTTAATTAAGTCTTCTTTAATTGTAACACTCTGCATCCATTAATACCTGGTGTTGCTGCCTTGCTCCCTGGAACTTCTGGAAAGCTGCAGGGGCTTTTACAGTCTGTCCTCTGCCATAGCTTTATAAGTTTAACTATGTATGCGGGTATTAAATTTCAGTGAGCCAGATAATACCGGAGAACTAAAAAATTACACGTCAGAGGAAGAAGACTGCTGTCAGCATAGCAGTTTCAGTTACAACCCCCCCCCCCCAAACTGCTGTAGTTCGGATATGAAAAGTAGCTTTTGTGCTTGTAAAGTCTCTGCGGTCTAAAATTGATAGGGTTTTGATAACTACAGGAGTCTGGCTTCTTCACATTTTTATGGGAGTTGGGTCATGTCTAGACCAAACCTTCATAATCTGATATTCCCGCTACCACTTTCATATGTTTGACTATAAATCAGTCAAGCTGGAGATAGTGATGGGAATTATAGTCAGTGCATCTGTAGAATACCAGATTGTGGAAAGTTTATCTTGACAGTTTATTACAGTACTTATTTGTTAAATGGTCTTTTGACTTGAGGTTGAATGTAAGTGTTTATCTTCTGGACACCACTCTATTAAAAAAAATCAGCCTTTGATCACAGCTAGACTTAATTTTCCCATAGGTAGATGCTTGAGGCTATGTCCAAAATTGCTCTGCTCATTAGAAAATGCTGTGTGGAGATGTGCCACGATAGCTTCATTATATCATCAGATGATGAATCCATAAGAATTGAGAAAGAAAGGGCTTGTATGTTTGCTTGAGGCAATGAATCTTGCTCTTGATTTTAGAAGAATGTGGAATAACTTCAGAATCTGTATGGATCAGCCACTGGTTACAAAAACACCAGCAGGTTATAAATTATTCTTATTATAGTGGGGAAAGTAAAGATTCTTTGTTAGCTCTTGTGCTTCATTGGAAAATGGAAAAGGAGAACAATTGGGGGTAATAATACATTGAGAAGCGGCAGCAAGAACTGATTGCTGTAAATGAATTTCTTTCAGGAAAGCCACAACAGTCTCTAGATATTGAAATTGTGGGCTTAACTTTTAGACATCTAAAGTAAATACTGCCTCATCGAACTGCCAGTTGTTGCAGATTTGTGCCTGTATTGGGATGGCAGTGTTATTTAAGCACACAAGGTTTGATGGGATTCCAGTGTATTTCCTGTTATGACAAATATCTTAAAATCAGTTTTATGAAAAACACTTCAGCTGAATTATAAGGCCCAAATGAGAACATAACCACCAGAGAGCACACAATGTGTTTTTGTCTCAGCAAAATGCTAAACTTGCAACTGCATAAGTTTCACTTCAGAATATTGATAAAAAAAATCAATCAGTCAGAATAGAGCAGGAAGGGACCTTGGAGGTTTTCTAGTCCAACCCCCTGCTCAAACATAGGTTAGGTCATATCAGTGAGGTCTGATATGACCCATATCATGTCAGTGATGGCTAACCTTTTTGCCATTGCGTGCCAGGAGAGGGGCGGGGGGTTGCACGTGCACGTGCCCACATCCATAATTGTGCCCCGCCCCTGCACATGCGCGCATGACCTTCCCCACTCCTCCTGCTCCTGGTACATGAAAGGCCCGGTAGGCCCGTTTTTCTCTCACCTGGCTCCAGAGCCTTTCTAGGAGTCTGGGGGGGGGGGAATGAAAATGACCTTTCCTCCTCCTTCCCCCCCGGAGGTCCTCTGGAAGCCAAAAACAGACCGTTTGCCAACTTCCGGTCCCATCAGAAATTGGCAAACGGGCCGTTTTTGGCCTCTGGAGGACCTCTGGGGTGGTGGGGAAGGCCATTTTTGCCCTCCCCAGACTCCTAGAGAGACCCTTGAGCCAGGTAAAAGAGAAAATCGGGCCTTCCCCACCACCACCCCGAGGCCCTCCGGAGGCAAAAAACAGCCTGTTTCCCTACTTCTGGTGGGCCCAGAAGGCCTGAAAATAAGCTGGCCGGTGTGTACATTTGTTCCGGAGCTGAGCTCACGTGCCCACTGATATGGCTACGTGTGCCATAGGTTTGCCATCATGGCCCTATACCATATCCAGCAGGTAGCTGTCCAGTTTTTTCTTTTAAATCTCCAGTGATCAAGAACCTACAACTTCTGAAGAAGACAAGCTGTTTCACTAGTTAATTGTCCTTACTGTTGGGAAGTTTCTCCTTTATTCCAGGTTGCTTCTCTGCTTGATTAGTTCCCATCTATTGTTTCTTATCTTGCCTTCTGGTTCTGGAAAATAAGTTGATCCCACCTTCTTTATGGCAGCCCATCTAATACTGGAATACTGCTATCATGTCACCTCTAGTCCTTCTTTTCTCTAGATGGGTCATACCCAACTCCACCAACCGTTCTTCATGTGTTTCTGTCTCCAGGCCTTAACTTAGTTCAACTTAGTTGCTCTTCTTTGCACTGTTTCCCAAGTCTTAAACATATTTTTTGTAACATGGTGACCAAAACTGGATGCAGTATTCTAGGTGTGACCTTACTAAGCATTTATAAAGTGGTACTAATAGTTCATGTGATTTTGATTCTATGCCTCTGTTTACACAAGCAAGGATTGTATTAGCTTTTTGGCTGCTGCTGCACACTGCTGACTCATGTTTAAATGATTGTTCACTAGGACTCCAAAATTCTTCTCACAGTTACTGTTTTTTTGAGCCAGGTTTTGCCTAATCTGTTAGGCAGATCTTTGGTTTTTCCTGCCTAGGGGTAAAACCTTTCTTTTCTCCACATTAAATTTCATGTTGTTGGATAGGGCCCATTGTTCAAGTCTGTCAAGATCTTTTTTGTCTTAAGCTTGTCTTCTAGGGTGTTGGCTATTCCTGCCAGCTTAGTTCCGTCTGCAAATTTGATAAATTCCCTTTCTATTCCCTCATCTAAGTCATTTATAAAGATATTGAAGAGTACTGAGCCTAAGATGGAACCTTGTAATACCCCATTACTTACTTCCCTCCATGTAGATATAGTACCATTAAGGACTACTCGTTGAGTACAGTTTGGCAGCCATTTGTCAGCCAATTTTGTCAAACTGGCTGTCAAAAAGCATGGTTGCTTAGCTTTATCTAATGCTTTAGTTTCCATATAGATAGTTTGGTCGACTGATTGCAGAAGTGTGTTAGGTGGGATGCAGAGAAACACATTCTGCCTTCAGAATGGCTTTCACTTGGCAGCCAGACTGCACCAGCACTGTTTCCTTTTCAGTACTAGACCTAGTTTTACTTATGCATTTGAGGCTTAACAGCGATGGCCTGCCAGTACTCAGCTGTGTTTTCCTTCAAGAAAATCTGTGCCTCTCTAAATCTGTGCTCATTGCTGTTTTAATTTTTAAAACTTTTCATTTATTTATTTTTATAGGAAGGAAAGAAGGAAGGAAAGGAAAAAAAGGAAGAGAGAGAGAGAGGAAGAAAGGGAGGTACGAAGGGACAGGGAGAGAGAGAGAGAGGAGATTTTTGATGCTCTCTGCCAACTTCCCACAAGAAAACTCAATGGGGAAGCCAGCAGGACGTTGGAAGTTGTTCTGGCTCCCACTTGTTTTTTGCCCAGTAATAGTCATTCTGTTTTTCTGTTTAGGTAAGGAAATATCTCTGGAATGATGACCCAACTAGGTAAGAGTTGTCTAGTGATAGTTTAAACTGCTACAGTAGTGCCTAAACCTATGACCATCTTGTTAACACAAATTAACAAATTAGATTTTTACAAGTTAATGAATTGAGCTGCTTATATCAACACAACCAGTGCATTTTACCAGTGAAACATATTGTTTAGTGAATTCAAACACAGAAGCTATCTGCAAGCCCAATTACTATGGTTGTTTTTTTTAAAAAAAACCTGTTGAGAAGCTATTAAGGAGTGTTAAAAAAGAGAAAATGAAGAGAAGCCATAATATTGGTGAAATGAAAGATGGGAAGCGAAAGATAAATAATAATTTAAACTTTTAAAACATATACACTATACGTAAAAATAACCAGAATATGCAGAGAGAGTTTGCTAGAAATAATTAGCTTCATTATTCAATTTTAAAATCTCCTTAGTAGTTTGCAAAGCATAATGGAGAAACAGGCATTTTTAGATCATCTGAAGCATTTCAATACCTCAATATTTTCATTTGTGGTGTTGAGAGACCTCTAGTGGTGGCATGGGAAAAATATTTAGGTTTGGTTTTTTTAACAAAAATGTAGCATGCTCTTGCTGTTTCCTAAAGCAGTCAAACCACCATTCTTATAGCTTCTAACCTTTTAAAGATATAATGTACAATATCTAAGTAGATTATTTAGTAACACTTTAAGAAAACATTTTTTATGCTAAATATATCAGTTGTAAATTTACCTGAAGTGGGGATGTTGTGACTTTTTAAAGAATTTTCTTTCCAAAGTATAGGTATGTTGGTGTATTAGAAAGATTTTCAATAACAGACTTATTCTTTCAGATTCCTGTGGGTTAATGTAATATTTTCAATCCCTGCCTCTGACTTTGTTTATAGTGACTTAAAAGCATTTAACCATATGTATGTTACTGTTTTTTGTTTTTGATAGGGACACGGTGGCTCAGGGGCTAGGACGTTGAGCTTGTTGATCAAAAGGTCGGCAGCTCAGCGGTTCGAATCCCTGGTGCTGCTGTGTAACAGGGTGAGCTCCTGTTACTTGTCCCAGCTTCTGCCAACCTAGCAGTTTCGAAAGCACGTAAAAATGCAAGTAGAAAAAATAGGGACCATCTTTGGTGGGAAGGTAACAGCGTTCCGTGCGCCTTTGGTGTCTAGTCATGCCGGCCACATGACCACGGAGACGTCTTCGGACAGTGCTGGCTCTTCGGCTTTGAAACGGAGATGAGCACCGCCCCCTAGAGTCGGCAACGACTAGCATGTATGTGCGAGGGGAACCTTTACCATGTTACTGTTTATATAAAAATTAAAATTTTGTGGCTGTGCTTCAGGGCATCTCAGGGATGAAATCCAGCGGGTTCTGACAGGTTCTGGAGAACCAGTAGTGGAAATTTTGAATAGTTTGGAGAACCGGCAAATACCACCTCTGGCTGGCCTCCGAGTGGGGTGGGAATGGAGATTTTGCAATGTCCTTTCCCCAGGAGTGGGGAAGGAATGGAGATTCTGTAGTATCTTTCCCCTGCCATGCCCACCAAGCCACATCATGCCCACCAAGCCACGCCCACAGAACCGGTAGTAAAACAATTTGAATTTCACCAATGGGCCATCTCCTTATTTACAGATACTATATTTGCTACTTTTTGGATAGGCCTATGTGTGTGTCAGTTGATATTGGCATGAAGGAATAAAATCTCCCTTCCCTTTAAAAATTTGCCACTTTCTCCATGTTGCTTAATTATTTTTTTCCTTTCTTGCAGGTACAGGAGAGAGTGGGAAAAGTACATTTATCAAGCAGATGAAGATAATTCATGGATCAGGCTTTTCAGAAGAAGAGCGGAAAAGTTACACAAAACTGGTTTATCATAACATATATTCTGCTATGCAAGCTATGGTGAGCGCTATGGATGCTTTACAAATACCATACTCATCTGAACAAAGCAAGGTATATTACTGCCCATACATTGAAATCACTTCTGCTATTTATTGTATAAATTGGATTAAGTAAAAATGCTCTGGTATAAATCCATTCAGTCAATCTGGGTAGGGCATGATCATTTAATGTGTAGGTATGTAATAGCTGGAAATATGTAGTGATTCTATGGATTCTAACCAAGAATTTCAACCTTATGCTAAAACATGTATTATTTCACAGTGTGATATGTTATATGTACATATGCAAAGGAGGCTGCATTAAGGTCACCAGATCTGGATTGCAAAAATCTGGACCATCATTAGAAGACATTCTAGTAGTAGTAGACATTGGAAGTAGATATTCCAATGCATCATTCTTTGCCATACTGTTGTTTATAATCAGTCTGTGCAATTTTCTTGCAACAGCTAACTAGGTGGTGTTGAAGATGCAAGTAGGAGTGAGTCTTACATCAGCCTTCACTCATTGGTTCATTTTCCCCAGTGGGAAAATGAACAAGTGCCAGTAGCTGACAGGCTGGACAGCTCCTGGTAAAAGGAGCTGTAGCCTCGGACAGTCTTAGTTCATAGTTATTTTTGTTGTTCCTGTTGCCTGAAATAAACAGTTGTTTTACTTCACCATGATCGTCCTGCCTTTCTGTTCATGTCCGGACCTAACAGGTGGTCCACCGTTTCTTCAGCTTCTTTGCAGAGGCGGCATTTCCTGTCTGTTGTTGTCTTCTCAATTTTGATGTTGTATGTATTTGTTATGAAGGTTTGGTCTTGTGCAGCCACAATTAGTCTCTCTGTCTCTTTCTTCAACTTTCCTGCTTTTAGTTGTTGCCAGGTTTTATTATTATCTGTTTTGCTTGGTAGTTTTTATATACCATGCAAGGCTTTTGGTCTCTCCAATACTCAGTAACCCTTCATGGTATATTAGCTTCGTTGCATCTTCACCACTGTCCTTCAGATATTCTTCCAATGTCCTTTTTTATTCTTCAACTCTCTAGTGTGCTTAAAACATTCCATGCCCATTTGTTTTCCTTGGTAAGTAGGAAATGATATTGTCATTGTATGGATGAAGGGTATGATTTATAGTCATCATGTTTCTGGCCTTTCTAGCCAGACCTTTTTAATTTAGCTTGAGCTTAATCCACTACTCCAGCTGTATATCTAATGACTGGAATTGCCAGGGTTTTAATTGCCTTGATATTATTTCTGCCACTGTGTTTGGACTTTAAGATTTCCTTCCTGCCGATAGTTCATTTTAGCCTTCTTCTTGGCTTCAGTATGCTTGTTGTTGTCAGCCTGAAGGATATCCAGGTATTTGTAACCATCGTCTTCATCCAGACACTTGATGTTATTTCCATAGGGTATCTTGATTCCTTCAGTTTTACTCTATTGATCTTTTGTCCCTCTGCTGTTTGAGTAGTTTCCTTTGTGCGCAGGTGGAGCACAAAGCTTGTTTTCAACTAGATGTTGCAGGACTGCATCAGCCATCACACCAGTTAGCAATTTGAAAGTTGTTAATAAGCAAGTAATTAGTTAGTTGGTGCTGCCCTTTTTTGGATCTTTCATTATCAGGTAGGTTTCATCAAATGTTGACCAATCTTTAATTCCACTTCCTTGGACTATGTTGTTAAACTACTTGGCAACCACTTGGTCGGGTAGCAACGGGAAAATTTCCTGGAAAAGAAATTCAGATACCTTGACATTAGCAAGGTGAATTTATCTGATTACAGGAGCCATGGATGCACCATTGGGAGACTTGGAAGTGCCAGGTTGGGTACAGATGGTTCTGAAGAAAGTCGATGTGGCCATAAACACTTGTCACCAATTTGATACTCACATATTCCGTTGTTGGATATATGTATCTCTACAGAATCTAGCTAGAGAATCTAGCCTATTTGATCATTCCTTCCCATCCTTTTATGGCTCACTCTGCAAGATAGTATAATGTAAATATATATACCTGACTAAAACAAAGAGACCTATGACTTAGTAATGTAAAGTGCTGTTAGGCAAAATTAATTAGGCATAGATTGCAAGTTATAAAGTTAAATTGATTTATTTTATTTATTTATTTATATCCTTTATAAATAAAGGGTATAAATAAATATTTCTTTTCTTCTATTTAATTTTAAATTTTTTCAGCTCTTACCCGTCTATTCCTATAGATAGCTAGTATAATCTTGTGTAATAATAGAGTTGGAGGGAAATTGTTTTTCACAAGGTGTCAAAAAGGCAAATTTCATGCTTGGGATAATTAGAAAAGAGATTGGAAATAAAATGCCAACAGGAAAATGCCCTGTGTTATGTCATCTGGAATAGTTTGTACAATTCTGGCTGATGCATTTGAAATAGAGCTGGAAAAGGTGCAGAAGAGAGCAATCAAATATCTACCTTACGAGAAAGAATATCTGGTACTTCTCAGCCTAGAAAAGGGCAACTGAGAGGGAATATTATCAAGATGTGTACAATCATGGATAGCAGTAGGGGAAGGGTGAGAGAACCTGGGGGTGGAGTTAAAAGAGGGATCAACCTACAATCTCTGTGTAGCTATAAGTGAGCTAAGTCCAATCCCGCCCCCTTTGAATTCCATTGACCCTTATCTAACTCCTACCAGCTGCTGGCCTTATTTGAGAAGATTCCTGTGCATAGGCATGAGTAAAAATAAATCAGTTTAATTGGACCTTCCAATGTGGACATGTTCTCTCACACCTGACAATGGTTTGGAGGAAGATAAGGAGAAGTTCTTTTCTGTCAGTCTCTCTTGAAAGACTAGATTCAAGAATCACATAAGGAAGTTGTTAGAAGGAGATTTGGATGAGACAGAATAAAGCACTTCTTCACAGAATGCATAATCAACCCTGGAATTTATAGCTGTAAGACATTTTTGCACGGCTTTACAGAGAAGTTGATTAGACATGAAGTTTCAGTGTTATCTCTGAGTTGGGTGCAGTACGCCTCCAAATATACCCATTGAAGATGAATAATCACAGGAGTCTGTCATCTCTCACTTGTTGCACTTCAGAAGTGTCTGATTCAGGGGTGGGTTCTACTTACCTTTACTACCGGCTTGCATTGTGCCCATGCACGCACGCTCTGCTCGCGTGTGCACGCACTCTTCTGCACATGCACAGAAGCTTCTGCGTATGTGCAGATCACTTTTGATGACGTTTGGGTCAGTGGGTGAAGCCTCCCGCCGATTTTACTACCGGTTCTATAGAACGGGTCCGAACCAGGGGCAACCCACCACTGGTCTGATTGGTCATTGTAAGAAGCAGTGTTCTTACATCACCTGGCAGCTTTTCAGGGTATGGAGAATACAAGTCTCATATGAGACTCAGATTGGTTGAATGGTTAAGGTATTGGGCTAGAAGCTGGGAGAGCCTGGTTCAAGTCATCACTTAAACGTGGAAGTCAGTTGGATGACCTTGTACCAGTCCCAAGTTGGGGTCACCACAACTCAGCATCAGTCATCTGCAACACATGGGCTGAAAAACAAAATCCATTGCCACAAGAAGTGTCGAGGAGCTTCTGGGTAAAATTAGGTGGGTGCAGTGAAAAACAAGCAGCCCTGCCAACTAAATGAGACAAACAATAAAAGTGTGATGGCTTCATAATTTGGCTTTTCAATAAAAATAGAATCTGGTTAGGAGAGATGATAGCTTTTGTTCACTCCTTTTACTATGTTTGCATTTTTAATTGGGTTTTAATTGCATTGTTTTTGTTTTATATTAGTTTCCTGTGGATTGAATGTCACACAGAAAAAAAAAAAGAACTATTTTCTGTTGCCTCAAAATGCAGGATGTGGAATAATACCTTTCAGTTAGCAGCAGGCAAAGTCTTCTTCAGTCTTAGAAATAAATCATTATGGTAAGAGTTAATGCATAGTAGAAATAATTTTGGGCTTTTGGGCTTTAAGGAGAAGCAGGACAGCCATTTAATTTCTATTCCTGAACTGCAGAGGGAATTGGCTTGTTCGGTTGTCTGTAGTGCTACTTCCAGTTCTGCAACCCAGACATAATCGAATCCCTGCCTGTGGCCAAATCCTCCAGTGATTCTCATAACTTTGTTTTCTAGGCTGCTATCATTGCATTTAAGGAAGAGTCTAGAATAGTCCAGTCTAGAGAGGAAAATGTCGTCAGAAATGGCATGGGATTGAAGGAGAAGTTCAATTTCCTTGCTGTTATTAGTTTGCTTTCCAAAAATACCTTATCTATATAGGTAATGTTTGACTTATGATCAGTCACTTAGCAAGCGAGATTATGATAGACCCCCCCACCCCCAGTTTTGAAGTTATGGCCATTACAATAACCCATGGACATTTGCTGTTACGAATGTCACCAATCACATACTTAAACTGCAGGGACACCCACCTATCCCTCCTATTTCCCCCCCCCCATCCTGCCCTGCCAGGTCCCTTCAGGTCTTGGATATTTGTGTCCCCCTGCCCGAGTCCCTGTAGGCCTTGAACTGGTTTTCCATACCAACAGGGCCCAGGCCTTCTCCCCACCTCCTCCCCCCCCACTCCCTGTCACCAATCATACACTTAAACCTTTTAAAAGTCTCAGAGCTCCAGACTTCGCATTAGGGAAGAAGGGCAGGCCGTTCTGCCCCTCAATATCTTTGGGCCATGTAGTTGTGTCCTGATGCCAAAGGAATCAGGCTTTATTTGCAAAAAACAGAATTTTAAGTGGTGTTCCGCCAAGTGGCTTAAAAAAAAGCCTGAATTGCATTAATGTTCCTATTTATTGGAATGCAAAGTTGAATTACTCAAGAGATGTCAGGATTTGCAAAAGCCTTTGCGCATTTATTCTTTTGAATTAAAATATGGATGAAATCAATATTTACATTTGTTTGGCATTTTAAAGTCCCTGTTTTTCAACTTTCTCTACTTTAGACTGAGTTTCTGCATAGTAGTCTCAGAGTGTTGATTCTCTCAAACATAGTGAAAGCTAATATTAAAAAGCATTTACCACTAGGCATTGTTGGGCTACTGTATTCTCAGCAATAATTTCTATTCCACTTCAAAGAAGTCTCTTAAGCAGAAACTACTTTTATGTAATCTTTTTCAGACCTTTTTATGTAGCCTTGGTCAAGCTCAGATTAGAAATTTGATCGCCCAACAATTATTCTGAACTGAGTTACAGTTTAATTTGAACCAACTGCCCAGTTTTTGTAGGGTAGTAAAAACTCTTAATCCAAGAGGCATGGCTCCCTACAATTTGCCCTCTGGCCAATTCCAACTATTTTTGGGTTTTTACCAGATCCCACTGTAATGCCCTTCCTTCAGCACTATTATGAGATACATACGGGAGTCTCCCCCTGGCTCATTGCTTGTGGTCTTGTGGTGATCAATAACATACACCTTTATATTGCAGGAGTTATAGAACATTGCACCAAAGTCTTATTTCCCCCCATCTAGCAGCAATCCCAGGCAGTCAGACAATTTCTATGTCTATTTTCTAGTTGCTGATAAAGGTTTATTTATACAACCTACAATGTTGTTGTAAAGTTTTGTTATTTAGCATCGAAGCGTTCACAGGATGATTTAAGATGGATTGTTGTATATGCTATTTCTGTTTATCTATTTTGGCTTTCTTTTCTTTCCGTTTCTGTTTTATTTGCTGGCCAAAAGCAGTTATAAATCACATTGAAATCGACTTGTGTGTGTGTTTGCCGTTTGAATCGCTCAAGAGAGATGTCCATCCAAAGAAAGAAGCTAATGTGTTCAAAGAAAAGGAAGGAAGATAGATTCAATTAAGACCTAAACTTATATAAACTCTTGGAAAGTATTGATTTAAACATAAATTAGATGTGGAATTTTCTCTCTATTAAACCTATCTTCTTTGTTGTGAAATATAGATCAATATTATTGTCCTCAAATATTATAGATGCTGGGTTTAGGTATAGAAGTTTTAATAATATAAATTCATGGCACACATTAGGTGGGGTTTTTTAGTTCTAATTATTTACTTAAATTCAGGCCCTTTGGCATCTGCTTTATATATTAAAGGTAGGGTTCCCCTCGCACATATGTGCTAGTCGTTCCCAAACCTAGGGGACAGTGCTCAACTCCATTTCAAAGCCGAAGAGCCAGCGCTGTCTGAAGACATCTCCATGGTCATGTGGCCGGCATGACTAAACACCAAAGGCGCACGGAACACTGTTACCTTCCCACCAAAGGTGGTCCCTATTTTTCTACTTGCATTTTTACATGCTTTTGAACTGCTAGGTTGACAGGAGCTGGGACAAGTAACGGGAGCTCACTCCGTTATGTGGCACTAAGGATTCGAACTGCTGAACTGCTGATCTTTCAATCAACAAGCTCAGCGTCTTAGCCACTGAGTCACCGCGTCCCTTTTCTTTATATATTAGGCTGGTATTATTAATCCCATGTTAGGTGGTGCGGTGTGAAATTAATTAAATAATAGAAACCACCTACAGTATTTCATCATTTTCTCCACATTACCCAGATAAAATTAGAATAATAAGCATTTTTAAGGGATTCCCTGAGATTGTTTATTAAAGCTAAAAGGAAAGAATGTCCCAATTTTAAACCATCACTCTAGAGAAGAAAGGAATGTTAAATTTCTTCATAACCACTTTTTCTGATTTGAATTGCTCCCCCAGAATAGCTGTTTTTAAAATTCATTTGGTCTGCTGTTAACATAATTCTGTGTTGCATTATTTCTTCTGGCCTTGGTTAAAGCCACAGTGGCATGTTAGATTAAGCAGGTGATCTTGATTATGTGATTTAGGATTAAATATTCAACTGGAAATTACCATAAATTCCTTTGCTAATTAGGCAAGGGAAATATGCTAAATTTTGGGGTGATTGAGAGTCAGTTCTTTAAACTTCTGTAAAAATCAGTGACTGGCCGTCACAGAATTTGTGCTATGTAAGTCAGTTAATGATGTCTTATAAATTGCGATTGTAAAGGAAGCACAGGAGTGGGTCACAGAATTTTAGTATATTTAAACTATATAGTCCTAATAAAATGTATGGGGCATGGGTTCCAGAATGAGACATGCTATCTGAGCACTATGGTGGGTAGGTAAATGGGTCTCTCCTGCTAAACAAAAACCACTAAGACTTTACAGTAATGCGCAATAGATTTTTTGTTGTCTTACTTAAGTTTTATGTGCAGTCTTAAGGTAAAGGTAAAGGTTCCCCTCGCACATATGTGCTAGTCGTTGCCAACTCTAGGGGGCGGTGCTCATCTCCGTTTCATAGCCGAAGAGCCAGCGCTGTCTGAAGACATCTCCATGGTCATGTGGCCGGCATGACTAAACACCATAGGCGCACGGAACACTGTTACCTTCCCACCAAAGGTGGTCCCTATTTTTCTACTTGCATTTTTACATGCTTTTGAACTGCTAGGTTGACAGGAGCTGGGACAAGTAACGGGAGCTCACTCCGTTATGTGGCACTAAGGATTCGAACTGCTGAACTGCTGATCTTTCAATCAACAAGCTCAGCGTCTTAGCCACTGAGTCACCGCGTCCCTTTTCTTTATATATTAGGCTGGTATTATTAATCCCATGTTAGGTGGTGCGGTGTGAAATTAATTAAATAATAGAAACCACCTACAGTATTTCATCATTTTCTCCACATTACCCAGATAAAATTAGAATAATAAGCATTTTTAAGGGATTCCCTGAGATTGTTTATTAAAGCTAAAAGGAAAGAATGTCCCAATTTTAAACCATCACTCTAGAGAAGAAAGGAATGTTAAATTTCTTCATAACCACTTTTTCTGATTTGAATTGCTCCCCCAGAATAGCTGTTTTTAAAATTCATTTGGTCTGCCCTTAACATAATTCTGTGTTGCATTATTTCTTCTGGCCTTGGTTAAAGCCACAGTGGCATGTTAGATTAAGCAGGTGATCTTGATTATGTGATTTAGGATTAAATATTCAACTGGAAATTACCATAAATTCCTTTGCTAATTAGGCAAGGGAAATATGCTAAATTTTGGGGTGATTGAGAGTCAGTTCTTTAAACTTCTGTAAAAATCAGTGACTGGCCATCACAGAATTTGTGCTATGTAAGTCAGTTAATGATGTCTTATAAATTGCGATTGTAAAGGAAGCACAGGAGTGGGTCACAGAATTTTAGTATATTTAATCTATACAGTCCTAATAAAATGTATGGGGCATGGGTTCCAGAATGAGACATGCTATCTGAGCACTATGGTGGGTAGGTAAATGGGTCTCTCCTGCTAAACAAAAACCACTAAGACTTTACAGTAATGCGCAATAGATTTTTTGTTGTCTTACTTAAGTTTTATGTGCAGTCTTAAGGTAAAGGTAAAGGTTCCCCTCGCACATATGTGCTAGTCGTTGCCAACTCTAGGGGGCGGTGCTCATCTCCGTTTCATAGCCGAAGAGCCAGCGCTGTCCAAAGACATCTCCGTGGTCATGTGGCCGGCATGACTCAACGCCAAAGGCACACGGAACGCTGTTACCTTCCCACCAAAGGTGGTCCCTATTTTTTCTACTTGCATTTTTACGTGCTTTCGAAACTGCTAGGTTGGCAGAAGCTGGGACAAGTAATGGGAGCTCACTCCGTTACACGGCAGCACTAGGGATTCGAACCGCTGAGCTGCCGACCTTTCGATCGACAAGCTCAATGTCCTAGCCCCTGAGCCACCATGTCCCTTCATGTGCGGTCTTAGGATCATCCAAATAAGGTAGAAAGGGTTTCATTTCCTGATTTGATACAGCTACTGAATATTCTTTCCCCCAGAGAGGACATGAATTGGTTTCATAAACCTAGATGATGAGGTAGGATCAAAGAGGAAGGATTGTTATCTATTTAAGGTGAAAGATACAACTCTGGACATGTTCCATTCTTATTTTATCTATGTAGCTTCATGTCCTATCTCTTACCGGAACAACTAATAAATTATAATCTGTTATAATAGCTGATAGGTAGCAGTGCAGGGAGGAAGTGATGGAGGAGGAAGCGGAAAAGAGGAGTCAGTGAGAACAGGAATCACTTTAATTTGAAGATGGTACAAGTCTGCCCACTGTAGGATAACCAAAACCATCTTACTTTACAATTCATTCAGTTTTCTTGAATTTTTCTTTGGTGCTTTGTACAGGAGTTCAAAATGGCATACATTCCATTCCATCCTCCACTTTTCCCCTACATCAAAGACCCTGTGATGAGATCCATGCAGGATGTTGAGAACTTGGCAGTCATTATAGCCTAGTTTTTCCTACCGGAGCTCACTAATTTGGCTTAATTATTCTCCATTGTGGAATTATTATTGCACATGGAATTATTTCCTGTGGGGAAAAAAATACAGATATTTTGAACAAGCAAAATATAGCTCTAAAGCACTGACTTTGGAATTATCCCATCAAAAATTGGAAGGGTTACAGATGTTTGTTTTCTCAGGTTTGCTCATGGGAAAATGTATACCATACATGCATGCTGGATAGACACACAAGCAGACTCTTCCCTTTCTAATTTCCACCTGATACATTTCCAGTTCATCTGTTGCCTTCTGTTCTTCAAACCTCATGGGGGCTCTCATTTTTTGAGGATTTTATCAATTGCATCCCACCCCATTTTCCAAGTAAATTACAATTACCTTGGTCCTCTGCATATTATTTTTCAGATCTGTCCCCCTCATTGAATTGCACTTACCATTGTTTTACAAATTGCTGCAAGACATTCTGGACATGAAAACAACATTGTCTGCATGCAAAAGTACACGCATATTCATATCTCCAGCCAACACACTTGTAACAGTACAATAATAATTCCTTATATGTTTATCCATAGACATAGGTGCCTTCCCTCTCCTATCCTAAGACTCATTTCAAATTCCTTTTCAGGCCTCATTTTTGCTTCCAAAGAAGTTGCTTCTTTCATTTTGTGATTTAATTACCTTATCTGTCCCGCTCCCCCCGCCATTTACCTTCCCGTCCTGTTTCCTCTGTTCTGCTGTTTACATACTCTGGACATTAGATTCTTAGAAGCCAAGTACCATAATTTCCTTGCTTTTTCTGGCAAACCTCCATCACAAATTGTAGGGCTTTCTTCAATCTCCCAGCTTTATTGCAACACTCTGGGATCCCCATGGTCATGTGATCAAAATTTGGATGCTTGGCAACTGGCATGTATTTATGACAGTTGCAGTGTCCCGACGGCTCATATGATCTCTTTTGTGATTTTCTGAAAAGCAAAGTCAATGGGGAAGCCAGATTCACTTACAAACCATATTACTAACTTAACAACTTCAGTGGGTCACTTAACAATTGTGGCAAGAAAGATTGTAAGATGGTACAAAATTCACTTAACAAATGTCTTGTTTAGTAACAGAGATTTTTGGCTCATTTGTGCTCATAAGTCAAGGACTAGCAATAGCACTTAGTTTTATATACCACTTCACAGTGCTTTACAACCCTCTCTAAGCAGTTTACAGACTCAGCATATTGCCTCCAACAATCTGGGCCCACATTTTACCGACTTCAGAAGGATGGAAAGCGGAGTCAACCTTGAGCCAGTGAGACTCAAATTGCCAAACTGTTGGCAGCTGGCAGTCAGCAGAAGTAGCCTGCAGTACTGCATTCTAACCACTGTGCCACCATGGCCACCACGACTACCTGTATTGCAGAACATGAGAGAACATGGCATCAGCAATGTTCTGGGTATGGGAAGATGAGGGGAGAATAGAGAAGGGGTTGAATATTAAAGTCAGTCAGTAGGGTGAATATAGAGCAAAGCCCATGGCATCATCTATGATGGCTACTTCATTTTGGAAACAATACAAAGTGCTAACATTTATAACATAATAAAAAGGAGACTGACTGAAATAAAATAATTTTAAATTCTTTTTGAACCTAATTCAAGCCAGTTGATAAGTGGCTGGTATAGGTGAAACTGCATACATGGAACTGTAACTCAGGAAAGGTAAGATATTCCTAATTTAAGTATCTTAGAAGTAGCTGGGTTAGAAGAAATAATTAGGTCAGGCAGACAGTAGCATTTTGCTCTTCATTAAAGCAGTCTGATTTCTTTTTCAAGGTGTCTACTTGAATGTGGGGGAAAAAGAGATGTTGCTGATATATAAGCTTTATTAAGTTTATAAAACTTTTATAACTTTTATTCCTTAAGGTAGTTGCATTTATTTTTCAGGCTTGTACAAAGCTGCACTGGACTTTCAGGATGCCCAATGCACTTTTTCGGAATAGTTTTTGAAGCATGCACTGCCCTAGCAATTATAACTTGTTCACACTGTTCCTTTGAAAAGAGTTTCACATTTCTAGTTACCTTGAATGCCACAAACAGATTATTCCCTGAGGTTACATGTAAGTCTAATTTGCTGCCTTGGTACCCAGTTCTTTCCTGGACACACTTCATAGGCTTTAAAATGACAGATTTTTCAGCTACTCTTCTCATATCCCTTTCTCAGAGTTTTCAGAACCCTTTCTCTCTGTGAGGGACAAATTAGGTGGCAACTGAAGAGAGCTTTTTAGCAAGGAAGTTCAGGCAGGTTAGTTCCGTCCTTACGTTTGCTGCTGACAAGGAACTGTTTTGTTAATACTGGAAGCATTTTGACATCTAAGCTGATCTATTTGCTGAAGGTGGTGGTCTATATTTTCCTTTTTTCTACCTTATTTTCCCTTATAATGTTGCACGTTATCTTGTCCGCTTTATTTTCAGGCCTCTTGAAAACTGTTTTGAAATGAAAAGTGGGATAAAAACTTTAAATAAACGGTAGGGTTTTGTCAATGTCATTTATCACTTCAGCAAAAGAAGAAAGTATTTATTTATCGGTAATTCAGTGTGTGCTGGTTTCAATTGGTGATAGTAGTAAATTAAGCATTTAGATAAGCAGATTTCTAGTAGGCTTTGTATGATTTGGATACATGGGAACATCTTGGTCAAGTGCATTTTCACTTCACTCTCTCCTCAAATAGCATGGAAATGCTGTAATCAAAGAACCGATTGTGATGTGTCTCTGCTATTACTGGGTAGCAGGCATAATATCCAGCCCAGCACAGACACAGACAAAATGGCAGTGCTTAGTTACTATGGTGACCACCTTGGGTATGACTTTTCAAATAGAAATAGACTTTATAATAGAATATTTCAGTTTATGTTCCTGGAAGGAAGAGGCAGGTTTTATAAGTAAGCTGCAACCATCTTAAGTAACAATTTGTTTTACTGCAAGGTTTTTTAATTGTTTGTATTTTTCTGTACATGTTTTACTATATCAATTAGCTTTACGTTACAAACTTTACCATCTGTCGAAATAAAAGACTGCAGTTATAATACCTGTAGTAATTTTATTGAAAGCAATGGTTGTGTCAGCCTTATGAGGTAGACCAGAGCTGGAAACAGACTCCATAGGAAGACTAGAAGTATTCTTCTCATTGAGATTGGTTGCAATGCAATAATGGCATTGTACAAGACTGGTTGAAATTTACCTCCCCTTATTTTAACTTTTATCAAATAAACTAGCTTTAGAGTCCTTTCTTTTAGTTCTTAAAATGTTAATTAAAATATTGTTATACAGTTTGATCTCTCTTCAGTTCTTCTTTCTCCCATTACAAAGGCTTCTTTGAAGTTTTAACAAGCCTGTTTTGTAAATCCCTGAAAAGAGATATTATAGTTGTCTTGGCTAAGCATTTATTTATTCATTCAATTTTTTATAGCCACCCATCTCAACCAAATAACTCTGCAGTTATAATACTTGTACTAATTTTATTGAAAGCAATGGTTGTTCCGCCTTATGAGGTAGACCAGAACTGGAAACAGACTTCTGGGCAGTTTACAGTTCTAAGTACTACATCTGTATTTCCTTTTTAATTGTTAAAACTGCAGCCAACTTCTTTTGAATAGTCTGTAAAATGTTTTTATCTGAATTATTCTCTTGACTTGTCACTTGTATTTCCACTTTAAATGCCTTCTCTGTTTATAATCAACACTTTTTAATCAATATTTCTGATTCTACTATTTCTGCATCAAGCAAGATTTGTTTCACATCTGTAATTCCTTCATTAACATTGGATGATTGTCTATCCATAGGAGCATACATTATTATTGATATCGCAGTTACTAATTTCTGGCCCCATTCTTTAAAGATCTTTAATTTTTAAAAGCTGAAGCATTTTATATCATTTTATAAATTCCAATACTGATCAAAACTTTTGGCTTATACTTTTTTTGCCAGGATCTTTAATTCCCAATAGTGTCCATTTTAAATCATAATCGAATATATGATACGACTAACCATAGACAAAATAACTCCACTTCCCATAAAAAGCTGTTTATTTTATACAGTTAGCTCCAAAATCTTATAGTAAAAGTTTCAAAATTCAAAATTTTTGGAATTTTGGAATAGTAAATGCATTAGAATCAAAAGACCTAGCATGATTTTTTTATTTAAGTGAGAAATCTAGATCTTTTCATGCCTGTCAGGTTAGTTTTATTCACATAATCAAATAAAAGCTTTCATCTGTTGCCCAGTCATTTGTATAAAATTTCCAAAGTGCCTGATTTCTTCATTCCTCAAAGTCACATTCTGACTAATGCAAAAGGAATCAGAGAGTCAGCCTAGCGTAAATGGAAATGCCAAGCAATGACAAGATTTATTTTCAGTTTAGATTCATTTCTATCATGGAACATTACTGCCAAAAGGTATGCCTACACGTATGGGATTGGGTGTCAGATTTTAAGAAGATCATAGTTGCTTGTTTTTCTTTCTTTCTTTCTTTTTTGAAAAAAATATATCCAAGAAATAATTTGGGATACTGATTGTTGGGCCAGTACATTCAAATGTCACTATGTGTTACTGCTTGCTTGCTTGCTTATTTATTTAACATTTTTCCTTTCTACTTGGAGGACACTCATTATATATACGCTTATAAGTTGAGCACTGAGAAAGGAGAGGAAAAAACCCCAAAGTAATAACAATCTGTTATTGTGGTCTATTGTCTATTTAAGAGCTATGCTATTTCTAAGATACACTGAGAGCTATGTTCTTGCAGGAGTTGCTGTACTTGGAGTGAATTCTTTTTTTCCTAGTCTTCATATATCTAATTCAGAAGGTGCATTGTTACCTCCAAATTCAAGTTAGATTTTTTGTTTATCACTTTGCAGTTTAAGCAAACTTTTAATTGAACAGATAGGCATTCAATTGACGCTTTAGAAATAACAAATAGCAATAGGTAGTTTTTTTTAAGGCTGCTTTAATTAGGGTATTTATATAATCAGTGTGGAACACAGTGTCTTCCACTGTGTAACCAGTGGAACAACCTGCCTCCAGAAGTTGTGGATGCTCTAACACTGGAAGAGATTGGACAACCATTTGTCTGAAATGGTATAGGGTCTCCTGCCTGAGTAGAGGTTGGACTAGAAGACCTCCAAGGTCCCTTCCAGCTCTGTTATTCTGTTATTTATGTCTTCCTGGTTGTTGGGAGAGCCAGCTATTCAGAGTTCTGATTGCATATCTAATCAGAAGCAGTTCAGATCTACATCAAATAGAGCAAGGAACATGCATCTCCAAACTCCTTAGATGTTGTTGGTTTCTCTTCAACAGTTCAGAGCAATTGATGCACCATGGAAGCAATAAAAGATTTAGCCTTGTCCTCCATAAATTGCATGTTTGCTACAGTTAACTCAATCAACTTTATAAGGATTGCTTGTTAAGTGAAGCTTCATCCCAACTGCATCCCACAAGACAGATTATCTTGTGCGTGTGCTTATGCTTTGCTTAACGTAGAGCTGATGAACTCCAGTTTGACATTTTCTGTTGTTCAAACTGATTTTTCAGTCTATAACTATACCTACCCCCCCCACTCCCCATTTCAGGATGACAGCCGGATGATTGAAGAGATACAAACAGACAAAATAGAAAGCCTGGAAAGAAAATATGCAGAAGCAATTAAGAGGCTATGGCAGGATCCAGGCATCCAAGAGTGCTACCGCCGACGAAGAGAATACCAATTGTCAGATTCAGCTAAATAGTAAGTATGGTAATCTTTGCAAACTTCACTTTGGCTTTTTAAAAAATATTAAAATTAGGGCTTATTGTCACTTTGTTGTATGGAATGTTAATAAATAGATTTTACGAAGTGTGCGTGTTCAGTTTTTAATGATCTTGAACAGTTAATAAAACATAGTTGAAACAAACGCATGACAGGATCACATAGTGTTTCTCTATGGTTGGACCTGGAAATTCCTCCTCCCCCTCCATTCTTTCCTTTTTTGGGGGACTCCTTGGAGGGCTGCAGTGGGCTTGGTGACCCAGTGGCATCATTGGAGGCTCAAAGCTGAAGGTTTTAAGTCTCTTTTCAGAGTTTTGGGGGGGCATTGAGTTTACCCTCGATTTTGATAATTCTTCCAGAAGCTTGATTTTTTTTTCTTTATTAGAGAAGAAATATTGCTATCGAGAAATATAATTGTAATACCACATTTTGATCGCATTGTTTTAGGAGACTCTGTCATCAATATAATGCATGCTTTTCTGTATGAGGGATATGCATATAAAATGTTTCCAGTAGATTGTCCTTCTCTGTTAAATAGACATTACAAATACTTCCTGTACATTATCTAGCTATCTGCAGAATAATTGGATAGTTGATCTTTGAGGCCATCTTCATCTTCATCTTACACACTTTTCTCACCAAAGCAACTCTGAATGAATACAAGGAATTGAATTTAAAAACAGAAATAAAATAATATCATGATGTACATATGTCAGATCACATCAGGGAACAACATTAATGGGAAAACAGTAATCAAGAATTGGAGTTACAGATCACTTTATCTCAGATCCTGCTGGAGAAGTCAAATCTTCAGGACTCATCTGAAATCCATCAGGTTCAGAGCATATAGGCTTCAGAGGGAGGATATAGAGCAGCACAGTGGTGAAATCTAAAAATTTTTGCTACTGGTTCTGTGGGTTTGGCTTGGTGGTCATATGATTGGGTGGGCATGGTCAACTTGATGCCACTCACTGTTAGAGCCAGGAGCTGCACATTCTGAAGCACATTCTGCATTTCTGAAGCCCCCAACGCTTTGAGTTTCCCCCTGGCTTGACTGCCCAAGCAAACTTTGGAGCCTTCTCTTGCCCCGCTCTCCATCCTGGAGGGCCCCACATCCCCCTCCCACCAATCCTCCATACAAACTGCCCATCCCGGAGGGCCCCACATCCCCCTCCCACCAATCCTCCATACAAACTGCCCATCCCGGAGGGCCCCACATCCCCCTCCCACCAATCCTCCATACAAACTGCCCATCCCTGAGGGCCTCACATCCCCTTCCCACCAATCCTCCATACAAACTGCCCATCCCGTTTCTACAAAGGCACAGCCTCCCCCTTGCAGGGCAATCCAAAGAGGGGAAGAGGGTGCTGCATGCGGGGCATTGAGTGGCTGAGCAGGGAAGCCGCTGTCACACCACTCCCCCTCGCTTCCCCAAGTGCATAGCCAAAGCCGTGCACTTTCTCACCGGGCTGGCCACTGGCAAAGAGCCACACGGCTGACAGCCGCTCAATGCCCTGCACTCAGCATCACCGAGCCACCAGTGGGGACAGAGCAAGGCAGCCCAGCTTGGGCTTGGGTTGTCTGTCTGGAGCAGTGCTGCAGCTGAAGCCCCCGCACCAACATTCACTGGCAATCACAACTTGGGCCATTCAAGCCGCCACTGCAGGACTAGCCTCCCAGCACAAAACCTCACAGTTTTTCTCATCTGAGTCCTCAGTGTCATCCGCCCTGTTCAAGCAGCAACGGGGTCCACGGGAATCATTCCTGCTGCTGGGCTGGCTGCTCTGTCCCACCGGTAGCTGGGTGATGTTGGGCGCAGGGCGTTGAGTGGCTGTTGTTCTCATGGCTCTTTGCCAGTGGCCAGCCCAGTGAGGAAGCACACGGCCTCGGTTTTGCACTCGGGGAAGTGAGGGGGAGTGGCATGACAGTGGCTTCCCTGCTCAGCCCCAACAAGCTATGCATCCATGGTGCCCACACCGCAGCATCCCGAGAGAAGCAGAGAAGATCACTGTTGCAAGCATACAAGCAGAGGTAGCAAGTGTACGCCACGCTGTGGGAAAAATGAGAGGCCCTGTTGTCCCGCAGAGCCTGTGCTGCTTGAGGGGCAGGGGCGAGGAGAACGGAGAGACTCAGGAAGTAGGACAGGTGGAGCTGGCTGACTCAGGGCTGCTCAGAAGCCACCCTACCGCTGCCAGAAGTTTGAGTGCCAGATCACTCCCTCCCTCCCTCACACATACACACAAAAACAGAGGTTGGAGAACTCTCTTGCTTACTCGCTCTCCAAGTGCCCCATGCACAGCCCATTTGAGAATAAGACATGAACGGCTGGGTGCATTTGGCTGCAGGAGGTGGCGCGGTGCAATGGGGTTGTTTTATTCACCACGGTGGTGCTTCGGGAGAGCAGGCGGACGTATTCATTATAATTGTCAGCTGCAGACGTCTGCCTGCCCTCCTGAAGCATCGCCATCGCCATTCACTTTAGTTTCACAACAGGAGAAGGAAGAAAGTGAACGGCGGTGCGGCAGTGCTCCAGGAGGGCAGGTGGATGTCTGCAGCCAGGCGGGGAGGTAGGGCGGTCAGAGCGGTGGTGACAAGAGTGGCAGCAGCGGCCCCTTCCAAGCACAGTGCATGGAGGCAGTGGGCAAGGCAGGCCCAGCACGCCGGTTGAGCGGGTGACTGGGTAGGCGGGGGCCACCAGAGATGATTGCTACCCCTTCAGTGAACCAATGGCAATCATCACTACCGGTTTGGGCATTTCACCCCTGGGGCAATGGCGGATATAAAGAAGCATTACAACTCTCTGCAATCTTGAAGTAGAAGTAAGATTTCCACAACAGCATCCTAATTCGGAATATATTTTCAAACCTTTTTTGTTTGTTGTTGCTATATTAGCTTTCATGTGAAACACCACCTTTAGTCTCTGTTGAATCATGTGAAGTGCTTTCTGATGGCATGAACTAAAAAGATGTGTGACTTTGATTTTGAAGTTTCCTTTCAGATTTAGAACGTATTGCTGTGCCATTATTTGTGCCAAATGAGCAAGATGTCCTCAGAGTAAGAATACCAACCACTGGAATAATTGAATACCCTTTTGTGCTACAAAAAGTTCCTTTTCGGTAAGTCTATCCTGAAGGCCTTCTCTTAGACATCATGATTATCATACACCCAAATTGAACCAATTGTTTTCAGTAAATGGATAACTAAAGAAAATACATAAGACTTGATCAATCTTCTCCAGTCTTGTTTCACCTTTGCTATTATGCTACATCTTTACAAGACTACAGCTTTACAAGACTGTAATAAAAGATTTCAGAATCATAGAATCAAGACTTAAAAAATATCATTTAGGAGATCAAGTTCAAATTAAAATGTCCATGGTAGAAGGCTAACCTGCCTTTGCTTGATCATATTCAGTGAAAAGAAGCATACCCTCTGTAATTGGTTCCATTGTTCAGCTGTGCTTACTGTAATTTATAAGTCTATTTCCTAATATAAAGGTAAAGGTTTCTCTTTCAGTTGTGTCTGACTCTAGGGAATGGTACTTATCTCAGTTTCTTGGCCAAGGGAGCCAGCATTGTCCAAAGACAATTTCTGTGGTCATGTGACCAGCATGGCTCTATGCCAAAGGTGCACAGAAAGCTGCTACCTTCCACCAAAGTGGTATCTATTAACCTACTTGCATTTGCGTACTTTCGAACTGCTAGGTGGGAGGAGCTGGAGCAAGGATTGGGAGCTCAATCCATTGCGGAGAACTCGGGTTTTGAACCCAGGCTGTCAGTTCTCCAACTGACAAGCTCATGGTCTTTAATTGCGGAGCATCATGCATCATATTTCCTAATCTATAAACTACTAAAACTGTAATTGTCTTGACCTTTAACTTAGTGAAATGGTGCATCACAGGGGAACAATTTTTGAATATGGTACCTCAGCTGGACTCACAGAATGTGTCCAGGATCCAGGACCCAGGACTATTGAGGAAGGAAATTTAGGGAACTTATGGCTGATTTAGTGCTCTTGGTAGCTGCTGCATGTCTGGTCTGCTGCAATCACTCAAACTTTCTTTTCAACAGTCCATGGTAGTTTCCCAGCCAGTCTTGCAATCCCTTGCTCTTTCCCCCACCCAGCATGGGGAGCAGTAGGAACTGTTTTCCTCAGAGATCCACATTTGGACTCACTTTGTTCAGTGCATTAGAAGTTAGGGAAGAAAAAAACAATTCTTGCACTATGCATCTTCACTGATGCATAGTGCAGCAGGCACTATTTCTCTTTCAGTGCAGTAGGCACGAAGAATGTGTCTTATGGAAGAGTTGTGGAGATGGATGAATTTACACATTATTTGATCCAACAATAGAATTGGTACCCATAAAGCTCAGATAACTTGAAATAACTTTCCCACTATCATTTTAGTGGAACATAATTTACCCGTTAAATTTTTCCAAACGTAAAATGTAAAAATCAATTGCATAAAAATCAATATATCTTTCTAGCAAAGTGCAGCCTCAGAGTTGGCGCTTGGGGATGATTAGTGATTTATGCTTCTTTTTACAGAATGGTAGATGTTGGTGGACAAAGATCAGAAAGAAGGAAATGGATCCACTGCTTTGAAAATGTGACCTCAATTATATTTTTAGTTGCACTGAGTGAATATGACCAAGTCCTGGCAGAATCCCATAATGAGGTAGGAAAAAGAAAAGTAATTGCTGTCATAAATAGTTATTCAATACTCACGTGTGCATCTTAACAGAAGTTACCATGGAAGGTTGACATTTGTGCCAGTTATCTAGGGTGGAAAAAGGAACTTGAGAGATAACTGCCCAATTATGCCCTTAACACGAAAACTATACCAATGTAAATTGACTTGGACTTCTGACAGAGGTATATTCATGTTCAGCAAAAATAATAAAACAGCCATGGTTGAAAATAAACTAATATATGGTTAATAATAAATAAATGACAATGAATAGCTTCATTTAATGATCACAATTGAGCATGGAATTTTGGTTGAAAGCCACTGTGTTTGTTAGGTGGGTCACCACATGACCTGATTTGATTTTATGACTGTTTTTACAATGGTTCATAAAATGACTCACCACAGTTCTTAAGCGAATGACATGGTCGTTCGGTAAATCCATTTTTGAGAATGGGCCTTTTTTTTGGCCAGAAACTGCCTGGAAACTGGAAAAAAAACATTGCAAATTATGATCACATGACTGTGGGCTGCTGCAACTGGTCGTAAATGCACATGTGGCAATAATAACTTGTATATAATCCCATCCTTGGGGAAGGGGGGGAGTTTGTCATAACTTTGAGTAATCTTTAAGTGACAGGTCCTTAAATGAGGACTACCTCTAATCAGCCATAAAATCAAACCTAGTAGCATCTCAATCAAGAGATGTCCTCTGGAAAAGCATAATTTTTAGTATCTTGATCAAAGAATGATTAAGGGGACATATCTGAGCTCTGTAGGGAAGCTGTTCCAAAGAAGGACCAGTTGCTCAAGAGCAATGTCTCTGAGCTGAGTCAGATGGGGCAAGTCTGGTTGGAGGATATGGTCCTGAATGTATCTAAGCGTCAAAAGCATACATAGGTCCAAACTGGAATTTTGAATTATACCTAAAAGCTGTTTGGAAACCGATCAGGTATAATGTTATTCTGGCCGCTTGTGCTGGCTAACACATAGGATACTCCATCTACACTATCTGAGGCTCCTAAGTGATCTCCAGAGACAATCACATGTACAAAGTGATAAAGGCCTGAGTTCCTGCAACATAGCCTATTCCTGATAGGGCCGCAATTGGTGCACCAGCATGAGCTGGTCAAAGGTCCTCTGCCTACACTTTCCATTTGCCAATTGACATTAGCTTTGAGCATCTCCTAACTCCTCCTTCAGTCTCTCTGTTCCTCCCTACTAATGAGTTTTCTGATCTCACAATCTACATCATCCAAAGCATTCCATCATGAGCCAGCCTCCAGGAACTTTGTACAGGTAGACTTTTGAGTTACAAGGGCAATTGGGACCAGAATTTCTATCTTTAAGCAATAGAATCATAAAGCACAATGTCATGTGATTGCATTGCTTAATAATAGCAATCCCTGTAGTGCCTATGGCCATTGTTAAGAGAAGATTGTGGGTTGTTAAGTGAGCACCGCCTCACAGCTTCTAACAACCAAAGTCAGCAGGGAAGTCATCAGATATTTTGCAAATCCCTGGTAGATTGCAAGCAAGCCAGCAGACAAGTAAATGACTGTTACTGGGTGGGAGAGAGTGCATAAGGGTGTGCAAATGCCCTGGAAGGCTTATGGGTGGCTTGGGAGGTGAGTGCAACAAAACTTGGGGTGGCTGCTGCCAGGTGTGAGAGTCAGAGCGAGCTGCTGGGGTATGGCACAAATGCAGCAAGGCTTGGGAAGGTGTGCAAGGGGGAACAACTGGTACAGACATGGGATGGCTGCTGACAGGTAGGAGAAAGTACACAAGTAGCTAGGGAGGCAAGGAGTGAGCTCAGCGAGGCTCGGAGATGGTGTCTAAGCGGTTGAGAGGGTGTGTGAGCACAGCAAAGCTCAGGGAGGATACATAAGGTCCAGAAATGGTTTACTGGTGGCCAAGGCATGTCATGAGGGTGGGACATGTTGCGGAGTGGGCATGTTGCATGGGTGGAGGGAGGCTAATCTGAGCAATTTACAATCTTCCCTGCCAGCTACCCCATTGACTTTTCTTGTGGGAAACTGGCAGGGAAGGTTGCAAATCGGGATCAGGTGACCTTGGAATTCTGCAACCATCATAAATGGGAGCTGACTACACAAATGTCTAGATCGCAGCCACGTAACTATGGTGGTCCTGGGATGACAGGAACATTGAGAGGTTATGACCATCATCTTCAGCGTTATGATGACTTTGAACTGATGCTTATTGAACGGTCGTTAACCGAGGACTACCTGTATCCAATCCAAGGTCCACTGCAATCCTTCAGCACAGATAACTGTAACAATAACTATAAAGCACTCATAAAAAACATTTATAAGGAAGTGGTCTGCTATCAAGAGCACTTCGATTTTGTAGCAGGGTTTATCTTAGTAATTCTTGTATGATTGTAGCCGTACATATAGACTCCATGTTATTAGTCATACACAAACAACATCATTCCTGGGACAGAATACTTGTTTTCTTGCCAAGTGTGCCATCTGGAGGTGGTCCAATAGTTTACTGGAAATGTGCCAGCATTAAGCATTTCCTCTTCTGGGAGATATACTTCTCCAAAACTATTGCACTATTCCCAAAAAGAAATAGATTATTGTGTTCCCGAGGTGGTGGGGAGGAAGTTCCAGTGTTCCCAGGAACATTCTTTCCACAGGCCAGTCAAGTTTTCCCGTCTCCATATGTCTATTTTAAGATGTGTAATAGAGTTTATGGCATTGTCTGGATAGCTAATATAGTTACCCAGATTAATTACGTTTTGTGTACATGTCAGGATGCAAAAAATGGTAGAGTACATTTTGTTTTGAATATTAAATAAAGCTCCTTTAATTTTTGAAGATAGCCTATTTAAAAATGCTTCTTTGTTCTTTTATGCTTTTCTTGTAGAATCGTTTGGAAGAAAGCAAGGCCTTATTTAAAACAGTAATTACCTACCCTTGGTTTCAGAAGTCTTCAATCATCTTGTTCTTAAACAAAAAAGATATTTTAGAAGAGAAAATTATGTATTCTCATTTAATTAACTATTTTCCCCAGTTCCAAGGTAAATCGTTATTCTAAATAGGGCTTATCTCTGTTGTGCAGGGGCACAATTTCTTCTATTTGCTTACACAATTGGCACTCTCTTGGTAAAACCTGTCAGCTATCACGGTTCTTTCCTATACTATCAAAATTTGTTATTTATTACAATTTATATTATAGAGCCATGGTGGCACAGTAGTTAGAATGCAGTACTGCAGGCTACGTCTGCTGATTGCTGGCGGCCTGCAATTTGGCAGTTCGAATCTCACCAGGCTCAAGATTGACTCAGACTGCCATCCTTCCGAGGGTCGGTAAAATGAAGACCCAGATTGTTGGGAGCAATATGCTGACTCTGTAAACTGCTTAGAGGGCTGTAGAGCACTGTGAAGTAGTATATAAATCTAATTGCTATTGCTATGCTATTACTTGGAATGCTTAGTTTATATTATAATTGAAGTTACACATTATCAGATTCTAATCCTAACAGATGGATACTGATGCTAGATAAAAAATTATCATCTGTTCAATCCAGCATGTTTGAAAATAATGGACTGGATTACACTAATAAACATTGAAGGCAAAAGGAGAAGGAAACGGCAGAAGTTAATTAGATCAAGAATACCCAACCCCCAGGCCATGGCCCACTACTGTGCCATGAGCCATTCAGGACTGGGCCATGAAAGCAGGACAGCGTGCACACATACCCTCATTAGTGGGTAAGCGTACACTTGTTTGCTGGCCTCTAGCAAGGAACTGTTCTGACCTAGGCGTTCCCAAACCACGAAGCAGACTCCTTGTCCTGACAAAAATCCCTTTTTATTAAGTTACTGTGAATTTCTCTCATTCACATCCAGCAAAGTCTTTCAAGGGTGTATTTACAGTCACAGACCTTACCTGGCTTGGAGAACTGCCAGGCTGATATCTTCAAAACTTGGCAAGGAGTCTCTGAAGGTCACAAACCAATTAAGCGAACTAATTGTCTCCTACAAACACCCCTCCCCTTCCGCTCCTTTTTTATTCCCTATGGAAGGGGCCATTCATCGTCCCCGTGGCCTTACTTCCAAGTTGATCATTGCTCCTTAGCTGTTCCCTTCATCTGGCAACTCTGTGCATGCATATACTGGGAACAGGCTCTAGCTATTCTTCTGCCTCACAGATGTCTGACTCCAAAAGCAGCTGATAACTGTCATATGGCCCTGGCCCCATCTTTGCTTCCGATGCAGAGCCTTCCCCAGATTCCAGGACTAGCCCATGTTCCTCCCCAACCTTCTCACTGTCTGAATCTGCTGCCAGCTTGGCGGGCCACAACAGGAACTCTTCCCTGCAAAGAGTCAGACACAAACAACTAATAAATATAAAAACATATTTGGAGATCTCAATCTGGGTTTCTTAAGTTATCAATTTTTATTTCAAACAGGACCAAAACAAGATGTCAAAGCTGCTGGAGACTTCATTCTGCAGTTATACAAGGATCAGAATTCAGACAAAGACATCTATGCTCACTTTACGTGTGCCACTGACACCGAGAACATTCGATTTGTGTTTGCAGCTGTTAAAGACACCATCCTTACTCGGAATCTAAAGGAATTCAACCTGGCATAAATAAAAGAGCGTCAGCTACATACGTTTGTCTATACTGCAATTTTATTTATTACTTATGAAATATATGCTATGTAATAGATTTTTAAACAATTGTTTGTGTCCTTGCTAAAAATGGAAGGGAACTTCGAATAAATTTAGAACTTTTTAAGGAATAGATTTTGAATATTCTGCTTTTAATTTTTTGGAGGGGATTTGTGAACATTTTGGTCATAATCAGAGATCCTTTTGCCTTTCATAATTTATAATAGATGTGCATTTAAACCTAGTGAGGCCACAAGAATGAGTTTGAGACTAATTGTATTATTATTCAACAGAAAGAGGGGTGCTTAGTTTTGAGTAATTATTTATTAAGTGTTTTAATGGTGCCTTTCTCCTTGTAGTGAACAAGTGGCCTTAACAGGTGGGAGCAGTTGATTGCTCTTTTTTTAGGCTCAGAAAAACAAAAACAAAGTAGCCTCAAGCCTAATTATTATGTAGGTGTGAATTATCTAAGTCTCTCAGGCTAAATAAAAAAAAGTTGGAACTGGTCTGATGAGGGGACTGATTAATAAAGTCTTCACATGCAGGTCCTGTGAAATTCGCATGAAGTTACCATGAACTGAGCTTCATTAGAGTATGTATTTTACTTGCAATCAAATGATGGATACTAGAGAGGCTGTTTGCATATCTTCTCACTTAATGACAGGCAATTACAACTGACGGGTGATTTTATGGAAAACCTTGATGATTTAATATTATTTGAATTAATAGGTTAACAAACCAAAGAGTTGTTTGAGGGACCCTCTCTTCCCAATTACATCTATCTGTCAGAAGGGATGTATTATGGGTCCAATCTGATCAGATATTCCACCTGAAGGGAAACAAAATATCAGCCTTTTCTGCTGTGGTTCCTGCCCTCGAGCCCAAGTGAGGTTGGCCCTCTTCCTATTCCAGCTTTCTGGAAACCCTGTAATAAAACATGGTTTTTCCAACAACCTTGAGGAACCCATAGGGCAGCGATGGTTAACCTTTTCAGCACTGAGTGCCAAAACTGGAATATGCGCGCATGCATGTGCACGCGCACACTGGAGCACTGGAACTCAGAAGATGGATGATGCGCATGCACGCTGGACCAGCTGGCCGCCATGCATGCGCGCGATGGAACCTAGAAGAGCAGCTGGCAATGGCGCATGCATGTGCACGCGCACACTGGAGCACTGGAACTCAGAAGATGGATGATGCGCATGCACGCTGGACCAGCTGGCCGCCATGCATGCGCGCGATGGAACCTAGAAGAGCAGCTGGCAATGGCGCGCATGCCCACAGAAGGCTCTGCGTGCCATCATGGCCAAAGGGAGTCTGCAAGATGGCCCCACTATACTTAGGATATTGATATTCTCCCACAATCTTTGTTTCTATTTGTTTAATTTTTTAAATGATCGTTATATTTGTTTTTAATCATTTGTTGACTGTATGCTGCTCAGTGACGTGAGTAGCTATATCAATTTGCCAAATAAACAGTGGCTTTCTATGATCAACTAATCCTTGTTTATAACTTGAATAATGCTTTGATTCTCCATTCAATCCCTTTTAAGAAAAATGTTTTACCTATTCAAAATCTTTTATAGCTCACTTACTCTACAGCAGCCTACAACTGGATCAATAAAAACAATCTTCATTTTCAAGCTTTACAATCTCAGTCACTCAATACAAAGGGAATGAGGCAGGGAGGGGAGATAAAATATTTGGGAAGCAATCAGAGGTGGTTCAAAGGAAGACAGGCTGTGCTACTTCTATTGGCATGGCCTCTAAAAAGCTGCCTGAGCATTGCTGTAGCTAGGTGACAATTGTGGACAGGAGACCATTTAATGTTGCAAGTTTGGCATTATTTTAAAGCAAACTCTGTCCTCAAATTTTTGTGTTTGGTGAAGGTAATGTGTAAGTCAGAAAATATGCTATGCCCAGATCTGTGTGGATCCATGGTCCTTCTCAATGCACAAATATGTTCTTGTTCCAATTGAGGAAGAGAATGGTTGAAATTAAGAGACGTTTGCTTATGAGATGGTGGTAGTAAGGTAGAGCTTTATTGTGAAATGCTGTTATACAAATAGAAGTTATTTGTATAATACTGGCATTTGATAAAAACCTTCTGAAATAATTACTTGCATCTCCCTGTTAATTTAAAAAACAAAAAATGATTGACCCATCAACTATATTATGTAATTTGATAAAACTTTTTATAAATAAAACTTTTTATTAAAAACAAAACAAAAAACCCACTATATTATGTAATTTGGTTTCCACAATCACAGTTTTCCCCTGAGGATTTTTGTTTAATCTAGAAAAGAAAACTTCCCAATACCTATAAATATATGTCATGAAATACACGCCATGAAAGTTGCGCAATGATGATGATTATAAAGAGCTGACGGTTCATACATTTTTAAAAATTATCCAACTTGCTAACTTTTTTTCTGATTGGGAGTTAATGTGCATTTAAAGTGTGCCTTTCTAAGAAGGCAGTTTCTTCCTTCTTGTACAGCCCATCACTTGTCTTTTCTTTTTTTGAATGACCACTTTACAAACCAAAACCAAAACACCCAAAAACAAAAAACCCAAAGTAAAACAATAAAAAACGCTGTATTCAGCTAGCCCTCAACTTGGGTCCAGTTGCTTAGCAACCATTTGAAGTTACAACAGTCTCCACAAAAGCTACTTACAACTAGATTTCAAAGTTTAAATGTTGCCCTACAGTCATGTGACTGTATTTTTGGCACTTAGCAACTGGCCACACTTATGGCAGTTTGCAGCATCCTGCAGTATGTGACCACAATTCATGACTGTTTGCTGGAAAACGGCATTTACTTCTAATTTCCAGCAAAAAACAATCCACAGCAAACAATGGATTTGCTTAATTAATGACTGTGGTGTTAGGTTAATTATTATTATTATTATTATTATTATTATTTATTTGATTTTTATACCGCCCTTCTCCCGAAGGACTCAGGGCGGTGTACAGGCAAGATAAAACCAGCAATATAATATACAGGTTAAAATACAATTTAAAAAACTTATTTAAATTAGCCTGGAGATTAAAATTTACCATACACTAAAAAACCCCGTTTAAAAATTAATAAATTTAACATTAAAATTCCAATTTAAGCCAGCCCCGCGCGGATAAAGAGATGTGTCTTCAGTTCGCGACGGAATGTCCGAAGGTCAGGTATTTGGCGTAAACCCGGGGGAAGTTCGTTCCAGAGTGTGGGAGCCCCACAGAAGGCCCTTCCTGGGGCCGCCAGCCGACATTGTTTGGCGGACGGCACCTGAGAAGTCCCTCTCTATGGGAGCGCACGGGTCGGTGGGAGGCATGTGGTAACAGCAGGCGGTCCCGTAAGTACCCAGGTCCTAAGCCATGGGCGCTTTAAAGGTCATAACCAACACCTTAAAGTGCACTCGAAGGCCACAGGCAGCCAGTGCAGTCTGTGCAGGAGCGGTGTTACATGGGAGCTACGCGTAGCTCCTCTATCACCCGCACAGCTGCATTCTGACTAACTGAAGCCTCCGAGTGCACTTCAAGAGCCCATGTGAGAGCATTACAGTAATCCAAGCGAGAGGTAGCAGGCGCATGAGTGACTGTGCATAAGGCATCCCGATCAAGGAAGGCGCAACTGCGAACCAGGCGAACCTGGTGGAAGCCCCTCCTGGAGACGGCCATCAAATGATCTTCAAGCGACAGCCGATCATCCAGGAGGACACCTAAGTTGCGCACCCTATCCTTTGGGGCCAATAACTCGCCTCCAACAGCCAGCTGCGGCTGCAGCTGACTGAATCGATGCCGGCATCCACAGCCACTCCGTCTTGGAGGATTAAGCTTGAGCCTGTTTCTCCCCATCCAGACCCGTCGGCTTCCAAACACGGGACAGCACTTCAACAACTTCATTGGGGTGGCCGGGGTGGAAAAAATACAGCTGGGTGTCATCAGCGTACTGCTGGTATCTCACCCTGAAACCACTGATGATCTCACCCAGCGGCTTCATGTAGATGTTGAACAGCAGGGGCGAGAGAATCGACCCTGTGGGACCCCACAAGTGAGGCCCCTCCCGGTCGACCTCTGCCCCCTGTCAACACCGTCTGCGCCCGGTCGGAGAGATAGGAGGAGAACCACCGATATCGGTGCCTCCACTCCCAATCCCCCAACCGGCGCAGCAGGATACCATGGTCGATGGTATCGAGCGCGCTGAGAGTCTAATAGGACCAGGGCAGAGGAATAACCCCTGTCCCTGGCCCTCCAGAGATCATCCACCAATGCGACCAAAGCTGTCTCCGTGCTGTATCCGGGTCGGAAGCCGGACTGGAACGGGTCTAGATAGACATCTTCATCCAGGTATTGGGGTAGCTGTCGCGCCACGGCACTCTCTACAACCTTCGCAACAAAGCGAAGGTTGGAGACTGGACGATAATTACCCAAAATAGCTGGGTCCAGGGAGGGGGTCTTAAGGAGGGTCTCACCACCGCCTCTTTCAAGGCGGCAGGGAAAACCCCTTCCAACAAAGAAGCGTTGATAATCCTCTGGAGCCAGCCTCGTGTCACCGCCTGAGTGGCCAGTACCAGCCAGGAAGGGCACGGGTCCAGTAAACATGTCGTGCCGTGAAGCCTCCCCAACAACCTGTCCACGTCCTCGGGAGCCACAGGGTCAAACTCATCCCAAATGGGCTCAACAAGACGTGCCTCCTCTCCCTCGCTTGGATCATCCCAAATTCGGTCCAGACCGTCCCTCAGCTGAGCGATTTTATCGTATAGATAACCACTAAACTCCTCGGCTCGTCCTGCAAGGGTCATCCGCACCTCCTGATGTAGGAGAGGCGGGTCACCCAGCTGGGCGGCGGGCGGTTATCTGCCGGCGCAATGAGGGTGGGCGTGGGCGCCTCGCTTCCCTCATTGCCACTAGGTAGGTCCTAGAATAGGACCTAACTAGTGTCCGATCAGCTTCGGAGCGACTGGACCTCCAGGTGCTCTCTAGGCGTCTTCTCCGGCGTTTCATCTCCCTCAGCCCCTTGGAGAACCAAGGGGCCGGACGAGATCTACGCCGGGTCAGAGGCCGCAAAGGCGCGACACGGTCCAAGGCCCCGGCCGCGGCCTGTTCCCAGGCCACGACCAGTTCCTCAGTCGTGCTGTGGGCCAGATCCTCAGGGAATGGCCCAAGCTCCGTCAGGAACCTCTCAGGGTCCATCAGGCGCCTGGGACGGAACCACCGTATAGGTTCCGTCTCCCTGCGATGGTGAATGGCGGTTCGGAAGTCTAGGCGAAGGAGAAAATGATCCGACCATGACATTGGTTCTGTTACTAAATCATCTAACACCAAATCATTTAACCAGAGATATAAATCAGATCCAGCGTGCCTCCCCCCGTGTGCGTAGGGCCATCATTTACTCGAATCAGGTCCAAGGCCGTCATGGAAGCCTGGAACTCCCGAGCTGCCGTCGATGACAAGCCAACTGATGGCAGGTTGAAATCCCCCATGACTATAAGTCTGGGGGTCTCAACCGCCACAGCAGCAAGTATCTCCAACAGTTCAGGCAGGGCTGTGGTCACGCAGCAAGGAGCCAGGTACGCGATCACCAAGCCCAACTGATTCCTATAGCCCCACCGCACATAGAGGGATTCACAGCCGGCAATCTGAGGAACAGTCCATAGTGCTTGCTTAACCACCCTGGTGTTCGCTTAATGACTGTCATGAAAAAGATTTTAAAAAACGGGTCTGGTTACCTGTTGTACAACTCATAATTTACAACTGTCATTGCCAGGCTTAATTATGGTCATAATTCAATAACTACGTGTAAATGAATTTCTCTACCTAAACATAGATTTGGTCTTGAAAGAAGCATTCTTGGTTCTTTTCTCCTCTCAATCCAAGCTGATTTCTTCTCCTCCTGGTTCTTCAGCAACATCCTTGAGTTACTGAATGAAATGCAGCCTAAATATCTAACAAAACTTTTTACATATGTGCCTATTTGATAACTTTTAAAATAAATAGAGCAGATATGATGAGAAAATAAAAACTACATTCAAATAAGGTCAATTGAAACAGTGTAAAAGCTATATATGTATTTATTGTATACCTTTAAAGATGCTATGTAGTTGGTGTTACTGTACAATTAATGCAGCGATTGAAAAATGCTCAAGTGTGATGCGAAGTCAGAGACCCTGGATAGGTATCACAAACTTGAACTACACAATATAAATTACACTTTGGCGTTTCTGATAATTTAATTTATAGGAGTTATATAAACAAATAAAAGCTTGGAACAATGCAATGGGGGACAGTACTTGCCTCAAACAGTTACATAAAGCATATCAGAATATATTATAAATACATAACACACACTGTCACACTGGGCATGCCATTTACTTTATTCAGCTTTTACAACAAAGCTACAGTTTGATTAGTTTAAGCACCAATAGCAAAGACTAGTTTTCCTCCACCACGATCCTTCAAACAATCTGAAAAGATATTCTGGCAGCAGACATTTACTGCATGCATCAAATTACTCAAATCTGTATTAGGCAATATATTTTATGTACATTTGCATTCCATTTCTCTTTCATGAAGTAGCCTCTGTCATAAAGGTGGGATAGGCAGTATTTATTTGCATAGTCTTAAAATTAACATTGTGCAATATTTTCCTCCTGATGTGTGGGTGTGTGTCTGTATTTTGATATATGTTTTAACATTATTAAATATTCTATAATTAGCCGTGGTTTCCCAGTACACACACATCTCAAAATCACATACAAACCCATAGGGACATTCTTAGATAAAATCAGGCATGTATTACCACTTTGGATCCAAAACTGAAACTTCAGAGTGGGAACAAAAACATAAGGGTGCATTTTCCTGGAGTTCTCAGCAAGTCCAAAAGAAGACACAGCTTCTTTAAGGAGATGCCAACAGGAGATGCATTCAGGACATGTTCACTCTGAAACATGCTTTTGACTTCATATCCAAAATGTAACTCATTCCTAAATGAAAAACTATGATTCAAAGCTAATGCAGTACTAGAAGAGTGGACATAAAAACACATGCACTTTTCTGATGTTCTTCAGCAAGGCCAGAAAAAGTCAGTAAGGAGGTCCTGACCTATGGGATATAAGCCCCATTCACTCTGAAACATGCTTTTGACTTCAAATCACAAATATAGCTCATGCCTAAATGAACTAGTACTTTAAAACATGATGCTGAGTTGATAGCTTTCTGACTTCATTTTGACCATTGCCATTCAAAAAAATCACTAAAATTTCTTATTTCGTTTGATAGATATTTGCTTAATTGTGTGACAACAGAACATTTTGTTTATTTTTGTATTATATAAAAATGTGATTATTAAAAACAGTGTTACAGTACCATAAACTTCTTATCTGTATCAAAAATTAATTCACCTCATTATATACATCTATATCTATATAAGTAATCAAAAAGCTTCTCAAACAAAGCAAGGTCAGCAAGGTAATATCAGAATATCAGAACACTGCTGGTTAAATCAGTCTTCCTGAATTAAACTGAATTTCAGTGAATATTAATGGGATGTGCCAATACAACAAAACCCTTAAATAAACACTGAACAAAAAGAGTTACGAGCAGGGAAGAACCTGATTACTACATCATAAGACTCTGCTAAGATGTTTGGTCTTGTTGATTACATGGCAGATCTAAAAATAAAACCAATTTAGTTTAGATTTAAACCCTTATTATTTCTAAATACAAAATCAAATAAGCCACAATTCAATAGCAGCTTTCAGCAACAGAGTGTTTGCACCTATTGATAAAACTGACCTTTTTCACTCAATAGTGTAGAAGATTCAAAAACAATTGATTTAAATACACAAAATTATGGTGTCAATCTCTTTGTATTTAAATAGTGTCACATGCTTTGAAGTATAAAACAACTATAATGTTTTGATTTTCTTCAACTGGTCATAGTTTTGGTTGACTCTCCTTTACCTTTTCTTCCAGCTTAGAGAGGATCCACTGTGGAAATTAAAAAGAAATTTGAACAAACCTAAGTTAAAGCAGAAGTGATTTAATTAATAAAAATGTGGAAAAATTTGCAAATTAATAAAACAGAGACCTAACACTGAACAATTCATATGATGTCATGAATATCATAGTTGACATCACTGTGAATCACCTGGTTAAGCCACACTTAGATGAAAACAGTTTCTCTTGAGAAATGTCACACCCACACCTTGCTGTTTCTACTATGAAAAATTTAGTATCAGGGTTATGCAATCTGGGCACTTCAGATCTGTCTACAATTGCCAGCATCATTAAGAAGCACTGTAAAAGAGCAATGGGAATTGCAATTCACCAACATCTGAAGTACTTATTCACTATCCACATATTGTACATTACATTCAGTTGATTCCTTCAGAACAGGATATTAATACATTATGTAGTAATAGCATTTCATATTCACCTTTGCATCTTCTGGTGTTCTAAAATTAATTATTTTTCCAAATTCTTTGGCATGAAATACAGACTTCACTCGTTCCTGAAATAAACAAGCAAACAAATATAGTTGTGCATTAAAAGCAAATTTCCAAATACCTAGCAGCACTATTTTTTTCCATTCCAGGAAAGGATTCACAAGTTATATAATGAAATTAGTATTCGTTTAAAATGTCTTTTAGGTTTTGCAGATCTCCACCCCCACTCTGTTGTGCCCGGTGGCACTGACGAGCAACGTGCTGGGGCTGCGATAAAGTGCTGAAGCTGACCAGACTGTTTGCTGCTAGGACGCTAACTAGATGAATACTGGATGGTGGTTGAACTGCCGGAGCTGTGGCCAGGTAGAGGGGCGTGAACCCCCCCTATAAAAGACGCTGGGAGGCAAAGGCAAATAAGTTTTTTTTCTTGTTTTCTTCCTCTAAACCTAGGAGCGTCTTATGGAGCGAAAAATATAGTGATTTGTTTTGTTCCATCTCTACCATCCATAACTTTACCTTTGCTTCAATGCGCAACCTTCGTCCATCAACAATGAATGGTTTCTTGGTAAATTCATCGTAAGTGTACTGCCATTCACATGTTAACTGTCCAAACGTACCTCTTGTCACAAACAATATGCCACTGTTTATAAATATAGGATAAATAATTAAAATAAATACAATCATATAACTTTTTTTTGAGAAAAATGTTTACGTAGCCTTCAATATCATATAACATCCAGTTTAAAATTCTGTCAATTTCAGTCTTTTTTGTTTCATCTTAGCGGTTTTCCACAAGTATAGGGTCCACTTTTATTTGACTTAACCAAAAAATTATAAAAATGAAGCCTGATGGCAATCAAAATTGCTGCACACACTTCAGCTTTAATTTCAAGTTCTATCTACGTATTTAATTCCAAATTCTTTCATACTTAAAAGAAATCAATTTTATCCATCGCAAAATTATTTTTCCTCTAATTTAAAGTAAATTGAGGGCTAATTATAATCCAGATGTTCATAATAAATGTAATTTTAATAGCTGGAAATCTGTTATTCCTTTCATCACTTCCCTGCCCGACCCTTCCCCGTCTTTGGCGTAGAAAATCCGAAGACAAGAACAATCTTTCTACTCATATTTCTAAGTTGTTTTGGGAACCATTTTGATTACAGAATGCACATAAATGCTTTTGTTTAAAATAAGAAAGTAATACTGGAGGAATCTTACCTTTTTGTAACCATTAATAAATCTGTATTATTAACCATTGCATGTGTAAAGTATCGCAGTTTTGCAAATCTTCCATTTTCAATATTCTAAAAGAAAAAAAAGTTGTAGAGTTCCCTAGAATACAGCTTCTTAATTTTGAGGAAAAGATTTATACTGCATCAGATAATAAAACCTTATACAAATATATGAACTTCATACTTTTAGTACTTGGAGTATCTATTATGAGCAAATAGCTGTCTCTTCACTATCTTTATCCTGCCTCTCCCTATCTCCTGGCCATTAAATCATATGCCACATAATTATTAGTTGTTCTGAAATATCATATGCAAAATGGCATTTTTTCAAAAATAATTAATGGACTAATTGGACTACCCTGAGACAATTAAAATCTCTATTTTTCAGGTTATATGAATTTTAAACCAGTAAAGGTATCTTGAATTAACACAGCATTATTCAAAATAAAGAACAGATTCCATTCTTCTTTTGGGTAGGCTCTCATACCAAAGGAAACAAAAGCAAATAAGTGTGAGGATCCTATGCGTTCAAACTTTTGTTTCCAAAAGTACACGTTTAAAAGTCTAAACAGTGATTTGTATGTAGGCTGAATAACTTATTAAGGATCGTTTGCTCATTATATTCAATAATAATAATAAACAAACACCCTCTGTGTTGAATATAATGCAGTCTCCCATTAAAGAGTTCTACATACAATTTTTTTTCGTATTAATGAATCATTATCCATCCCTCAAGTCACAAAGTATCCTGAGTTTAAAGACATATACATTGTATAAAAATTTAATCACAGCAATGTATTCACATCTAGCATATTTAAATTTTTGAAATGGTTAATAATTTTGATGTTTCTTTGAACGAATATAAACATTAAATTTTAGTATTTATTTTGGTATTTATAAATTCCTTTCTCAACTAATCCACCAAAGGAATTCTTCTATTAAAATAAAATTCTACTTTTAAAACCACAGCAGTTGAATCAGAAAAAAAAATGGTTATGAATAGTGAAAGGCAAATGGCATGATGAAAGCATCAACACAAGGACTGCATGCACACACCTAGCAAAAGAATTCAGAAAGCAGCAATGAAAAGAGCTGATTTAATATTTTTGCTAGTGAGCTTCCAAACAGGTCTTGTAGGTTTATCTTGAGATCTGGATAGATTCATAGTAGAGTAAGAACGGCTGGCCCCAAACCATTTAGGAATATAAAGCACTAAGACATAGTTCTGAAAAGTCCCTGGCAATAGTAAACCTCATACAAAATAGGTCATATCCTCAGATAAAACAAGGAGCTGTATTCTTCATAAGTCAGAGGTTCTGAATCATCAAAAGACCTGTATGTATGAATACAATAATCTAATCTAAACATAGCCAGATCATGTGTGACTTTAGGAAACATGCCTTCTCTGGATAAGGTTAAAGCTGTGCCATCAATCTGATCAGATCAAAGTGCTTGCTATCTACACAATCTGATTCATTAAATAAATATAAAAATACCCTCAAATATGAATATTTAGGGAGGGGAAGGGAGATATATATCCAGAACCAGTGATACATCTATATCTAGATCTGATTTTCTCCATCCTTTACCAGAACTAGTATACACCACCCTCTTACCAGAACTATTTTAATGTTTCACGTATTACATTTATGTAATACACTTAATTGATCACATTGCTTCAAATCTACATGAAGCCGTTGGGCGAGGTCATCAGTGGCTTTGGAGTGAGTTATCATCTGTACGCTGATGATACTCAGCTGTACTTTTCCACCCCAGGCCACCCCAGCGAAGCTGTCGAAGTGCTGTCCCGTTGTTTGGAGGCCATACGAGTCTGGATGGGGAGAAACAGACTCAGACTCAATCCATCCAAGACGGAGTGGCTGTGGATGCCGGCATCCCGATACAGTCAGCTGCAACCGGGGCTGACTGTTGGGGGCGAGTCATTGGCCCCAACGGAAAGGGTGCGCAACTTGGGTGTTCTCCTGGATGGACGGCTGTCATTTGAAGATCACTTGACGGCCGTCTCCAGGAGAGCTTTTTACCAGGTTCGCCTGGTCCGCCAGTTGCACCTCTTTCTTGATCGGGATGCCTTATGCACGGTCACTCATGCTCTCGTCACTTCTTGACTGGATTATTGCAATGCTCTCTACATGGGGCTACCCCTGAAGTGTACTCGGAGACTTCAGTTAGTCCAGAATGCAGCTGCGCGGGTGATTGAGGGAGCACCACGTTGCTCCCGGGTAACACCACTCCTGCGCAGTCTGCACTGGCTACCTGTGGTCTTCCGGGTGCGCTTCAAGGTTTTGGTTACCACCTTCAAAGCGCTCCATGGCTTAGGGCCCGGGTACTTACGGGACTGCCTGCTGTTTCCACATGCCTCCCACCGACCCGTACGCTCTCACAGAGAGGGTCTTCTCAGGGTGCCGTCCGCCAAGCAGTGTCGGCTGGCGGCCCCCAGGGGAAGGTCCTTCTCTGTGGGAGCACCTACCCTCTGGAACGAACTTCCCCCCGGTTTACGCCAATTGCCTGACCTTCGGACCTTTCGCCGGGAACTGAAAACTTATTTATTTATACAAGCGGGACTGGCCTGATTTTTAAATTCTAAATTTTTAATTTTTAATGGTAATTTTACTGGGTATTTTATATGGTCAATTGGACGGTTTTAATTTCAGCCTTTTATTGAATAAGCTTTTTAATTGTTATTTTAATATGTATATTAACTGTTTTAAACGAAGGCTGTACACCGCCCTGAGTCCTTCGGGAGAAGGGCGGTATAAAAGTTTAATTAATAAATAAATAAATAAATAAAATCCTAACGTATCTTCTTAAAGATATTTCTCCTATATTTTTGCATGTGGACTAAACAGTGGATGACTATAATAACCATCTACCATAGTCAATATTTTTTAAAGTGCAATTATCTCCAATTACATATTAATTTTTTTAAAATGTACTTCTAAAATGTACATGTAGGATGATAGGAAACTGATTTTAATATATTAAGAAAATTGTCCAAGTAAACAAAATGTATATAATTATTGCAAGTTGAATTCAACTCAAGGAGATTTTCCTTCAAAATTCCCCTTTACAAATCTTTTGGAAATGTATATGTTGCTTTCTTCAAAGACGTGTCTTTTTACTGCCAGAGAAATGGAGAGACGGACCCTCGTAAAATTTTCTACTTGAGGGACTAAAATCATTAGAACTACTTTTGATACTTTTTGACATAGCTTCATCTTTGCCCTGCAGATTTCACAGCTAACCTTTTTTTAGATATATGCTCTCTTTTATATTTTCAAACTGGGTTGAATAAATTGGAACTACATACTTAATATGGTGAACAGCTAAACAATTGATGGGAACTCTACAGCAGGTTATTATTTTCGTAAATAAAGATCTTAGCGAACCCTCTCACCTTTTCCTGTTTGGCACTGAATGTACTATAATTTATTGATTTATCTGCAAATATATGTATACATGTAATGTAACATTAATAAGTTCAGAAATGATCTACCAATCTGATATTACATATGTTCAATGTCCCCTTTGAAAATGAAAATCCAACTGAAAAATTCCACTGTAGTGCTGATTGCCCTGTAAAATAAAAGAAACACTTGCCCTGTAAAAGAAATGTCCTGGTTCACAGGGTAATGTATTTTTCCTGAATGAAACCATTCATCAATAAACAGTTATGTTAATTTGTCAGATAGCTGCAAAAGGGATCCTGTAAAGTTACCTGCTATGGCAGATCTCCAAATACGGTACACGCAGGCCTCTGAAGTTAGCTGCTAGGACAATCAGATCACCAAAGAGGGTTCATAACTTTGTTTGCACTTGCCCCTTAATATGCATATCGCTATGTATTTTCTTACAATTACCGTATCAGGAAGCTTTTTTTTTCTTATCACATTTTACAGTTAAATTTCTATCTTGCATTATAGCAGTTTTTTCTAAACACTGAATCTTTTGAAGCTCTATGTGAATAGATAATAACATCAGGACATAAAGGAAGTATTATCATCACTGTGGTCCATTTGCTTGCCCTCTCTCTTTGGATTGAATCATTACACCAATTGGAAGAACTGAAAAAGCAAGTGGAAATTCTTTCTTAGTTTTGTCAAAGCTACTGTTAGCACATAAGGGTTGAACAAACAGTACGGTAAAAATTTATAGTTTGGAGGCTCCCTCAGTTATATCCTGAGACAATATCAGAATATAGACCACAGCCTGGGTCTGTGGATAACAGTCTTGTGCAATCCCTAAGGATAAGGGGATATGAACATTATAAATTTCGTGATTTAGAGAATCCAATTCTCTGCCTGTTTCCATCTCTACCGCTTTTAAAAATCTTAAGACCTCCAAGATACATAAACACTTGTCCGCTTTGCTTTAAAAAGAAAACGATCAGCCAGTATACGAAATTGTTATTTTTTTTTTATTTCAAAGACTGCAAGCTATATTTCAACTTCAAAGACACCAAACATAGCAGTTCCCTACCTGTGGAGCCTTGGTGTTCTCTGAGCTTTGCTGTTTGCTTACAGATATTTCATTATCTGACTAGACAACATCAGTGCTAGTGAGTGTGGGTTTGCTTCCTGTTTATATATTGTAGCTTGCCCTATCGGTGTTGATGTGTGTGTGTGTGTGTGTGTGTGTGTGTGTGGTTTTCTCCTTAGCAGTTCCTTGATTAGAGTATTGTTTTCTTAAGAATTGGTTTTATTAAGTAAACCAAAAGACCCAATAGTGCAAGAAGAAAAAACAGGGTTCATCTACATCATACAGTGTAAAGACTGCAACAGCCACTATATACTGTAGGACAGGCAGAAGGCTACAGAGTGCATCACTGAACACCAACTAGCAATCAAAAGACACCATGAAAACTCCTTAAACTCACACAACACAGAGACAGACTCAACCACAGTTGCAATTGGAAAACTGTGCATTTAAGAACAATCTAAATATAAACACACTAGGAATTCCTGGAAGCTTGACATTCAGAAAAATCAGCCACCAATAGACATAGAGATAAACCACATTTACACACCATTCAAAATAGAAAAAAAAACTAAGAAGGGAACAAAAAGTCAAAACCACATCCCTTGCAGCAGTGAAAACCAAAATAAGTAAGGATTAACACCAGACAAAGAAGCAAGCAAGCAAACAAACAGAAAACAATACTTTAATCAACTAACTGCCAAAAAGAATATGCCCCCCCCAAAAATCACTGGCAGGGTAATCGTCAGATTATGACACATCACTTAGCTACCTTAAGGTCTGCATGAGATCCTTGGCAAAAGGCTTTGCAAATGGAGAGGACTTCCCTCCATTTGCAAAGCCCTTTACCACAGATCTGATACAGGATTCAGTTCTCAGAAAACAGAGACCTAAAGTACTGTAGTGTGAGATCGCATGAGATCAGTTGTGCGAGATCTTGCATTAATCATCTCGTGGGATCTTGAATGCTTTTCGGGGTGATCTGGAATGGCTCAAAAAGCATTTGACTGGAGATGGGAACGGCGCGAAAAGCATTTGCAAGCTAATAGGAGGCTTGAAACAATGTTATTTTGCTGCCCAAAATCTCGTCAGCCTGCAAATGCTTTTCGCACTGAGATTGAAAGGAAACTACAGCAGAGAAAATGGAGAGGAGCCAGCTTGCTAGATCTTCACAAGGTAAGTGACCCAGCTTGGCAGGATGGGGGGGAGAAATTGTGGGGATCCCAGGGGAGGGAGTATGAGTATCTTGGTCAGGGGAGGCCTTGGGTGGTCTGAAGCAGGTGGCCTGTTCCATCGCTAGGCCCCCCCCATAGCCTTCCCCACCCTGAGATACCTCATGTGCACGTACAACCTGTGTATTCGATTAGTGAGTGAGTGGGCGAAAGCAGGGACCTGATCCCGTTCGTTTGATATGAATCACTTCAATGAATCTTCAGGTTATGAATGTTATTGCCAGGTTCCATTATATTCGTGACTCGAGGACTACCAGTATATAAACAGAAAAACCAACCCCCACAAATGCTAGCAATGATGATGTTACCTAGTCAGGTAATGAAATGTCTGCAAGGAAACAATCAAGCTCAGAGAGCACCAAGGACTCCACAGTTCAACCCGGATATATATTATCCATACATTGTTTTTACTGGAGTTCCCCGAGTACAAATAAAATTCTCAATTATATTGTTCCAACTTGTTATTTTCATCCTGTTCGTGGCAAGAAAGTTTTAAACACTACATTGCACTGTATTAATCCCACAATACTGGAAAATTCCAACCATTAATGGATTTGAATTATGTAAGCTGCCCAGAATCATTGATTGAGATGGACCGCTATAGAAATTGAATGAATGAATGATTCAGTTGTAATTTGTGACCCAGTAATTTCTGAAGTTATCTAATATGTATAATCAGAAACCAAATCTAATTGACATAAAGGATTTGAGGAATAATAAATATGTTGTGCTCTTATTGGATTTCTACTTTTGTAATATTCATAGAAAGAATCAGAGCATTATTTTTTTTGCTCCCTGGGCAAACGATTTCTACTCATATAGCTGATCTTAAGAAAATATTTAGTTAATTATCTCATTCAGAAGGATAAATGACTCTTGGATAATGAAGCCATTGAGTAAGAGAAGGCACCTACCCTACTTTTATTATTTATGGTGATTGTGAATTTGTCAAAAAGTTTATTTTATTTGTCCATATATCTAAAGCGAGATAAAACTGTTCATTATGCTGTTTGACTTAGACTTATGGTTATTGTCACAATACAGAAACAAAGCTCTACTGCATAAAGTTGCCACTTCTTTTCTGAGTGCCAAGTTTCTGAAAAGAATAAATTTTTATATGCACTAACAAAAGGCATTTCTTTTCTTTTTTTAAAAAAATCCTCTATAGTAGTAGGTCCAGAGATCTGTTTGTGTTTATCAGAAAACCCAATATTTTAAGCAAAAAATATAGGCCATTTGGCTGGCCAAACTGAAAAATTATTCAATATCAGTGATATATTACTAATATGATGTTGAAAACATTTTGACTGTATTCTCGAAACCCTATCCCAGAAATAATCCATTGCAAATCCAAGTTCTTTTCCTGTTTTCTGATAAAAAATAAGCTTCGTGGTTATGTCTTTTAAAGCTATATTTTCCTAAGAAAATTGGATTTTAATAGCATTGTAATATAAACGAAGACCCAGAGTGTTGGGGGCAATATGCTAAAATTGTAAATTGCCCAGATAGTGCTGTAAAGTGCTATGCTATTGTAATATAAGTAAAAGAATTTTTATAAAATTTTATAAACTAAACCACTGAATTTAAACCTGTTATATAATTCCAATATGGCCTATGGATCATCATTGTCTGATGAAACAGAAAAGTCACATATAAACTACATATACTTTTAAAATAAACCTCACCAATTTAGGTCTTCTATGTTTCAAAACCTTTAGCTACCAAGATCAAGTTTAGAATGGAGTGGATTTCTTACTCTAGATTCATTTAGAAACAGATCACAGAATAGACCCTATGTAGAATTATTAAAATAATTTTTGAATATTCTTAATTTTCTTCTGTAGGCAAGAAGCAAATTTGCAAATGAAAAATTGGCTCTTTAGTAATATAGTTTTTACTGACTGGCCATCCGAATATTTCAAATTTGTATTATTTCAGCATAAACTTATATTCAGGTCATTATTAGAATTTCATTTTAATCAGAGAAATAAAATACTTCTATTTGCTCTACATTTAATAAGATAGTTTAAAATAAATGAAAACATAAAAGCAAAAAATATGGTAAACTAAGTCTCTAAGGATGAAAGTAAATAAGACATAAACCTATCAAATTTTTCCATTAAAAATTTAGAAGGGAGAGAAGTAAGGCTAGGAAAAATGGTATGAAAATTTGAACAGAAGAAATCAATCTTTTCTTATATAGACTTATTTATTGTTATTACAGAATAAAGACAATATACCTAAAAAGAATATAAGACAATATTAACATCCACAATGTAAGTGAGAACACAAAACACTGTATTCATATATAAAAGGAATTTTTCTAAAAAACGCACAAATGATTTAAAGCATTAAAATAAAGGAATGGAAAATACAGTACTTTAACAAGGACTACATAATCTTCTGACAATATTTTCAATTAAGTAATTATCACAAGATTATGGTCAATGTCAAACAATGTTTCACTGTGACAACTGAAATATAGACAAGTTAAATAACAAATTCTTTTAATTTATGTTGCTGATTAGAATATATTTTAAAATTTACATGTAAAACACAATTTTATAACAATTATTGGAATTTTTTCTCTGGCAGTCTTATAAAAGAAACGTAACATTCAGCTGTTGCAATTCAACAAGTAAGGCATACATTAGTATCCTAACTGTTATCATCATTGTCATTAACATCATCATCATCATCATCATCACTACCACTAATATGGCACAAAGTCCATTTCCTGTAGGCCTGTCTTTTCTGTAAGCATGAGTAAGAGAAGAAAGAAGCAGAAGAGTTAGTTGATGCTAGTCAATTTGGGTTGAAATTTTAAATGAGAATGAAAGAACAAAATTAAAGATGAGATGTAGTTTTTGAATTATAGCATGCAGAAGAAAAACACTACTCAGTGGAGTATGTTAATCCTATATTTCAATCTCTTATTCAACTAACTATTTAAAGATGTCCTAATATTTTTTTGAATTTAAAAAGCACAAGCTAAATTGGCTCATGGCTATGTAAGGTAAAATAATTTACATTTTGTAGATCAGTGAACTTATAAATTTTATAACTAAAGCATAAAACGGAAAACCTTGAAAAAAGATAACTTGTGATCCAAACAGCTTTGCTCTTGCTTTCAATAGATTTCCTTCCTTCCTTGGAATGTAATGTAACTCCCTGGAGGCATACCAGATTTATGGATCATGGTACCAACTACTCAGAGCTAAAATTAAAATTTGTAAATAAATTGGAACATACTATAATTGCAATTCATGAATACTTTCTAACTGACTGAACACTAATATTTGCACAGATTTAGACAGCAGGATGTGAAATGAGTGATTATGTTATCTTGCTGAACTAGAATAGGAGGAAAAGTAGAGCAACTGCTTGGCAAGCAGTCAAGGTGTTTTTATTTTTATTGTTACTGATATGAGGCCAGAACTTCAAAGCTCAGTTCAAATTTTGACAATTTTGTGGAAGAATCTACTCAATCTAGTTATTCAGCTATTTAAAAGTTATACTTACTGTTCTAACTTATACATAATTTAAGAAGTAAACAGTTACTATACTCAGGTAATTGACATATTTCTTTCCTCACGCTAAAGACAGCTTCACCAGGAAAAACAAATTAAATTTCCATAAAATATTAAAAATAACTGACAAGATTCATTTAATATGTTATAGTATAAATTCCTCCTGATTTTTTTCTGAATTTTATAAGCAATAATAATTACTAAAATAGTTTTAGTTTTAAATGGGGTTTTAGTTTATTATATATTTTAAACTTTTTAGGCTAATTATAAAATAAGTTTTTTAATTTGCATTTTAAATTGTACATTGTATTGCCTGTTTTATTTTTGCCTGTACACCGCCCTGAGTCCTTCGGGAGAAGGGTGGTATAAAAATCAAAATAATAAATAAATAAATAAATTCCAAAGTACAAAAGATACTATTACTACCTTTTGTAACATTTATTACAAATCTTAAAATAAAAAATGTGTAACAAGAACATTTGGTTAAATGTATTAAGTTTACTTCAAAAATGTTTCTTGTTTTGCAAAAAGCCACTATTTTAAACTTAAATCTTTGGGGGGAAAATTCTAATACGAGTTTTTTATTTTAACCATCACTAGAAAACATTTTATTTATAATCCTGCATATATACACTTATTTGTCCTAGGCATGGTGTGTGAACTGTCTTTTAGATAAATTATTGCTAGTTTGACTATTGTTGTATTTTTTATTTATCACCAATAAAAATGGAATATATAAAATCAGTTCATTAAAAACAGATTTCTAAATCAGTTCTTTTGAAAATACAAACTGTAACAAAAACAAAATTTATATAGCTAAACTTAGCATTTGAAACATTCCTCTAAGATACTAAAAATTTAAAACTGTCTCTAGATTAAAATTTCTATTTAAAGATATGGAAAATAAAACAAAACTACTAAAACCTTAATTTCGTTCAAAATGAGATTTTAGGTGTTCAGCTGCATATTGAAATTATGTTTATCAACCATATTAACTCCATTTCTAAATGTGCAGATATATTTTCATATATTAGATTTAATATATTAATTTAAAAATAAATATTCTATATAGATTGAATTAAAATAGCAATGACTACATTTCATATAGTAAAGAAAAGAATATGTATCAATGTTACTATTATTTTTTTTAAAAAAATGAATATAGATTTTAAATCGCTGTACCTAAAGAGCCACGTCCTTCCAAGGTGGGTAAAATGAGGACCCAAATTGTTGGAAGCAATATGCTGACTCTGTAAACCACTTAGAGAGGGCTGGAAAGCACTGGAAAGCGGTATATGTCTAAATGCTATTGCTAAAGGGAATATTTTCACTACTGGAACCAAGTGGCACATGATCATATTCTTATAATTATCATTCAAAATGTGATTCGAATTTATGGTAAGTTAAAAAATATGCAGTGTTAAAATCACTCTACTTTTAGAAAGAGAAAAATATATTCAAATAAATAATGTATAATCTGTTATATTAAATATGTCATATTTTTTGGCTGTTTACTCTCTTCACCTGTAACATTTGACTTCCAGCACCATCTCTTAATCTGTACGGTCTAATGACTCCATCGTCCCCAAAGAAGCGTGGAGGACGCAGGCTTAGGACATCTTCAGACGCATTTGTAGCTCTGAAATTGTAAATTCAATGATTATGCACTTAGAGATAATATTGGCATACCTATTTAAAAGATACCACCCAAGCTGTAAATAAGATTACATACTTTTTTCCCCATATATTTCTCTGAACGGTACTATTTAATAAATAACAGTACTATTTAATAAATATGTTATAATTGTACACTGATAAGCAGATGCAGCAACTTTTAACAAAACAGCTATTGTGTCCAGTAAATTTCATGGTGTAGTTAAGGCTGAGTTGCTTTAAAAATGAGAAATTTTAAGCCACAGATTTGCTCTGTGTTTTGTCTTTGAATGGCCAATGCAGCACACCCATGTAATAAAAATTCTTACAGCCATGGGGGTACTGCAGTTCTGCCACACCTGCGTATCTGTCTCATCTCTTATGACTATAATTGGGACAGCAATTTTTATCATAAATTATTACGGTCTTCAAGTTGAACCAACTTTTACAACAATTTTACAGTGGTCATAAAGCAAAATCCATCTTCCCCAATGGGAGCTGTTTTGCCAAAAATTGGGGAAGGGGAAGAGTAACAAATTGTGATCATATGACTGCAACATACTGCAAATAGTCATAAATGCAATCCCATTTTGCCCATTGCCCAAACTGCGATCTACTAACGGTGGGTGTGCTTTGACAATTTTAAGTGTAAGTACAGGTTTTAAGTATAAGTCACTTTTCCCAAGGTGCTGTAACTTTGAACCATCTTTAAATCAACTGTCGTTAAATTGAGCCCTACTTGTTGTTTTGCTATAATGTACTACTTTGCCCATGTAAAGATAACGAGAACAACAGTTTTAGTAGTATATAAATAAGAATTATTTGCATTTCGGATAGTGAAAATATTTAAAGATAATAGACAAATTTATAGACAAACAATTAGACATTATTTTAGTCTTGCCTTTTAATTCCTTGAAAAGTGCTGCTAGCCATATCTATTATTCCTCCAGTAGGCCTTGCCACTGCTCCTACTAATCCTTTTCCAACTCCTTTGAAGAAGCCTGCTGCTCCTTCCTTTTGGGCTCCTAGAGGAAAAACCAACAACATTTAAAGGAAGCATTAAATAAAAATCTATATTAAAATTTGTCAAAAGTTCTATTCAAAGTTATTTTACCAATTTTTTTTTTACTGAAAAAAAAATAAAAGAACCACCAAGGGAACTTTAATAAAATTCCCTTCGCACATGGCTTTCAAAAGCCAAATCAGACTGAGAGCAAAGCATCTGGTTTTCTGACTATAGCCTTCTAAAAGAAGAAATGGGAGAAATACAGTCATGGCCGAAATTGTTGGCACCCCAGAAATTTTTCCAGAAAATCAAGTATTTCTCATAGAAAAGTATTGCAGTAACACATGTTTTGCTATACACATGTTTATTTCCTTTGTGTGTATTGGAACAAAACAAAAAAAGGGAGGGAAAAAAGCAAATTGGACATAATGTCACACAAAACTCCAAAAATGGACTGGACAAAATTATTGGTACCTTTAACTTAATATTTGATTGCACACCTTTTGGAAAAAATAACTGAAATCAGTCGCTTCCTATAACTATCAATAAGCTTCTTACACCTCTCACCCGGAATTTTGGACCACTCTTCCTTTGCAAATTGCTCCAGGTCTCTCTTATTAGAAGGGCGCCTTCTTCCCAACAGCAATTTTAAGATCTCTCCACAGGTGTTCAATGGGATTTAGATCTGGACTCATTGTTGGCTACTTCAGAACTCTCCAGCGCTTTATTGCCATCCATTTCTGGGTGCTTTTTGACGTATGTTGGGGTCATTGTCCTACTGGAAGACCCAAGATCTCGGACACAAACCCAGATTTCAGACACTGGGCTCTACAGTGCGACCCAAAATCCTTTGGTAATCCTCAGATTTCATGATGCCTTGCACAGTCAAGGCACCCAGTGCCAGAGGCAGCAAAACAATGCCAAAACATCATTGAACCTCCACCATATTTCACTGTAGGGACTGTGTTCTTTTCTTTGTAGGCCTCATTCCGTTTTCAGTAAACAGTAGAATGATGTGCTTTACCAAAAAGCTCTATCTTGGTTTCATCTGTCCACAAGACATTTTCCCTGAAGGATTTTGGCTTACTCAAGTACATTTTGGCAAACTGTAGTCTTGCTTTTTTATGTCTCTGTGTCAGCAGAGGGGTCCTCCTGGGTCTCCTGCCATAGCGTTTCATTTCATTTACATGTCGACGGATAGTTCGCGCTGACACTGATGCTCCCTGAGCCTGCAGGACAGCCTGAATTTCTTTGGAACTTGTTTGGGGCTGCTTATCCACCATCCAGACTATCCTGCATTGCAACCTTTCATCAATTTTTCTCTTCCGTCCACGCCCAGGAAGATTAGCTAGTGGCATGGGTTGAAAACTTCTTGATAATGTTGCGCACTGTGGACAAAGGCAAATCTAAATCTCTGGAAATGGACTTGTAACCATGAGATTGTTGATATTTTTTCATAATTTTGGTTCTGAAGTCCTCAGACAGTTCTCTTCTCCTCTTTCTGTTGTCCATGCTTAGTGTGATACACATAATGCAAAGACTAAGTGAACTTCTCTCCTTTTTATCTGCTATCAGGTGTGATTTTTATATTGCCCACACCTGTTACTTGCCCCAGGTGAGTTTAAAGGAGCATCACATGCTTGAAACAATCTTATTTATCCACAATTTTGAAAGGGTGCCAATAATTTTGTCCAGTCCATTTTTGGAGTTTTGCTTTTTTTCCTGCCTTTTTCTGGTTTTGTTCCAATACACACAAAGGGAATAAACATGTGTATATCAAAACATGTGTTAATGCAATAGTTTTCTGTGAGAAATACTTGATTTTCTGGAAAAATTTCTGGGGTGCCAACAATTTCAGCCATGACTGTAGCTATTACAGCAGCAGCAGAGGACATAATAAACAAATAAAAAGTGAAATGGTTTTCCTACTTGTGAGGGCAACCATTAGATGAAAAAATAATTCCCTTGCAGGCTGCTCATATCCAGTCAAGCTGTTACAAATGAATTCCTATTAAAAAAATTGTTAATTTGCAATGTTTTCATATTATGAGAGAAAGTTCATATATTATTAACTGCTATAATATGAAACAATGATTTTTTTTTCATTTTATGAACAGTAAGTTACCTCTTATTGGCTTGGTTACTATTCCTGTTATGCCACTGACAAAACCCTGTGAATAGAGACAAATATTTCATTTTTCATCCGAAATAGAATGTATATTTTAAGTATTTTCTATATTAAAAATTAAATAATTTATATTAGTCAAAGTATTGAATCATAAAAAGTATTTAATTTAATTGATATTTTCTACATCTATATACATTGTCAAACTAAATCACAATCAACTTTACCATTAATGAAATTTAAAAATTTAAATAAAAGGAGACAGTAACTTATGAATGAATTTCCCCAGCTCTTACAATCTACTACTCTTGAAGCCATTCTAAACATTCAAATATATATTTCTTACAGATACTAAGCCTTTTCCTCCACGAGTAAAGCCCTCCTTCAGGCCAGCAGGTTGCTTATTCATTGCTTCCCGTCGTTTCTGCTGATAATCTTCATCCATAGTTATTGCTGCTACTCCTTTAGCCATAGCACCAGTTATTCTTGAAGCAGCACCAGCTAGTCCACCTATTACGATAATATATTTTATATTAATAAAAATTCTAATTTTTATTAAAATTAGAAATTTAAATATAGTAAAAGCACAATATATATTGTGAATATATGGCATTTCTGAATCCATGTTAAAAATAATACTTACCAACAGCACCACCGACTAAGGCTTTCAATCCTAGTGCCATTCCTTCTACAAATTCTTCTGGACCCTGGATAGCTCCCTGAGAAAAGTACAAAAATATGAAAAAAATTACTATTTTACTATAATGATAAATTCTCCAACAAAAAAAATGAAGTAAATACAAGCAAGCAAGCAAAATATAAAGTTTATCTGATATTCACTGTAAGTAAAGTAGGATGTAAAATAGGAAAAGTAAAGCCTTGGATAATGACATCTAAAGCCAGTTATGACTAAGCTAAGTAATTGATTCTTACTGAAACCGATCAGCAAAGGTTAGTAGTACCTTTGTTCTCTTCTACTGTGACTGAAGAATTTCAAAACTTGCTATCATTCCACATTTCTGTAGAATTTTATATAAAGTGAATACAACTTTTCCATAGCCAACATTTACAAACATAGCAAGTCCTTGTATAGATAATAAACATACCTGATAAGGTTCATAAAAAAATGCTTCGACTCCTTCAGACAAATCTCTTATGAATCCAAATGGATTGCCCAAAACATCCAGACCAAGAACAAGAACATACATTTGTTTAATAGCCTGAAATGAAAACCAGGTTTTATGAAAAAAAGTAGTTTTTAACAGTAATTTGGAACAACTGACATTTACTTTTTTCTGTAAAAAAGAAAAACATTTGATGCAACAAATGTTTTTCTATAAGTATATTGATGCAACAAATGTTTTAAATGCATGAAATCTAAACTAAAAATGCCTCTCTGGATTTTCATTTGTAGAAGGGAAATTGGCATTGTGGAGAAACAGAAATGACTAATTTCCAGCCCTCACAGAAGATGGATACTATACAGTAAAAAAGCAATTTTCTTTCCTGTCAAATACTTCCTGTCTACTTTCCTCTGTCCCAGCACTGTTGTCATTACAGATAGTCCTCAACTTATGATTGTAATTGAGCCCAGAATTACAGTTGTAAGTCACTGTGGATATATACTGAGGGATTCATATGACTAGATTTGAACTTATGACAGGTTTTTTAATAACTGTCATTAAGCAATCATTATGTAAATCCATTTTCTCAACTGGGCATTTTTTTTTGGCCAAAAATTAGAAGTAAATGACAGAAAGCAGACAAAACAATGCAAATTGCAGTCACATAACTGTGAGATACTGCAAATGGCTGTAAAGATCAGCTGGCTGCCAAGTGCTTCTAAATACAATCATTTAATGCAGGGTGTATGCTTATGTGCAGTCACTATAACTCTGAAATCAGGTGGTAAGTAGTTCTGGGTAGGCCCACTGTAACTTCAAAAGGTTAAGCAACCAGTCCATAAGTTGAGGACTACCTGTATCATTCAGAAATCCACAGTTTTGTATTGCTGTGAATGGGTAATATTAGGCTTCCTGAAAAGGCAAAAGCAAATGAATAATAATAATAATAATAATAATAATAATAATAATAATAATAATAATAATAATAATATTTTAATTTGTATACCGCCCTTCTCCCGAAGGACTCAGGGCGGTGAACAACCAAATAAAATACAAAAACAAACACATACAATAGCATGAAGAAGTTTAAAATATTTATAGAAATTTTAATTGTAATTTTTCTGTTTCTGAAAATTTAAAAATATTCTGTCAATGTGTACAGATAAAGTTTATCACTGTTATATGCATACTTGAAACAGCAGACTAGAGGCAAGATATAGGAAGGTTCTGTATAGGTTTGATACTAAATTGGCAAATAAATTCCAACAGCAGATATTTTATCATAAGAGGAAAAAATTGTGCTATTCAGTGACACACGGTGGATTTTGAGGAATGTTGCCTTCTATTACCCCCTAGTGGTCTGTTAATGAACATGCCTTCATTTTGTATAATAATCTGCTGTTTAGTCAATATAGAATCTGGAACTTGCAAAATCCTGAACCTGGAAACAGAGCCATCCATAGTATGAGAGAAAGAAATTGTGAAATAAGCTTTGCACTGTTGTGATATAGGCTATAACTCTTTTGTACACTTTCATGACCTTGCATATGTGTATGAAAGAGGTGGAGCTTGCAGTAAAATGCTTGTTTTGTCATGGTGAACCTGTATAAGCCTCTGTCTGGCTGTGTCAAAAACAGAAGGCTGTTGCAGATAAAGCTGTGAGGTTGACTGATGCTTTCTCTAAAACAGGGGTGTCAAACTCTATTTCATTGAGGGCCGCATCAGGGTTGTATTTGACGTTAGGGGGGCCCTGCTCGACAGGGGCGCCTATGTTGCCTGAGCTTTCGTCAGTGAAAATGGGCTCCCCAGCTCTGTTTTCTGCTGCGATGGCCTCCTGCAACCCTCTGCCAATGAAAACAGAACTTGGGACAGCTGCATGCACACTGCAGGCTGGTTCTTCGCTGTTTCCAGGGTGGCCCCGTGAGCCAGAACTAAGCACCCCATGGACCGGATGCAGCCTGAAGTCCTTGAGTTTGTCACCCTTGCTCTAAAATAGGGATCTCTAACCGTGGCAACTTTAAGCCTGGAGGACTTCAACTCCCAGCTTTGCTGGCTGGGGAATTCTGGGAGTTGAAATCCCCAAGGCTTTTGCCACGGCTAGAGATCCCTGCTCTAAAACATGCTGCCAGTTCCTGTTCTAGGCAGACCTTATGCTTCTACCTGTATTCTGATTATGCACAGGTTTCTTAAATCCTAGAGCTTCTTCTTTGATTTTGTGGAATGAATATTCTTTGAGATGCATCATTTTTCATTCTCAGTTCATACTGAACGTTAGCCTTTCCACCAACAATTCTAGCTTAAGTTATTCCAAAATCAGTTAAGACGATTTAGTGATTGTTGTGTAAAACCTCTCTGTCACACACATACCCAAACACACACACACACACACTTATTTATTTATTTATTTAATTTATTTATTAGATTTTTATACCGCCCTTCTCCCGAAGGACTCAGGGCGGTGTACAGCCAATTATAAAAACAATAACAATATACAATTAAAACAAAGAATTAAAAAACATATTCTATAGTCGGCCGAAATTTAAAATAATTAAATTTAAAAACCCTTAAAATTCATAAAAATTACAACCCCAGTTAAAAGTAATATTTAAAAATTTAAGCCAGTCCCGCTTGAATAAATAAATGCGATTTCAGCTCGTGGCGGAAGGTCCGAAGGTCAGGCAATTGACGCAAGCCAGGGGGACTTCGTTCCAAAGGGTAGGAGCCCCCACAGAGAAGGATCTTCCCCTGGGGGCCGCCAGCCGACATTGCTTGGCGGACGGCACCCTGAGAAGTCCCTCTCTGTGCGAGCGTATGGGTCAGTGGGAGGCATGAGGTAACAGCAGGCGGTCCCGTAAGTACCCGGGCCCTAAGTCATGGAGCGCTTTAAAGGTAGTAACCAGAACCTTAAAGTGCACCCGAAAGACCACAGGTAGCCAGTGCAGTCTGCGCAGGAGCGGTGTTACATGGGAGCCACGTGTGGCTCCCTCAATCACCCGCGCAGCTGCATTCTGAACTAATTGAAGCCTCCGAGTGCACTTCAAGGGGAGCCCCATGTAGAGAGCATTGCAATAATCTAAGCGAGAGGTGACAAGAGCATGAGTGACCGTGTATAAGGCATCCTGGTCAAGGAAGGGGTGCAACTGGCGAACCAAGCGCACCTGATAAAAAGCTCTCCTGGAGACGGCCGTCAAATGATCTTCAAACGACAGCCGTCCATCCAGGAGAACACCCAAGTTGTGCACCCTTTCCATTGGGGCCAATGACTCGCCCCCAACAGTCAGCTGTGGTTGCAGCTGGCTGTACCGGGGTGCCGGCATCCACAGCCACTCCGCCTTGGAGTGATTAAGCTTGAGCCTGTTTCTCCCCATCCAGACCCGTACGGCTTCCAAGCACCGGGACAGCACTTCAACAGCTTTGTTGGGGTGGGCCGGGGTGGAAAAGTACAGCTGCGTGTTGTCAGCGTACAGTTGGTATCTCACCCCAAAGCCACTGATGACCTCGCCCAGCCGCTTCATATAGATGTTGAACAGGAAAGGCGAGAGAATTGACCCGTGGCACCCCAAAAGTGAGGCGCCTCGCGGTCGATCTCTGCCCCCCTGTCAACACCGTCTGCGACCGGTCAGAGAGATAGGAGGAGAACCACCGATAAACGGTGCCTCCCACTCTCAACCTCTCCAACCGGTGCAGCAGGATACCATGGTCGATAGTATCAAAAGCCACTGAGAGATCTAATAGGACCAGGGCAGAAGAACTACCCCTATCCCTGGCCCTCCAGAGGTCATACACCAACACGACCAAAGCTGTCTCTGTACTATATCCGGATCGGAAGCCGGACTGGAACAGGTCTAGATAGACAGCTTCATCCAGGTACTGGGGTAGCTGCCCTGCCACCACACTCTCTACAACCTTCACAACAAAGCGAAGATTGGAGACTGGACGATAATTTCCCAAAATAGCTGGGTCCAGGGAAGGCTTCTTGAGGAGGGGTCTCACCACTGCCTCTTTCAAGGCGGTGGGGAAAACCTCTTCCAACAAGGAAGCATTTATAATTCTCCGGAGCCAGCCTCGTGTCATCTCCTGTGTGGCCAGCACCAACCAGGAGGGACACGGGTCCAGTAAACGTGGTGGCACGTAACCTCCCCAGTAATCTGTCCACGTCCTCGAGAGCCACAGGATCAAACTCATCCCAAACAATCTCAACAAGACGCGTCTCCGTCCTCTCACTCGAATCATCGCAATTTTGGTCCAAACTATCCCGAAGCTGAACGATTTTATCGTATAAATAACCACTAAACTCCTCGGCACGTCCCTGCAAGGGGTCATCCCACCCCTCCTGGTGAAGGAGAGAGCGGGTCACCCGAAACAGGGCGGCCGGGCAGTTATCTGCCGACGCAATGAGGGTGGAAACGTAAGAACATTTCGCCTCCCTCAATAGAATAAGAATCTTAGAATAAGACCTAACTAGTGTCCGGTCAGCTTCGGAACGGCTGGACCTCCAGGTATTCTCTAGGCGTCTTCTCCGGCGTTTCATCTCTCTCAGTCCCTCAGAGAACCAAGGGGCCGGTTGAGATCTACGCCGGGTCAGAGGCCGCAAAGGCACGACACGGTCCAAAGCCCCGGCTGCGGCCTGTTCCCAGGCCGCAACTAGTTCTTCAGCCATGCCGTGGGCCAGATCCTCAGGGAACAGCCCAAGCTCCGTCAGGAACCTTTCAGGGTCCATCAGCCCCCTGGGACGGAACCAACGTATTGGTTCCATCTCCCTGCGGTGGTGGGCGGTGGTCCGAAAGTCCAGGCGAAGGAGAAAATGATCTGACCATGACACAGGTTCTGTTATTAAATCTCCTAATTCCAGATCATTTAACCACTGTCCAGAGATATAAATCAGGTCCAGTGTGCCTCCCCCACTGTGTGTAGGGCCATCAGTTACTTGAATCAGGTCCAAGGCCGTAATGGAGGCCTGGAACTCCCACGCCGCCATCGATGACAAGCCGGCCGATGGCAAGTTGAAATCCCCCATGACCATGAGTCTGGGGATCTCAACCGCCACTCCGGCAAGCACCTCCAACAACTCGGGTAGGGCTGTAGTCACGCAGCAAGGAGCCAGGTACGTGATCAACAGACCCATCTGATTCCTATGGCCCCACTTCACAAGGAGGGATTCACAACCGGCTATCTGAGGCACAGTGGACTCCCTCGGCTCTAGACTTTTCCTAATCACAACCGCCACCCCTCCACCCCTACCTTGGGCCCTCGGTTGATGGAATGCTTGGAAACCCGGAGGGCACAGTTCAACCAGGGGTATACCCCCTTCCGTGCCCAACCAGGTCTCCGTAATGCCCATAAAGTCCATGGACTCCCCCTGAATAAGGTCACAGATCAGGGGGGCCTTATTGACCACAGACCGGGCATTGCACAACATCAACCGAAGGCCCAAGCTCTGAGGGTCTTGGCCATCTGGGGAACGGGTAAGGACTGAGGGGCCGGAGCGCGTGATCGCTTTTAAACAGCGAGCACGTGCTCCCAGAGAACGATACGGCCCCTCGCTTCCACCGTATCTGCCTCTCCCACTTACCGTACAGATGGAACGACCCTCTACACCAGGAACACCCCCTCCCCCCCACATCAGAAATACTTATACTTTTTTTCTTAATGTTGTATTATTTTTATAGGTAGTTCCTGACTTACAACTAGTCGCTTAATTGCAGTTTGAAATTATAAGAAACTCAGGCAAAACTACTTATGATCTGTCCTTGAAGTTACAATTGCTGCACCATCACCCATGGTCACATGATCACATTTTAGCCACTTGGCACCTTGTTTGGAATTTCCCTTCTGGGAACATGGGGACTCCCAAGGAGGGTGTGTGTTTGGGGATGTGGAGAAATTAAAACCTTGGGGGTGAAGGCTTCTTTTCTCCACCCCAGCACTGTAGGTCTGACACACATACACAAACAAAAACACAGAAGGGAATGTTGGGAGAATAAGATTGCATCTGAAGATCTGAGCTTTTCTCCTCTTTAGAAACATTGTGTTTGCTAAATTTTCCAGCCAGAAAGTTAGTGAACCCACAGTTTTTGAATAGCAGAAAGGCTCTATCCAACGTTCAGAAATATCATGAGAGCTTGTTACTGTTTTGAACAGTAAAAACAGCCTCTTTCTATCATTCAGAAAGACTGCATTTGCTAGTTTTCTGGCTAGCAAGTTAACAAACACAATGTTTCTGTGACGATAAAAAGGCTTTTTACCCTTTCGAAACATTGCATTTGCTAGCATCTGTAGAGGGGACAGGAACCACCCTCCTGGGATGCAGAAAGGAAGCTTAACTTCCTTTCTCCAGCCCAATGCAGCAGTTCCCTTTGGCACACTGAAGGAAGGGGGAATTGGGGCACTAGGCTGGAGAAAGGAAACTTGAGACCTTAAAGATCCAAGCTTCATTTTTCTGGGTAGCATGGTAATTTTCTTCTACATATGAATGGAAGGGGAAGGCTGCAGAAACAAAGCTTGGATCTTAGGACTGGATCTTCATTTCTACAAACCAGGATAGGAATTCCCTTCTGCTGTTTTGACAGACAGCTCCTTTGTTCTGTCCACTCAGTTATCCTGCAATTGCTTAATATTTGCAACAGAAAAGGTCAGAATTGGAGTCTTTGAGTAAGTAGTCATATGGACACCTTGCTTAATGGCTGCAACACCTAAGACTCAAATTCCAACTGAAGTAAGTCAAGTCACACCTGCATTTTTGTAATTCTTTTTTAAAAATTGTATTAAAAAAGAAAAGTTAAGAAAATAAGGACAACTGGATCTTTGATAGATACATTTTTGCTTCTGCCTAGCTAATCAGTGTAGCATTTCAGTACGTGGAAAAAGTGCTCATATGGTTAATTCACATTGGCTTATACTAACCTGCTTTGAATAATGCATGATAACTGCCCACTGCAATTGTTGCGTAGTACAGAAATGATAGTTCAGTTCAAAGAAAGCCAACCTAAAACAAGCAAATCACATACATAAATGAAAAATAAAATAAAGTATAAGTACTATTCTAATTAAGACAATTACATTAAAGTAGTCCACATACTTAAGAACAACATCCTGCACATCTGTAAGTGTGGCCCCAATGCTCTTTAACAAGAGGTTTAAGGACTGAACCGGAATAAGGTCCTTGTGTTTTTCATCTTTGTTGCTCTCTTCTCCACCAGTACTGAGTGAAAAGCTTAAATGCAGCTGAAAGGAAAAATCAATAAAGGAATTGGAAGACTCTTAAAACTTTGAATAATATTCTAATTCTTAAAAGTTTTTTTGTTGTTTCTTTAAGAATTATTGATAATTTGTCAATAGTTATAGCCATATCGCCTTGTATAATCCATACCAATGTTGCAGACAACTATCTATTTTGTTCTGTCAACTGCTTTTACAGTATTTTTTTTTTAAATGAAAAATCAAACTTTGCTATCTATCTGCATTGTTCTGCAATATAGGTAGTTCTTGTTTAACAACTGCCTCATTTAGAAACTGCTTGCAGTTACGACTATGATGGAAAAGTAACTTTGCAACCAATCCTTGCATTTATAGCCTTCGCAGATCTGTAAAGCAAAGCTGAAGAAAGATTATAAGTACAGTCACAATTTCACTTAGTGATCATTTTAGGGTCCCAACTGGATCACTAAACAAGGTTTACCTATATAAATATTTGGGCTTGTGCCCAAATATATTTTTCCAATAAAATCCAACAACTCTTATTTGTTGGATGTAGCTTTCCCCAAAATATTTTTGTAATTTTTTAATGTGAAAAATTATTGATGATACTCAATTTTGTTGGTTATTATCTGTTAAATTAAGTATTCATTGTGGTAGGATGCATCATTCTGTTGACAGTTATATTTTTGTTTTCATATTTGGAACCTATAGCTCTTAGTAAAACTAGTCCTGCTGCTTTCGCCCTAAGAGTATTGGAGCTTACTAAAATGGCAGAATTTTTATAGAAATCTCCTGATAGATTTATGAGGATTATAAATACTGATAGGCATTCGTTCTTACTCATTGCTAACTCTATTTAAACAAGCAAATGTTACATTGATGACTACCTTGATTGGAGAGATATGAAAATATTCATATAAACTGATCTGTGATGTGTCAGTTGATACTGCATTCTTTAATTCTTCCTGTGCAGATTCGACATCCTTTTTAAAAAGTTCAACCTGTGAAAAATTTGACACAGATAGTAAGTCTTAAAACTTTACAGACAATACTGAAATATATTTTTACATAACAGTTCATATGTAGTACACAGTCGATTAAAAAAAAAAGACTGGGATAATGTAACAATTTGTTGTTGTATTAACTTAAAAAATAACTTATCGGAATGCATACCTCTTGGTCTTTGGGAAGTTCATCAACAAGTGTAAAGAAATCGGACAGTGCATAAAGGAAACCAAGATCTAATCGAAGATCCATCTCTTGAATTAAAACTTTAAAATACCTTTAAAAAATTGAAACCATTAAATAGTAGAAATACGTAACTATTAGCTATGCAACTGTTTCAACATCAAGAATGAAAGAAAATGCTTTAGTGAACAGTAACCAAATGATTCATATAACAATACTTTATGCACTTTTGTAAAATTAATACAAAAAACAGCAACTCATTAATTCTAATACTTTTATTGTAATCATGTCTACTCAAAAGAAAAAAAATCAGTGGTTACAATACAATTTATTTCTAACTAAATAAACTTTCCCATTCTAATGGTAAAAGACTGCAGTGCAATGCTATACATATTCAGTCAGAAATAAATGCCAATAATTTCAAATGGAGAAAGTTACAATTGCATCCCCAAGTTAAGATTGGAAAAAGCATAAATACTTACTTTATGCGTGATATCCGAGAATGTCCTGCAGTTCTCATCACAATACTGACATCTGTAAATGGCTTGGGTTCTATAAAAATTCCAAACATACTCTCATGGAGGATATAATTTATTTTAATATACAAAAGGTAATTTATATGTAATTGATACCATTTGCAATGATAAAATGGTATTTGATATCATTTGCAAAGGATGCAATGAATGAGTTGAAAAAGGAAACAAGTTATTACAAAACACACACACACAGCATATGAGAGCAATGAAGCCATCTATTAAAATGAGAAGTACATATTCTCATACATTTTAATTTTTAATCCTAACAGGTGATGCTTATAATAGTTTAGTGACATCAATGATTAATAATTTTAAGATTTCAATGTCATCAGCTAAACCTTCTTAAATTAAAAGATTTGCAATTTGTATTTATATAGTTCCAGGCTCACTGTACATTTGTCAAGAAAGAGCAATCTGAACAAATCAGTTTGATGAAAATGCAAGTGATAGAAACGTTCTCTCCAGATTACTTCCACACTTGGAAAGGTCATCATTTTTCTTCTAAAAAATGTTTGGTTACTCTTATTTATTGAAAAGCACTTCATCCAAGTGAAAAAGTGCAAGTATTTCTGTAATGTTTTCACTTAAAAGTTATAAATGTTCAGTTTCTAACTAATTTAGGAAGAAATAAAGTATTAACAAGATCTAGTGAATTTAACTTACTTTACTCTTTTGTATTGTGAAAGGGCTTTTTATTTTATATTTTAATTTATTTTTCCTTAAGTTATTACCCATGCAAGAAAAGCATAATAATGTATTAAACTGTTAACAAACCTGAATTCAATGAGATGGACTTGGGAGGTTTAATGGGATAGAACACAAAAGGAAATATGGCTCCAGGAATCTGATTTTGTATCTGATAGGAGTAATTACAGGACAATACACTGCAGGTTAGAAATGTTTTCACTTTATATAGATTGTTATGTCCTAGTTTACAATTATGCTAGATTCATGAATTTGAAAGGCAGAATTTTCCAAACAAAAGTCTTAATCTACAGAAGTCAGCAGCTAATCATGCCTTATTGGTTTCTCTGTCAAACAAAAGTTCATTGTAAAATTTGAATTTTCATACATTATTTAAGTATAGCCTAATGCTGATATTTTTAAAACAAGTAACAGGAAATAGTGTTAAAACTATACATAGATAATTTTCCATTATCTGTTTTTCACCATGAATTATGGGTAATCTGATATACCTGTATTCTATAGATTTGTACTCTGAAAGAAGACTGATGTTCAGAGGTACTGTATTGTACTTTTAAAGCTGGCAAAAAGCTTCTTCTCACAGGAAATTCATATGGCTGCAATATTTTCATATCATTACCAGTAGGAGTCAAACAGACCTGTTATAAGACAAAATCCAAATTGTAATTAATTTTTAAAATTAACTTTTCAAATCAAAGGTCACAGCATAACTCAAACTAAGCATTTGTAAATTCCATATTTTTAAATGACATTTCATATGCTTAGCCTTTCAACTGTATGCAATTGTAGTGACAATGTTTTAAACTTTTTCCAAATATGCTAATCACTTTGTTTTAAAATTACCAACTAAATCTTCTCCAGGATTACTCAGAAATAACTCCAATTATTTACTCCATCTTTACTAGTAATAGTATATGCTGAGAAAAAACAAAAATCTAGAGACTGGGGCATAAAAAAATCCTAGCTACAATTCTGCCTCATTCATTTTAAATTTAGCTACTGAATTTAGCAGTGGTATTTCCCACACAATCTTGCCAAAAGAACATCAGTAATATAAGGAATAGAGATATTTACCATATTGATTTAAAAAAAAAGAAAACAGATTAAGATAGACGTGACAATGCTGAAGAAGTTAGTACTACACGCACATATTCTAAGACTGGCTGAAGAACAATGTTAATTGATATCAGAATCTCTATATCTGGAAACTCAAGTGATAAGATTAAAAGGTAATTCCATAAAGGGTTTAAGTTCAGTCAAAATGCAGGTATCTGCATATCCTATATCTTTAAGAGACCAAAAGATGTTGACAAATTCTTTACTACATGTCATAGAATCTTAAGAATATGAAGAAAGCGAAATAAAAGATACAATGCTATTTATGAAAATAGGAACAGATTTTCTGAAAATTCACAAATAATCAAAAATCTTTGTTGTTTTACATAAGAAGTCTACTGCCATATTAGAAGAGTTTTGCCATCTTAAGCAACAAGTTCATCTGTTTTCATCCCCAAGGACTGCATTGTATGCATTCAAACAAACACATCATATTCAGAATCCTGGAACACAGAATTGCCTCCTCGGCTATTACGCTACGGATTATTACTTTTTGCTGCTTGAACCAGTGGAAAAAAAATGATTATGTGGTCGAATTGAAAAGCATAAATCTTAAATAAACAGGACCACTGGGACAAAGGAAGAAAAAAGTTTTCTCTCCCATGAACTGATTATACTGGGAAATAATGCTCCCCAATGCCCTCTAAAAATGTATATGATGGGGTTTTGAAAAATGCTAGTCTAGACACTGTTGAGGTTCTTAGACAACTGAATCTGACCAAGGAGTTTTGCTCAGGAGACTCAAGAGTGACAGTTGCAAATTGCCCTAGCAATTTGGAGAAGAAATTAGGATCCAGCAGTCCCAAGAACATTGGCCACCAGGCAGGAAATTTCCCATAACAAGTCATAAAAATTACAAAAGCTCAGTAGTTTCAATTACACGTTCAATTGCATATGTTAAACTGGGGGTGGATTGGTTAATTATATAGTTTCACTAACTCTAGGCTGCAGATCAACCACCCGTTTTAAAAAGATGGTTATACAGTACAAGCTAGGCTTCCTGTCTGCCTTGCAGCTGAATCACACTGCAGAACAGACACCAAAGCCAGGCATAAGATAGAAAAGGGTGATGCCACAGCAGACTGGCTGGAACAATTAGGGCCAAACAGATCATAGCTTTCAACTGTCTTACCTCAAACCATCTCATGTATGTATCATTAACATGTCCAGACCAGAGCACCTAAAGTGATTTCAAGTTACTGCTGACAATGAAATACAGGGCAGGTGTGATAACATATTCAGGGAAGTGATTAGTGCAATATGCTGATGGAGCAAAGAGGCCTTTGGCTTAAAATAGTCATGGTTTTTTCCAGAGTTGTTCTAGATTTTTTTCTGGGCCTTGTCATTCAAGCCCTGACACAAATAGACTTATTTCCACAAATTCGCACCAGCTCAGGAAGAAGCAAAAAAAATGCCCAACTGCAACATATTAAATTAATTAAATTAAATATTTTAATATTTAAAATAGTTATTGATCAAAATATTTATAACCTTTACTATCTTAGGGGATTCCAAGATAGGATTTGGTAATTAAAAACTGCCAAGAAACAACAAAAACTATTCATCCCTGGACTTAGAGAACAATGAAAAACTACTTAAGGAAAATAAGGGCTAATGCATGCTCTTCGGGAAAAACAAAAATATTTTTTTAGAGGCTACTGAACAGAAAAGTTTATGCCCCTTTCAATTTGCATAATGTTACAGGAACATTTCCCTCCATGAACTTTTGACTACTTTCAGAAAGTTCTGAACGTTGTTCTGAGATCACAAAGGAAAACTACAACAGACGAAGAAAGGGATTTCATCGTCTCTCCCAGGCAGCAAGAAATAGTTATATTCTATAATTTTATTAAATGAAATTTACCAAGAATCTGCTATGGAACAAATGACATGTATGATATAATATTAGCAAGAAAGAGAAAGGGGAAAATGTGTGCAAATGCTTGAAGGAATTTGGTATTAGCATAAACTTTAAAAAAACTTCAATTTACCGGAATATTATCATCAAGTTCCACAACTTTATTTTCTGTAGGTGAGTTATCACAGTATTCAATAAACTCTTTCTCCAGCTTGTCAGTTTGCTTCACACTTAGTGGCTTCCATCTTGACTTTTTCTTGGGTTTTGTCTCCCAAATTACATCAGAGCTTGCAAATAAATTTTTTTAAAATTATCAAATTGTAAAACTATGATAAGCAATAAAACTTTATTAAATCTTTGAGATTTACTAACTTGAAAAATGACTTCAATATCAAAAGTACTTCATATTTTTAAAAAATTTGCATTAAAACTTTTTGGAAATATAAATTATTCTATAACTGAGACTTTAATGTACTTATTAAAAAGACTGTAGTAGAAATTCAACTGTCATAATCCTCAATTATTTATTGCATATAAATTACATATTCTGTCAAGTATTAACTTTAAACTTGGAATTTATGTAGCTGGTGCTTGCAATTTGTGCCATTAAATCATCATTACTTGCCCATAACAAATTTAAAAGCAGCATATGATGGTGAAGTTAAATTGTTTGTGCATAGTTTATTCAGATAGAAGATAAAAATCTGCCATCATTTCAACACGTACAAAGGGATTCTAGGTTACAATTGGGCTCGTAATAGTTCTTATGCATTATGCTCACTTCTAGAGTTAAAGAATCTAAATTGTAATATCAAATATAATTTAATATATAATATACATTACTAATATTAAGAAAGATTTTAATTTTTTTTCCAAATGTAAATGGTAAATTGAATATATTAGTTACCTTGTGATTCCAATGTAAGCTATTTCCTGCCTTAAATAGTTATTTACTAAAGAAATTCCAACATCTTGCAATGATACAATTATTTCTTGTTCTGCTAATTCCACTTTTTCACTTTCATATGTCATTTTGAAAACCTTTTCATCTTCAGTGAATAAGATTATACGCTGCAAACCTTCAAAAAATGAAACTATAAAAATGTGCTTGGCTCCCACCTCAAATGGTTTAATCAGGTCCTAAAATAAGACATAAATGTTAATTATCAGACATTCTTCAAAGCATTGTTGCTCAGAAACTTTTTATTTCCAATTTTGATAACATACAAAACTCCAACTGAACAATATTTAAAGATGTATATGGGGTATTCCTGCAGCAGGCAGGCAATATAGCACTTCAGGATCTCCAACCTCAGAGCAGTGGTGGGTTTCACTTACCTCTGTACCAGTTCGCTCACTTGCGTAGAACGTATCTGATGACATCCGGTGGTGGGCGGAGCCTCCCACTGCTGCTGCCGGGGCAAACCAGTAGCAACCCACCACTGCCTCAGAGTGATTATAAAGAAAATAGTCAGTGGTGCATGCTCGCATTTGCAAACCAGTAGTGAAGGTAAGTGACTACCACCCCTGAAACTAGTTACCTAATCCACATATTTAAAAGGCTGTTTCAAAATTGCTTAAATATTTTTAATAGCAATTGTTTTATATATCGTTTGTTATATACTACTTCTATGGGTTCTATGGAAATATGGTGTATCTATGTACTTATTTATGCAAGTGCATATATTGGCACACACATAAGTGCGCACACGCACACACACACACATATATACATATACATATACATACATACATACATACATACATACATACATACATACATACATATGTAGGTCTTGGCATATTCGGGTCTTTTCCCGTGTAAGATTGAGAGTATCTTGGTGAAGTTTCGACGAGGTCTCACTCATCATCTTCAGGCTGGTGCTTTCGGCTTCGTGCTTGTGCGAGCAAAACCAAGCCGAAAGCACCAGCCTGAAGATGATGAGTGAGACCTCGTCGAAATGTCGCCAAGATACTCTTAACCTTACATGGGAAAAGACACAAATATGCCAAGACCTACATACCTATACCTGTGAAAACCTACAAAAACAAATACACACACACACATACATGCACACACACACACACACACAAATCATGACAGTTTTGTGGTTATCAGCAGTAAAGTAGATCAGTTAAAATATGTTGCCTTCTCCATGCTTAGATAAGCAGAGCTCAAACAAATTCAGGATAATCCAAGAGCAGTTTATTCTACACCTAAGGCATTCTGAGAATTGTATAAAACAGCCTAAGAGGAAATTAATTAAGTTAAACTAAAATGAAGAGATTTACATAAGATTTTCACAGTTTAAAATAAACTAATCTCTTAATAGGGGGAAGACGTATTTCTTTAGTGCAGTCGCAGAGAATTAAATTGTAATAATAATCTGTAGTGCAACTTATTAACAATGTAGCCTTATTATTATTACACTTTTTAAAGCTTCCATAGGTCAATCTTATGGGGGGCATGATTGCAATTAATAAATTCACTTATTAAGAGTATATCATTTTACCATTTTAAATTTTATATACACATACAATATGAACTATATCACAAAATATATGTGATGCAGTGTGATTTATATTCTATGAGCCAAAGGACTATGAAAGAAAAGTATCTATCAGTGAACTGAAAAAGTTACAGTATCAAAATAAATGATATTCGTAAAAATATTCTGCTTATAGATAAGTTGACATATTAGAATATGACATACATAAATTGACATACTATTGTCCAACACTAGCATTGTTTAAAATATTATTCTGTTTTTAACTTTTGTTTTATACTAAGTGGAATGCCAGGACAATTGTACTGTATTCAATATATTCAGATGTAATAGAAAGAAACAATTAGAGAGCATTTCACCGAGGCAGCCTTCGTCGGCGCCATCTTAGGTAAAACTCCTCTGCCTTCAATTTTCCTAACAAATATACGCTCACTTGCAAATAAGATGGATGAAATACTCCTCTTAAACAAATACTATTCTGATTTTCGCAATTCAGCAGTCCTATGCTTCTCTGAAACCTGGTTAAATGAATCAATTGAAAATAGCAGCCTGAACATTCCAGGATTTCAAATTGAACGATCAGACAGGATTCCAGAAACATCTGGTAAAAAGAAAGGAGGAGGCTTATGCCTATATATTAATTCAACCTGGTGTCAAGATTTTAACATAATTTACAAATTCTGTGACAACAATTTAGAGACTCTAATTATCAACTGCAAACCTTACTATTAGCCTCGTGAATTTTCCTCATTTCTTCTAATTGCTGTTTATGTCCCACCACAAGCCTGTGTAAACGAGGCATTACGAACTCTAGCTGACCAAATCATGGAGGCTGAAGCCAAACACCCTGATTCACTGGCCATTGTTTTGGGAGATCTAAACAAGGCAAACTTAAGGAAAGAACTACCAAAATACTTTCAGCATGTCAATTGTCCCACCAGAGGCAAGAATACTCTAGACCACTGCTACACAACACTAAAAGATGCCTATCGGTCTTTACCACGTGCAGCTGTAGGACACTCTGATCATTGCATGATTCACCTTGTACCTGCTTACAGGCAAAGACTTAAAGCCATAAAACCAATAATTAAATCAGTGAAAACCTGGACGGAGGAATCAGAATTAAAGCTACAGGCATGTTTTGACTGCACTGATTGGAATATTTTTAAAGATACCTCTGCAGACCTGGATGAACTCACAGATACTGTAACATCATATGTCAGCTTCTGTGAAGACCTATGTGTACCTACAAGGAACTTGCGAATACACAGTAACAACAAACCTTGGTTTACACCTAAACTTAAGCAGCTACGACATTCCAAAGAGAAGCCTACAGAAAAGGTGATAAAATGCTGTACAATCAGGCCAGAAATGCACTAACAAGGAGATAAGAGCAGCAAAAGAAGCTACTCTGAAAAGCTAAAGAATCAATTTTCAGCAAATGAACCAGCAAACATGTGGAAAACTCTTAAAAATATCACCGGCTATGGCAAACCTCCTTCCCAGGCTGAAGGTAATCAACAACTGGCAGATGACCTGAATGAGTTTTACTGCAGGTTTGAAAGGAAACTACAGCCACCTATCTCCACAACCCCATCTCAGACACACCAACAACAGCCAAGCCTCCTACAACTGACCCCATTTCATTGGGTTCACAACCCCTAGTGATCACAGAAAAGGAAGTGCAGGACCTATTTCACAGACAAAAGCCAGGAAAAGCTCCAGGCCCAGACAAGATAACTCCTTCTTGCTTAAAAGTCTGTGCTGACCAATTGGCCCCCATCTTCACCCATATTTTCAATAAATCACTAGAGATGTGCTATGTTCCTTCTTGCTTCAAACGCTCTACCATCATCCCAGTGCCGAAGAAGCCCACCATCAAGGAACTGAATGACTACAGACCAGTTGCTCTAACATCTGTAGTCATGAAAACCTTTGAAAGGCTAGTGCTTTCCTACCTGAAAACCATCACGAATCCGCTCTTAGACCCCTTGCAATTTGCATACCGAGCAAATAGATCAACAGATGATGCTGTTAATATGGCTCTGCACTACATCCTACAACATCTTGAGTCTCCAAAGACCTATGCAAGGGTCCTTTTTGTAGACTTTAGTTCAGCATTCAATACCATCATTCCAGACATTCTTCTAACTAAGCTAAACCAGCTACAGGTTTGTACAGGTTGAACAGACTTGTAAGTGGATCACAAGCTTCCTAACAAACAGGAAGCAGCAGGTGAAGCTAAGCAAGATCACATCAAATACCTGTACAATTAGCACAGGGGCGCCCCAAGGCTGTGTGCTCTCCCCACTTCTCTTCTCTCTGTATACCAATGACTGCATCTCCAATGATCCATTTGTTAAGCTACTGAAGTTCGCAGATGACACAACAGTGATTGGTCTCATTCGAGACAATGACGAATCCGCATATAGACGAGAGGTCGAACGACTAGCCTTGTGGTGCAACCAAAACAATCTGGAACTGAACACACTCAAAACCGTAGAAATGGTGGTAGACTTTAGGAAAAACCCTTCCATACTTCCACCTCTCACAATACTTGACAACACAGTATCAACAATAGAAACCTTCAAATTTCTGGGTTCTATCATATCGCAAGATCTCAAATGGACAGCTAACATCAAAAACATCATTAAAAAAGGACAACAAAGAATGTTCTTTCTGCGCCAACTCAGTAAGCTCAAACTGCCCAAGTGTTGTGACCCAGGTTCCTGGACCCAGACTCCTGGACTCGGATGATTCAGAAAATGAGGGAGAAGACCTGGCAAGCCCTGCTTCTCTTGAGCCCTCTCCCTCCCTGGCACCCACTCAAAGGGAGGGGCCGGCAAGGCCTGATTCTCCCGGGCCTTCTTCTGATTTGGCAACGCCCCAAGAACAGTTTTGGAGGGACGCAAGATTACGAAGGCTTGATCGGCGTGCGCAGCAGCGGAAGAGTTGGGACAAAGCCAAGTCATAATTGTCATGCAGTGACATCTGCAGAGACTATAAATAGGAGGCGGGACTTCCTGGTTTTTTGTCTTGGACAAAGCAATGAATTTGGCGAGCTAATTCATGGAGGAAGAATATATTAAGTGAGTAATTCTGGCCTTATCTATAATTTCCTCGTTATCTCCAGAAACTTGGCAGGCCCGTGGGTAGACGTGGCCAGGACATGTATCTATGTAAATAAAAGGGGAAAAAAAGGAAGGCCTCTGACGGACTCTTTGCTGGGAGTATTGGGGGAAGGGAAACAGAACACCAAGGAGCTGCTGATCCAATTCTACAGAGGAATTATTGAGTCTGTCATTTGCACCTCTATAACTGTCTGGTTCGGTTCTGCAACCCAACAAGAAAAACACAGACTTCAGAGGATAATTAGAACTGCAGAAAAAATAATTGCTACCAACTTGCCTTCCATTGAGGACCTGTATACTGCACGAATCAAGAAGAGGGCCGTGAAAATATTTGCAGATCCCTCGCATCCTGGACATAAACTGTTTCAACTCCTACCCTCAAAACGACGCTATAGAGCACTGCACACCAGAACAACTAGACACAAGAACAGTTTTGGAGGGACGCAAGATTACGAAGGCTTGATCGGCGTGCGCAGCAGCGGAAGAGTTGGGACAAAGCCAAGTCATAATTGTCATGCAGTGACATCTGCAGAGACTATAAATAGGAGGCGGGACTTCCTGGTTTTTTGTCTTGGACAAAGCAATGAATTTGGCGCGAGCTAATTCATGGAGGGAAGAATATATTCGTGAGTAATTCTGGCCTTATCTATAATTTCCTCGTTATCTCCAGAAACTTGGCAGGCCCGTGGGTAGACGTGGCCAGGACATGTATCTATGTAAATAAAAGGGAAAAAAAAGGAAGGCCTCTGACGGACTCTTTGCTGGGAGTATTGGGGGAAGGGAAACAGAACACCAAGGAGCTGCTGATCCAATTCTACAGAGGAATTATTGAGTCTGTCATTTGCACCTCTATAACTGTCTGGTTCGGTTCTGCAACCCAACAAGAAAAACACAGACTTCAGAGGATAATTAGAACTGCAGAAAAAATAATTGCTACCAACTTGCCTTCCATTGGGGACCTGTATACTGCACGAATCAAGAAGAGGGCCGTGAAAATATTTGCAGATCCCTCGCATCCTGGACATAAACTGTTTCAACTCCTACCCTCAAAACGACGCTATAGAGCACTGCACACCAGAACAACTAGACACAAGAACAGTTTTTTCCCGAAGGCCATCACTCTGCTAAACAAATAATTCCCTCAACACTGTCAGACTATTTACTGAATCTGCACTACTATTAATCGTTTCATAGCTCCCATCATCAATCTCTTTCCACTTATGACTGTATGACTATAACTTGTTGCTGGCAATCCTTATGATTTATATTGATATATTGATCATCAATTGTGTTGTAAATGTTGTACCTTGATGAACGTATCTTTTCTTTTATGTACACTGAGAGCATATGCACCAAGACAAATTCCTTGTGTGTCCAATCACACTTGGCCAATAAAATTCTATTCTATTCTATTCTATTCTATGTAAACAATAAAAATATATCTTTAAAAAATATTCTGCTTTAAATAGAATGGGTTTTGGAATACTGTATATGTAAGGATATAAATGTCAGAATAAACTAACATGATTTAATCAACTAAAGAAAAATAATATCTCTGATACCAGCTATTAATTAGTGTCTGTGTTGTCCAAAACAAGTCTGGACAATGACACAGATTAGATACTCTTATCCAGATAAAGCCATAAAAAATAAGGTAGGGCCCATCTATTAGTTAAAGACTTGTGTAAACTTCATGAGATAGTTTAATTCTAGTTTATTTTAGGATCACAGCATATTACTCAATTTATTCAATCCTAGATTTCCATTATCCCTCTCTTTGCTGTGTTTTAAACATTATCCCTTCTAAAAACTAAATTATTTGATTGCTAAGTATTATACTGATTTCAAACATTATACATACATCTTTCTGAGTTATTTCTTCAATTTTTTTTCCACATTTCCATCTCAGTTTTCTAGAACCTACAGGATCTGCCCATGTATACAGTACTGCTTTATTTGGTTCTAACGTTTCTTCCATTGAAGTGAGAGAACTGCAAACAAAAATAGGAAAATCTAGATTTCAACGCAAAATATATCTTTAAAAAATATTCTGCTTTAAATAGAATGGGTTTTGGAATACTGTATATGTAAGGATATAAATGTCAGAATAAACTAACATGATTTAATCATTAAATTATTAGTATACTCTGGTATATCACAAAATATATACTGTATTATTAGATTTTACAGCAATTTTAGAATTGATTTCATGAAGATGCTTGGAGGCAAATAGTACCACCTCTCTATAATTTCTACCTAAAGATAGGTCCTGGTTTTTGTCTTGGACAAAGCAATGAATTTGGCGAGCTAATTCATGGAGGAAGAATATATATTTAAAAAATATTCTGCTTTAAATAGAATGGGTTTTGGAATACTGTATATGTAAGGATATAAATGTCAGAATAAACTAACATGATTTAATCATTAAATTATTAGTATACTCTGGTATATCACAAAATATATACTGCGTGTATTATTAGATTTTACAGCAATTTTTAGAATTGATTTCATGAAGATGCTTGGAGGCAAATAGTACCACCTCTCTATAATTTCTACCTAAAGATAGGTCCTGGTTTTTGTTTTCAGAATCAACTCCAATGCTTTCCACAATTTTTATATATACACCAACGTTTGATCTCTCTCACAGCATGCTATGTTTTGCTATGCGTGTTTGATTACAAAGCTTTTCCAACATAATACAAAGTCCATATTCAGTGGAGTTATTTTAAGTATATATTCTCAAAGTAAGTTTAAATTTTGTTAATGCTTATTAGAAAAGCCTTCATTCTGAATATTCTGGAGACATTAATTACAGATGATTTAATCAACTAAAGAAAAATAATATCTCTGATACCAGCTATTAATTAGTCTCTGTGTTGTCCAAAACAAGTCTGGACAATGACACAGATTAGATACTCTTATCCAGATAAAGCCATAAAAAATAAGGTAGGGCCCATCTATTAGTTAAAGACTTGTGTAAACTTCATGAGATAGTTTAATTCTAGTTTATTTTAGGATCACAGCATATTACTCAATTTATTCAATCCTAGATTTCCATTATCCCTCTCTTTGCTGTGTTTTAAACATTATCCCTTCTAAAAACTAAATTATTTGATTGCTAAGTATTATACTGATTTCAAACATTATACATACATCTTTCTGAGTTATTTCTTCAATTTTTTTTCCACATTTCCATCTCAGTTTTCTAGAACCTACAGGATCTGCCCATGTATACAGTACTGCTTTATTTGGTTCTAACGTTTCTTCCATTGAAGTGAGAGAACTGCAAACAAAAATAGGAAAATCTAGATTTCAACGCAAAATATACACTCACCAATTTTTTTATCTTCCCTCCAAAGCAATTTCTTTTGTGTTACTAAATTTCTGTCAATTAATTCTGACAATTCGATTTAAACATTTTCATGTTACAATGTTCAATTTGAGTTGTAAAATTTAAATGATAAAAGCTTATTAATATATAGGTAGACTTAACAGATTAATTTCTCAGTTATTTATATTGCACTGTAACTCTGCTGCTTCATATTCTATGTAGATAAAGTGACAGGTTTATGATAGATTGAAGAGTTTGTTTTATTTGAAAAACTTTTCTTTCATTTTTGTTCAAACAACAATAACCAGTAAACAGACTAATTTATCAATTGTGTTAGATATACTCTTAGCAAGGATATGCTTATAGAACATGATCACTATTTATTCATACAGTACAAAATTTTATGCTGTTATCTTTAACAGTATATAAATAAAACATTGCATATGTACCTTTGTCCATATTCAATTACTTCTTCTTTGGTATGATTAATTATCAGGAATGGGGCTGCACCATCATGGTAATTAGAGAATGTAATTGTTGTTGAATGTTCAGCTAGTGTAATATCCACAGTAATGCCACCAAGCTAGCAGATATGCAAAGACAAAATGATATATAATATGCATATTACATTGAGGATTCATTCACATAATTCAAGGATTTTAATGTTTCTGATTCAAAATTAATAGCAAAATAGTAGATTACTACTATTATTTTAAAACATGGAAAGAGGTTCATGTTCCCAAACTCTTACAAAATGCCAAAACCTGACAACACATTTTAGTCCTGTTGTGTCCTATTCATTATTATCATAAAAAATAATTGTATTAATTGCAGACATTCAAGTGATGATGGTAGGTTTTAAAAGTTTAAAGATAGTCATACACTTTAACATGGTTTCAAATTAAACAAGTATTTTACCTTAAGCTTATGAGAGCATATCAAATAAGAACACAAGTATATTTGAAGAATAGTGCGTCTCTATAAAATTTAAATCAAAAACTTTGCTATTATTCTAGACTTCATAGCAAATACACAATATTATCTTTAAAGTCTTAAAAAAGTACGGGAAAAGGAATTCATTGAGTTAGCTTGGAACTTCTTATGGCGCAGTTGGACATCCAAAGGACATGTATTGCTTTCAGTACTGTAGTCTAGACACTTAAAACTGACATCAATTATCAAATTTTAGCCATAGAAATTTAGCCAGATGGCATGGATAAGCAGAGGAAGAGGGAGCAGTTTGAGTCCTTTGACATTCCAACTTAAAATACTCCTTAGAAACTTTCAAAGAACAGAAAACTCTCAGCTTTACCTGTTACATTAAAATTGTGGCATCACCAGCCTATATTTATCTGTTTAAAATCTTGGGAGGCAGAGCTGTAGGCAATCTGTCGTCCTTTTCTCATTTAAAATTTATCTCTATATACTCACCTTGTTATCTAAGTGAAGTAGTAAGCAATTTTCTTGTTTATCAAGTTGGATAACATTGGGTGGAATGTAAGAATCTTTTACTCTAACCTGTAACTTGCTGTCATTATTCTCAGGCCAAAATGGAATACACTGGAATAAGAATAAAATGCATTTATAAAGAAAACATAGAACATAGGAACTATAGCCATCAAAAAACAGTATTTCTTCTTTTCTTGAATACAAAGTCATACAGTATACAAAATCCTGAAAGCCAATGGCTAAATATCACTGAATACTAGAAAACAGCACAATAAAAATATTAGTAATTTTAAAAAAAATCACTTTTAGAAATGTGTATGTCTTTAGAAAAAAATGCAATTAGTAAAAATTCACATGCTTCAATTTATAAAAATAAAGATAATTCTAACTGCAATTTTTAGTAAATGGTAGCATAAAATTAGAATATAACTAAAATAATTATAGTACTGCCTTGTTGGACAGTTAAATTGGGAAAGTTAAAGTTATATGCAAAATTTCACTGCTTGAACTTAAATTGGTGGAATTAACTTTGGGCAACTTGTATTGTTTTAGCCAGTGTTATTATAAGAATAGTTGGTTAATAGTCATTGCCAATTTTCATGCATTTAAATTTTTTTATCGTATGTGGCTGGGATTTTGAGGCAACAGTCAATGAATCAGATATTACACAGTTTTTAAGTTATAGGAAAAATAGATATATGGTGTTTTAGCCATTTTATTTCAAATCAGCACTTTAAAAACAATAGGATATTGTTAAATATTGCATATTTTATTTTATTTTTATTTTATGCTTTTGAGTTATTGTTTATTTAATCTATTTATTTATTTATTTATTTAATCGCATTTTTATACCGCCCTATCTCCCGAAGGACTCAGGGCGATTTACAGCCTAATAAAAACATACATATAAATACAAAATAAAACACCAATTAAAAAACTTATTAAATAAGGCCGATATTAAAAAATTGCAATAAAAATAGTAAAACCCAGTTAAAACCAAATTTAAAATTTAAAATTCTAGTCCAGTCCTGTGCAAATAAATAGATGTGTCTTAAGCTCGCGGCGAAAGGTTCGAAGGTCAGGAAGTTGACGAAGTCCTGAGGGAAGTTCGTTCCAGAGGGTGGGAGCCCTCACAGAAAAGGCCCTTCCCCTGGGCGTCGCCAGTCGGCACTGCCTGGCTGACGGCATCCTGAGGAGTCCCTCCCTGCGAGAGCGCACGGGTCGGTGGGAGGCAATCAGTGGCAGCAGACGGTCCCGTAGGTAACCCGGCCATATGCCATGGAGCGCTTGGCATTGTTGAGTTTGTGTTGAGTCTTGGCAACTACCTGGACTAATTGCTGCAATCTTCTTGGCAATATTTTTGCCACTGCCTTCTTCCCAGGGCTGAAAGAGAATGGCTGGCCCAAGGTTACCCAGCTGGCTTCCTCGTTTCTAGCCTGTCCCTTAACTACAATACTAAACAGGCTTCCCCATATTGTGTATAAGCCAAGTCTTTTGTATTGTAATATATAATAAGGTAAATAATTATTAATAGAAAAGCTAACAGATGCAAACAAACAATTCATACATGAATTGTGAAGTTAATTTTTTTACAATGGATATATAAAAAAAGACTTAAAAAACTTACCTGTTGGAAAAGTATTGGTATCCAATTTTCACTGCCTTCTTCAGCTACTTCTAAAATGTGTGTACTTCTATTTGTGACCATTAAAAAAGGCGTGAAAGTCACTATTCTAGTGATATTAAAGCTGCTGTTATGTATAGTGACACCAACCTGGAAAATATAAAGTTCTTTAATATAAATTAGTCTTGTTATTGTTAATAATGTTCTTATTTTTTCCTAAATGTTAATATTTCTGTAAGAAAAGATACAATTCACTCTGTAGTAAGTGAATGAGAATGAAATAAATTCTGCGAAAAATACACATGAATTCTTTTGCTTCTGAAGACATATTACACCTATACTATATATCCATTAAGAAGTTTAGCATTATCTACCGTGTTTCTCCAAAAAGAAGGCCGGGTCTTATTTTCTTTTGAAAAAGCAGCTAGGCCTTCTTTTTGAAGGGTTCTAATTATTGACTCACCTCGCGGCAGTGGCACCAACAGCCCCACTCAGCCCGCTGCACTCACACGCATCGCCCCAGCCTCAGTTTCGCCTTCAGATGCCTTCCAGAAAGCCTGAAGGGAGGGCTTAATTTTGTTTGCATGCACTCAAAAACATAACAGGGCTTCTTTTCAAGGTGAGTCATCTTTTTGGAGAAACATGGTAGTGTACATATAAAACTACTAATAGCTTTTTCCAAATTCAGCCACATTTTGTTCAAGTTCCACCCCTATTTGTAGATTGTATCTAAAATCGTCTCTTCAGCATCTAAAATAAGTAAAATACTAAGCATATAAAACAGGGATGTCAGACTGGTGGCCTGTGGGCCAGATGAGTCATATGCAATACGCCCACCCCAGCTTCATGAATGGGAAAAATGTTGCAAAACATCACGTGACAGCAACATGATGCCGGGAATCTGACACTCACGATATAAAATATTAAGCTGTGATGCTTGCCATTAGGATTCAGGTTGATTTAAATCCCGCCCTTCCCAAGAGCTGGATAGACATCTGCAATACATTTGCTGCTAACATATCTAAAAGCTATTGCTTATGGCATAAAAATTTGTGACCAGGTTTAGTCTAAGAGGTAAGTGAATTGTGCACTTGTCCTAGGCAATGAAATGAAGCAAATACTAAGCGCATTCTGTAATTGTGAAACTGCTTTTTCAAGATTTTGAAATATTGAAGAAAACTGAAATGAAATGCAGGAGATGGGCTGGCTTGAATATGGTTAAAAACTGGAATGCTCTGGAAACTTATTTGGAAGTCAAACTTGTTAAACGAAAGAATTTCCTTTAAAGTAAACATACAAAAATATGGCTGCAAGAAAAATACAATAAAACAACTTACCTGGTATTCCTTTTTGTGGCTCTTACATTTTACAAAGCCATGACTCCCAACTGTATCCAGGGAAAAATGATCAGAAAGTTCACTGTCTGTCACCATGAGCTGAACCTGTAAGGAGGAAACCTGTTATTCAACCTTTATCATGAACAGAATTAAAGAAAAGAAAAATAGAAAATGGTGAATATTCTTAATTAAATGAAACCTGTAAAATACTGTACTTTGAAGTGCTTCATTTTCACAGTTTAGTTAACCAACCATACATTCTTTGAGCATATTCAGTTCCTTTACTAGCTATAACAACACTCAAAACTTTTTGGGGTGCTAGACACTCTCAAATCTTCATTTGGCTATTTCAAGAGGGGGGATTGTTCCTTCTTCTTTTTTTTATACTTCAGCAAGTATACCAGCCCACTCGCACCAGCAGAGGAGGCATGCTGTGGGACCTGTCAGTCAAGGAACTTTGGCTGGTGGGTGCAGGAGAAGGGCCTTCTCTGCTATAGCTCCTAACCTTTGAAATATCTTACCCACTGAGGACAGATCAACTCCCACCTTTCTGATCTTCCATAAGGGTCTATAGACCTGGTTCTACCAGATGGCTTGGGACCATGATGACAATTCCACGTCTGTCCTGAGCATCCTGCTCCCTCCCCATCTTTTAACTATAATTTTTTCTCTGATTATAACTCAATTTGTTTTGTTTTAGAAATATTTATCTTAATAAATATTTTAATGTTAATGCTGTAACCCACCCAGAGTCATTTTGAAATGAGATGGATGACAAATAAATTTGATAAATAAATAAATACATTTTAGACTCCCTGATGACTTTCTCTTTTGACTGTTTAAAAAAAGTAATAATGTATATTATAACTATCTTATAGAATAAGAGTTCAAGGAACATTTCAAAGTTATAAAACATATAATGCCGAATTAACTGTTATTTTTTCTTAAAGTATTATAGAATAGGGATTATTTATTGATACTCCTAAAAACCATATTTTTCAGTGCCATGTTAAAAACAAACACCTTTTCCTGTGTCTTAAATACAACAATTTATTAAAATACAATTATCACTAATAATGGCTTTTAGTACTTTTTATAGTAATAAGATTCAAAGTACTGGAAAACTAAATATGATAAGATAAAGTTGATTTATGAGATTAAAATCAATACCTTGTTATCATGATAAAAGTGTTTAGGCTGGAAAGAAAAGAGAAGTGGCAACTTGTAGTCAGGTGGATGTTTGCGGTGAATACCATCGGCTTTATACTGTAACATTCGACCCGTCTTGTTGACCATCCAATAGGGACTGTGAATTGCTATAATCACTTGTCCTGTAGCATATGTCACATGGATAGCTATATCCAAATCTGTCCTATCCAGGTCACTAATGCATGAAAATGTGATGAAACTAATTTCTTGTTGATTTGACTGGATGCAGTATTCAGTAGTCCAATCTTTATCAAGATAATTAAGTAAATGCAATTCCAACTTGCTCTGATCCAGTAATGCATTATGAATCTGAGCAGAACATCCAGCTTCTAGAGCACTGCGTGTGGTACTATATCCCTAGAAAGAAAATTTTCAATAGAGTTATAAAACATATAATCAATACACTATTTCATTAATTAGTGCAATTGTTCATTAAAAATTGCACAGAATGAAATGGAAAGCTGTTTGCATTGAAACATGACATCTGAAGTAATTACCTCTGTGTTATTTTCTTGGTTCTTGTAATAATTAATAATAAATATAAAATAAAATAAATGGGAAGTTATAAGCAATTCTATCATTGAAAAACACATATTTCCCACATATTATATGGGTTTTTTCTTTATACCATGATTCATAACCCTCTTCAGCTTGTTCTTATAAAACTTCTGAAATGTTTTGAATTAGAAACGTTTTTATTTCAAAATGCTGTTTCAAATTTGAGACAGGCTGCTCTGATCTTACTGGGAAAGTTCTGTTGCTGTCCTTATTTTACCAGGATGATTCCAAAGTGAACTTGTTACCAGTAATATCAGAAATGCATCAAGATACTTACAGTGATGTCGCTAGCTCTTTTTGGACTCAAAAATACCTCTTCTAAGGTTAAATGGAAAGCTTCAAGCTGAAAACATTTCAAACTTGAAGGTTGCACACTTTTTCATATAATGAAAAGAAATTACATCAGAAAGTAACTTTAGAAGGATTTGAAATAAATAATTAATTGGGCAGTATGTAGAATTCTTTAAAATCATATTCTTACTAAGCATTTACTTACTTGCACATTTATTGCATCAGTGCAAAGATATAATTGCAATTAAGAAAGATACCAAAGATACCAAATATTTATCCTTGTGATCTAAAATAAACACTCTTCAGATCAAGAAGCAGAGAATTTTCTTTCATATTTAGTGTGCATATGCAGCAGCAACTGAATTCTGGACATGGCCAAGCATATTTTGAGGCATTTAAATGTCATTTATTCAGTGAAACTGAGGGTATATTCTAAATTATAAGATCCAAAGAAAGGGAAAGGGAATTTTTAAAAAAACCACTACCTCTAAAGAATAGGCAATCTGATATGGAAGTAGATTGCGGAGAATAACAGAAGACCACAAATGAACAACATATGGTAAATCCCACTGATCATCTGTACACGTTGAAGTTATCAAAGTATCTTGCATTGGAACAATGTTGATAATAAGTGGGTGATTAGGTGATTTTAAAGAACGGCATTTCTTCTGTAGCAATTTGTCAAAATTCTTCACCATTTCATCAAAGCTAACACCTTCACTGGATTCATATTCTCCAGAAGTTTCATTTTCATCAATTACTGGTCGAAAAAACAGTAACGACCTGTGAATAAGCACAGTAGTTATTCTTATTTTCCTTTTCTATTAAGAATATTCAATACTTCTATCCAGGTTTAAACAAATGAAACTAAAACAAAAAATAATTAGAAGCAATAAAAATAATATTAAACAAACTGCATTCAAATATATTGTAAATGTAACTATTTTGGATTACAGGTCTTTTGTTGCCTTATTAAGTAACGTCAGTGCATGGCCTGGTTGACAGTTACCTATCTTTCTATTCTGTCTGCCTTCTACAAGCTTAGATGATGGTCCTATGCATAGATATGGTTTTCCAAGTCATCAATGCTTTGGGGCAGAATATTTAGTTGTCATAAAATGGTAGAGGTGATAAAATGGCTCATTGAGAATGTGTTATTATTTTCTTGTGCCTGGATATAATTAATTTATAATCTAAGAGAGATCTTTCAATGAGCAGGAAAGAATAAGAATACTCAGTGAATGAATCCAGCTACAAAATAAACCAGTACTAACAATAGAAAGCCATGATCTCCAGCCTATAAAGAAAATCTGTATAAAATGTTTCATAGATGGCATTTGGCACCAGCGAGATTGGCCAAAATGTTCCCAAATTTACCACCGAATTGTTGGAGATGTGGGTACAAGATAGGCACGTGGTGGAAGTGCCCCAAGATAAAAAAAATTTGGCAAAAAATTAAAAATTGGCTAGAGGGAATTACCTAACTAAAAATGGAATTTAAACCGGAACTCTATTTATTAGGAATAATTAACCCCAAATAGACCAATCTTTGCAATAGCTAATACTTCATATATTAACAGTAGCAAGGATCGCTGTTGCATATGGATGGAAACAAAACAATGTTCTAGAAAAGGAAATAATAATCTGTAAGAAAAATCTTACAGTGTGCAGAAATGGACAAGATGACACTAGAAATTAAGGAAAGGGAAGAGTCGGAATACTACAAAGTATGGAATAAATTATATGATTGGTTAGAAAAAAGAAATCAAAATAATAAATTGGAATGTTAACCTAATTAAGTTAAAATCAGGAAGTGTAAACCATTGAATTGTGCTAACCGGATAAGGATGGATTGGTAAATAGATACCGATGTAAATATAAGCATGTAGAGAAATGACTGAATAAGAACAGAGAATATATATTTATGCCGATACGGCAAACTGTAAAATATGTAATGTTATGTCTGTTATGTGATTTTAATGTGTTTTTGTTTTTTGTTGTATTTTTCTTTATTTTGTTTTTAAAAGTTAAAAGTTTAATAAAAAATTTTTTTTAAAAAAAGAACACTTCAGTGAGAAACTTTTTTTAAAAGAATTAAGATTAGAAAAAAAATACCATTTGAAATGATTTTGACTTAAAAGCAAAGCCTGTGATTAAGAAAGTTTTAAACAGATAAATGAGACAGTAATTTAGAAAAATGTGTTTTTGTTCTTTAATGAAATTGCCTTTAAAAATAGTAAAATTAACTGTCTAAAACTTCATGGGACTATTGATGGTTTATTGTTAAATAATTAGTTAAATAAGAAAATAATTGGTGGAAATTAAGAAGGATAATATAAGCCAATGCCCCCCGCCCCTTGCTCCCTCCTCTCCACCAATCCATCTTTTTTAGTTACCATATTGATGTATTTATTCTAGTTGTGTTCCTCTGCGATTGTTTACTTTATTGTTCCATTATTTTGCTTCTGTTCTGTTTACACATTTTATTTTTTGTTCTTTTTATTACTGTAAGCCCCACAGTGAGATAGGTGGCAAACAAATTTTACAAACTGTATGACTATATCTATGACTTGGTGGACATATAAAAAGCTAAAAAAAATGGATTCAAATATAGAGACTGCTCCAGAGGATTTTAAATATTAATATTCAATAAAAGCCAGTATAAAGCCATTAATAATGATGCAAACAAAATATAAAGGGTACAAACTAAACATTTAATCCAACTATATTCCTTTACTAAGGAAAAATAGCTAATAGTAATTAATTTCTTGATTAATTACATTTAAAAACTAATTTACTAATGGATGTTTACAAAATAAATATATGTACAAAATACGTACAGAATAAATAATGTACAAAAAAGAAAATAATTACCTATAGGAAGTTAATGGTATGTTAAATTCATTATCTGGTAGTGCTACTCCTAAACATTTTCCATCTTCAAATATACTCAAAGGAATTGAAAAATGATTCTTTATCTATACAGAAAAATAAAAAGTTTGTGTCAATCAAGCAAAAATAACTAAGTTTCAATTTCATTTCATCTGCTAATTAAATCTCTACTCATCTGAAAAATACAATGAAATTTAACATTTACGAATTTAGGAAGTTGTGGTATACATTTTATAAATACCTTTATAAAATGTTTTGTACTTGCTCTGATATGCATAGGAAATAAAACAATTAATTTTCCCAAACTTAGATTCTATAAATAAATAATAACATTATACTTGGGGGAGATTCCCACTGATCAGTAAACTTTAAAAGAAAATATCTCACCTGAATTGGAGAATGTACAGTTACTATCCTGCTCCCATCAACAGTATCAATTTGACAAACAATAGATCTTACAACACCTGAATCATTATGTCTAACTCTGTACAAGCTCCGACCCACTTTTGTCAATGGGATCTCGTCAGTAGTAGAATGATTTTGAGGAGCTAAAAAAAATTAAAACAAAAACCTTATAAAAAATGAAGCCACATATATCTCTCTGTGTGACTATAAAACAGAGGGAGGGAGAAATAAAAGTACCTAAATTAATTGCAAATACATAAACATCATAAAAAAAACGAATTGAATGTATCAACAAAATGTTGTCTTGTGTGCATTCATTGATTTGAACAAGTGCTATAATAAAAGGAGCTTTAGTTTAACTTGTATTCTCCCTTTCCTAATTTATTATTGCAATTATTATCCTCTGCCCAATCAATGTTATTTTTCTTTCCCCATAATCCAAATTGAGACATTAGAAGCTAATTTTAGAAAAATATTAGTTACAAGACTCAGTCACGGATATGTGTAAATATACAGTTTGATCCTGTTATACAAATGAATGCTAATTTGTTCATTTTCCCCTGAAAAATTAATTAGGTTCCAGAAAAACAGCTGTTAATGTAGTATATTCACAACATTAAGGAATATAAGCCATGAGGCAATAGCAATAGCACTCAGACTACATACCCCTTTACAGTGCTTTATAGCTCTCTCTAAGCTGTTTTACAGAGTCAACATATTGCCCCCAACAATCTGGGTCCTCATTTTACCAACCTTGGAAGGATGGCAAACAGAGTCAATCTTGAGCCAGTCAGGATTGAACTCCTGCTATCGGCAGAGTTAGCTTGCTATACTGCAGGCTAATCACTGCACTACCAGTTAGAACTACATACACTAGTTATTTAAATAGACTTAAGTTACTTTAAAACTTTTCTTAAACACCATGATTGCATCATATACATTTAGATGTTTACTAATAGACATTTCAAGTATACTTACTGAGCCAAATGTAGAATACCTTGCTGCTTAGAGTGGTCATTGCTGTGAATTGGTCTTGCTCACTTTTAGTTCTGATATATTCCATGTTTAGACTTTGTCCATCTTCAAGATGAAATAAATTTGCTGTTGGTTCAATATTAAGAACACTGAAGGATTCACTAGGCAAAACAGTGACGGAGACTCCTAAGGAATTTATTAATACAAAAGGGGCCCTATCTTTTTTGAATATTTCTGAAGACTCGGTAGCTGCTTCTGCAAATGCCTAACAAGAATAATAAATCAACAAAATTTCAAATTAATAACTTTTTCTATAGATGACTTTCTTCACTTAAGGCCAAATCCAAATTTAAATTTCACTTACCGTGCCTAGATTAGTCAACATTAATAGCCCACATTTGGATAAAGTAATGTTTAGCTGATTTTGAGAATAAATAGTTATTACTGTTTTATATTCTGGCACTTTATAGTGTTCTTCTTCTGCCACTGATTCAACAAAGGCTTTTTTGTTTTTCTTTTTCATCTTAAAGAGAAAATATTTGGGACATGTAAAATTAGAAACTAGAAGTGAAAGTTATTTGAAGTTTAGAATGCTTTGTAAAGTTAGCCTAATTCATTAAAAGTGTTATTAAATAATACAAGATGGTGGGAAGAAATATAATAAATATATCTTTTTAAAAATAATCTTTATTAAAAGTTTTTTTAAATAAAGACTATATAAACTAAACTAAGAAAAGAAAAACATAGAGTTGATGTACTAAATAAAAAGGGAAAATAGAAAAAAAATTGAAAATAAATATTAAATATAATTTAATAAATAAAAATAATATTTAAAGAAGTGATTTTTGATTTTCATCCCAAGTACAAACTCACTCCTTATAAGGTTACATATAAGTGTCTTCCCGTAACACATTCCTTATTCATATACAATCCATAAAGTATTAATATTTCAGTTCTAGTGCCAGAAAAAATGGTACCCAGAATTTTATAGAAACATGTTTTATTTTTAACCTTGTCAAGCAAACCAAATTTCCTTTCCTTCCTTTTTCTTCGAGTAATTAATTTATTAAGATGTTGAATGATTCGATCTTTTTTCAGTTTTCCGCCCCATCTTAAAGGATTCTTTAAGGCTTTAGAAAATTTCTTTGATAAATATAGTAAAGAACAATTATCCATATCTTCGAGTAACATTTGCATTTCCATTTTAAATGTCATCTCTATCTTATAATGCCCATTTTTTAAAATTTTTCCTGCATATAAACAATTTATTTTCTATTTTTTCTGGATCTGATGAGGTTCGTTTCGGCTGTTTATCTTATAAATATTTGGTTGTTGTTTTTTACATCTGTACTTTCTTCTTTAACATCTTTTGGATGTATGAGATCCATAGAAACAGACATCAGCGCTGACATGGCAACTCCTAGTTTCTGTTCCCAGTCTTCAAATATCTCCTGCAGTATTTCAAATGTCATAACATTTTCTGTCATTTTGTCCCAATTCTGACTAAAGACTAAAGGTAAACCTTTCTCTCCTTTTTTCTTTCTTTTTCCTTTTGTGCCTGGAATAAATAGTCCCTTCTAATGTCCAATTTCTCAAAGTCTCCAATTTCTGTTATGAATTTAAGTAGACAAAACAATTTAGTTTGAAAACATTATTTATTTATTTATATAATTATTTCTAACATTTTATAGCAAAAGTCCGAGTATTCCAAACTTGTCTGGTCTTTTAATCATGTATAACTTTCTTGAATTAAAGTGTTATTTAGTTTTATACTATTTATTTCAAATTCTTTAAGTTCCTATAGTTAATTTTTCTTTTATTCTAGAATGAAGGGAATCTCACAAACAAAGATTTTAATAATTAAACAGGTAATTTCCAAAGCTGATTAAAAAGTGAGGTTACCAAACCCAGTGATCTTAAAAAGACTCTGCCGTGGTTGAGAGTATTTTTTTTAAATTTGCATTTATATCCCGCCTTTCTCCGAAGACTCAGGGCGGCTTACACTGTGTTAAGCAATACACAGAGATGTATCTTATCTGGAAAGACCAGACTACTTGCTGGTGCTTTGATCATGGCCACAACATTGTCTTCACTTGTCTTCGCTAGCTCATCATTTCTCATAAGAAAATATCAGGACAAAGGATAATAAATATATAACTTGTTTGGGAATTTTTGTTTCAGCTAACATATTGATTACAAAAATGCTAACATTATAATAGTTTAGGTGTCTTTGGAGCAGAAAGCTGAAATACAGAGAAACATTTTAATAGATACAGTGCTTTCAAATACACTCAACACAATAAAACACAATCTCTGTAAACTAACAACGATTAGAATAAAAGGAAGATTTTGGATAGCCATTTAGAATGTAACATAATGTATTAGGCTACTGGAGGGAGATAAACCTGTGTGCAACAAAAATATAATAAACACATTCATATTTCACAATCACATTCTTCCAAAGTGGAGTATATAAGAATAGAAAGTTTCAAACTGTACTTTTTTCAGTCCAGAACACAAATTACTATGGAGAGATTAAACAGTCAGTGGACTTTAATACACCTTTACATCAGCTTTGGAGTTAGGAATACACTGAATTATGTTCTAAAACAAGGAAACATTTCTACTTAAAAGTAACAAGCAAGAAATAATTCTTCTCAAATAAGTTTAACAAGATCAAATATTTAACATTTTTATTACAATGACAGATCATAAAGAACATTACTATATTTGTTAACATATCTATCCTACACTCAAGTGAAATTATAATTCTAAACCATACCTTTAATTCTAGAACCCATGGTCTGAATTCATCACTGCCTTCTACTTCTAGAGGCTCAAGTAATGGTTCCCAAACACCAAACATTTCATTGAAATAGTGTACCTGAAAATACAAATTAGTGTATTTCAAGTGTGAAAATTAGGTTATATCAATTTGAATGAATTGAAAGTGAAGAGCAATAAAAAAAGATAAAGTTCATCCTTTACTATATAAAATATAAGGAAGAAGAGGAAACTGGATGAAGAATGCCTCTACACTCTCTTTTCTGGCTTGTCATCACAGTGAAGTCTCCATTTTGGATGTTTGTACAAGTAGTCCTTAACTTCGACAAAGTTGTAAAAATGTTAAAAGGGTCATCATGTTATTGACCCAATTTTGCAACCATTTGTGTAGTTGTTAAGCAAGCCCATTGTTTGCTACGGGATGTTTGGCAAAAGTAAGTAAATGCTGGGTTTTAGCAAAAATGTTGTAAATCACAGTCACACAACCGCAGGATGCTACAAACAGCCATAAATGCGGGCCAGTTGCCAAGGGCTTGAAAAGTAGTTGAATGATCATGGGGTGGCAGGGGACAGGGACTTGCAATGACTGGTCCTAAATTGAGAACTATCTGTATTGTGGTAAAATGGAAGTTGAGAAAGGCACTGAAGATCAATGTAATCAATGCATCAATGTAAATATAGCTTAAGAAATACTATTCTTAGTTTAATGTAGATTATTCAACAGCTATCTGGTAGTAGTAGAACTTTTTACTGAATTTAAAATAGTAGGGAAAAATGCCAACCTAAATATCCTACTGCATAATTATTTTTAAGTAGCCTTTAAGGTGAAGCATATTTTGAACATTGTACTGACCTCTAGTTCAAGACGTGATGAGAGATTGATTAGACTACTCCAATTTTTGACTTCTCCAGAAAATGAGGATTTTGCTGAAAGCATTGGTACTGTTTTGTGACCAACTCCAGCTTCAAGAGTTATAACAACAGTTTCAATTTTCATTGTTAATGACTCTCCTGTAGGAATCAACTCAGCTACAGAAACAGGATCTTTGTTTTCAATTGACTCTTCAAGAAACCACATATTTAGATTTTTAATATTCTTCTTATCCCAAAGATCTGGCGGTACTGGGCTAAGATCTTTTTCTGAAGTCTCTTTGGTTGGGAAAAGTGCTGATGTGATAGTTATAACTGTATTTATGATAATAGGTGACACCTAATTTTAAAAAAAAGAAAATTATGGAGTTTAAAAAATTAGAGAATGAAGAAATTACTAAATTATTAGATATAACAATATAAGGAGAATTATTTGTGTTTGAAATAAACGAGTCCACTTTAAATAATTATGTAACATTTATTTAACACCAGAGTTAAGCTTATACAAAAAAATCTATTTCTATAGCTCATATAAGACTAAAAATATCATTATATTTAGTCCCAAGGTTAATATAAATGTAGAAATATTTAACATACCTTAATAGTTAGAGATTTTATTGAAAGCTCAGCTTTCTGTGGTTCTTCACCTGACTGCATCATATTAAAGAAAAGATCACATGGTTGTAATACCTGGAATCAAATAATAAATACATTAATATAAATATTTGCATGTTAAGAATGTAAATTTCTACAGAAAAATGGTAATAGATGCTGCAAATAAATCAAACAATGTATTTTAGAAACTGGTTTCTCTATGATCATTTGATAGGAAGTAAGTAAGCTTCCATGAAGTCAATCTGCTGCTATATGCGTAAGTTTTCATTTACATATTGTAGCTGTCAAAAAATTATATACATAATTCCTAATGTCAGAGTATGAATTGTGTATGCAATATCAGAGACATGGTTAGTGATATGGCTATAGATCAAAAGTCTTTTTCCAACAACACTTCAAAATCAGAACAGCAACTTGTAATTATTGAATCAAACCAGGGAGCTTAGTCCATTTAATTTCCTCTCAGTCATGATATTGGCGTTTTAATTATTATTGTTTCATATACAACCCTGCTTCCATAGAAATGTTAGTTTTTATTTTTTTTACTGACTGTATAATTTTCAATTGAATTACTAATTGAAAAGTGTAATTGATAGAATGACACAATCTTTAAGGCAAGCAAGCAAGAAAATAGAGAAAGCAATCACTCTATTTATCTATCCAATTTACCCATCCCGCCATCTTAATAACAAGAGAGAACTTGACTATTGCTACATATATATAGCCAATCCAAGTACGTTGCTTTCACTTGAAATTGCATAGCACTACGGCAGATTTCAGTTTTAGATCAGGTTATCTTAAAATCTTACCGTGGTAATATTTCCTTTCCTCAGAGCTGGAAAAAATGGACAAGCTTTCACATTTACGTCTTCGACAACAGCTGTCATTTTATACATTCCAGGTGCACTTTTTATGGAGATTTCACACTGTGCTGTAGCTACCAATGCAGAAGCATCTTTTCGAGTTAAATCAGCCACAAACACTATATCAGGATTTTTAACAGTAAGATTTATTTCCATTGTGGATGCTGACTGTACAGGAGCTAAAAATGTAATGCATCTATTTAGTAAGATTGTAAGTATATCTTTTTACTGTCCAATGTATTTATCTCACTAATTCTTGCTTTTAATTAAAAATGTTGGAAATATTCACAATGAACAATTTTATCGATAGAATATGTAAAATATCAGAAAACAAATCAGGTTCTAGCAAGACTTAAAGTTGAAACAGAACTCAAATAAACATTGACAATTAATATAAATAACTGGTCTAAGATTATGTCAAGTAGTATCTTGCCTCCTATATCATATGGTTCTACTTTAATATTATTTGATAGAAATGTCAAATCTGTTTTTCAGAGAAAACATAAGTTTTAGCTAGATAACCTCCTGTAAAAAATTATTGACTTAAGAATGCGGTTTTTAAAAATTTACCAAATCAGTAAAGATTTCATTTTCCATGTATTCTTAAGAATGCAAGTCCTAATGACTTCATCTACATTTACCTAAATTTTAATTGTTTTATAAGATTTTATGGAGCTGACTTAAAAGTTTCTAGGCATTCTAAAATACAACTAAGCAAATTAGAGTTATTAACAGAATGTAAAATGTTTTTCATCACCCCAAAAAATCCCCTTTCCTATGAATGAAGTAATTATGATGATGAAAATATTCTTTTTAATCTTTAGATCTATGTTTGTGTACCCTGGCATACCCATTTGTGTGAAAAACATTGTTTTTAAAGAGTCAAACTATTTCCATTAAAAAATTGTAGTGCTGTCTAATAACACAGGTCCGTGCAAACAAGAGAAGGCCCATCTGCGAAATGCAGGCAGCATGCGAAATCATGTTCCCTCCTCTCCGCAGAAAAACCTCTCTACGGAATTAGTCCCTGGTGCCCAAAAGGTTGGGAGCCACTGTAATAAAGGACAGCTTTATAGTCTGTAGTATGTTTTTTCCCCATTCATTTTTATGAATGTTAAAATATTTCAATGCTGCAGCTTTAACAAAAATTAATAATCTTTATAAACTTTGGAATAAAAATATTCACTGTAGATTTTTGCCTCTATCTTTATTTTATTGCTCTGGATCTAGAATATTTCTATTTCTTTAATTTCAAGACATGCTGTACACTGCAACTGTAAATAGCAGCCTGCATTTTCCTCTTTTTTCACTTATAGTTTAATAAACAATGAATTTCAAAATGATAACTTACTGACTTTTATTTCACATGCTTTAGAACACTCTGTTAATTCTCTGACAGTGACCTCAGAAACAAGGATGACTTGCACAGCAAGGAATCACATAACCCCTTACAATTATATTCAATTCAGCAAAATTTAAATGTAGGAACACTTGAAGTATAGCATAAATCTAATTTAAATATAAAATTACTGAGTAAAATGCTTATCACAGCATCATACAAAGTTATAGCCTCATAATGAAGTCAAAGGTATTAATCAGTACCTAAAATATATTGGTACCAATTACTGACCTTGTTCTTTTGTAGACAGTGTTTGCCTGAAGTTTTTATTTGCAGCAGTGCTTTCAGCATTAGCATTTAGAAATACTTCTGCAACAGCAAGCAGAAACTCTACACTAGCACAGAGATAGGTTTCCTCAACAATTGTGTCCACAACAGTGGTGCCATCTCTCCCCTGTTTATAGCTTATATTCACCATGACTTTCTTTTCAGATCCATGTTTCATTTCTACCATTCTGAAAGACAATAATAACTTATAAAACATAATATCAATAATAAAATATGTGTGCATAATCTTAAAGATAGCTCTTAAATCACATAAAATTATGAAATCTGGAAGTATATCCATCTTACTTTTTGCTCTCAGTTTGTAATTCCATAGTTATTTAAATGGCCTTTGAGAAACAAATATGCTTTATGCCATCTTTTAAAGCTTTATATATATCAAAGTTTCCTTTCAGAGTTCTAATCCTCTTACATTTCAAACTGTTATTAAAAAAAAATTTAAAAAATCTATTTTGGCCAAACCTAAAGAGTACTTTGGAATGATGAATATGTTAAGTATATATATATCAGGGGAATTGCTATCACTTTTATGAACCTTTAAAAAACTTTTAATATGTCTACAACCTTCATTTTTCAGGTAGATGTTCCTGGTATTAAACCAATTTTTTAAAAATTCTTTGGGATTATATTATTTGGTTATTTTTGTCTGCTAATTGCCTTGAATTTCACAGGTATGGAAATATAGAATACAACTTGAAACAATTATATATGCACATATATTTATTAAACATTTTTAACAGCCCACATTAAGGCTTAGTCCAGAAGGCAAGTGAGAAATAATAGAGAAAAAAACAAAAATGGCAGATAAGGGGGGGAAAAAAACATAGTTAAACATAGTTCTACTATGAACTGCAGAAAAAACAATTGCTACCAACCTGCCTTCCATTGAGGACCTGTATACTGCACAAGTCAAAAAGAGGGCTGTGAAAATATTTACAGAGCCCTCACATCCTGCACATAAATTGTTTCAACTCCTACCCTCAAAACACTATAGAGCACTGCCCACCAGAACAACTAGACACAAGAACAGTTTTTTCCCGAAGTCCATCACTCTGCTAAACAAATAATTCCCTCAACACTGTCAAACTAGTTACTAAATCTGCACTACTATTAATCTTCTCATCGTTCCCATCACTCATCTCCTTCCACTTATGACTGTAACTTTGTTGCTTGTATCCTTACGACTTATACTGATATTGTTTCCTGATTGCTTAATTGTAGCCTATAACTATCATTAAGTGTTGTATCATTAAGTGTTAAATTTGTACTCTATGATTATCATTAAGTGTTGTAAGTGTTGTACCTTGATGAAGGTATCTTTTCTTTTATGTACACTGAGAGCATATGTACCAAGACAAATTCCTTGTGTGTCCAATCACACTTGGCCAATAAAAAATTCAATTCAATTCAATTCAATTTTTTATATTAATACCATACACTATACTTCTCCATATTCTTCTATCCTTGCAAAACTTTGTCATTTATAGAATATTCATATATCAATTCAAATATTTCCTAAATCTGCTTTCAAGATTCTCATCAACTTCATTTGAACACCACTGATTATGTAGTCACTATTTGTGAGACGGGTGGCATAGCAAGTTAGTAAGGCCCACAAATGTGATTTCCAAATTTTGAAACTAAAAATATGGTTAAATCACTACTTTTTGTATGTACTGAAGCACACATATATCCAAATTGTCCTAAATTGATTTAGGTGGCAGAGGTCCTCTACATATTTAATGGTACTAATTCCCATTATTCGATCTAAACTTCCACTGAGCAAAAATAAGAAATAATTTTTGCCAGTTCATTTATTCTAATAGCCCCACAATAGTGCTCTAAATTTGAAGATCTTCTCAAACAATATTTAAAGTAACATAAGTTTATTTAACCCAAATATTTCTTCCATCTCTACTATATTCTGCCCAAGCAGATCCTCCGGAGGTACGGAGCAGATCCTTCTATCTTCTCTTCAAAAATATATTTCTTTTTATCCAATCCCATTTTTGATATATTGTCCCTTATTTGATTCATAAGTCTTTATTGTCTTTTCTTCTCTTCTTGTTTTATTTGTTGATTTATCTGTTCTGTCTTTTCCTCTGGTATTTCTACTATCTCTTCTATTTCCTGTTTTATGATCTTTATTCATTGTCCCTTGTTGATTTTCTGATTTCCCCACAATGTCATATATTAAGTCTTTTATTTCCCTGTGATTCTTTATCAACCTATCATAAATACTTTGGTGCATCAACACCATTTCTTTTTGAAATCCACTCATTTCCCCCTGATGCAACATCTTGTCTTATTTTGCTAGGTCCAAATATTGCTCAATAGCCTGTCAGTAGTTTGCCATTATCCCAAAGTCTCAATTGTTTATGACCTCAGCTAGTTGAGAAACCATTTGCTCAATCCTAGTGTTGCTCCTCAGGGGAATGCAATAGTTATAGTTCTTTGTGTCCCAGTCAGTCAATTAGTTCTATTTAGGTAATCCAGGAAGATTTCCAAATGTCTCCTTAAGTCCACTCTAAATTCAGTCATAGATCTTGGCATTTAAAAGTCATTTTCTTTAGATGTCTTCCATAATCTCACAGTTAAACCTCCAATATCCATGAAGTAGACAGATACAGAACAGTAGATAGCACAGCAGTCCTCCAGGTGTTATTTATTTCCACTTCCCCCCCCCTTTGTCTTATCAGTACTTCCCAAGGTTGTAGAAGTTTAGTATATATTCCATTCACCAGTAGATGGCGCCTTCATCTTAAATTTCAACGTTGTATAAAATCTGATAAATATTTCAGTTTTTTGCAAATAGTCAATATTTAGACAAATAACTCCAGCATTTTAAAATGCCTTACCAAAACACTGCCAATAAAGTTTAAAAATCCAATTGTTCTATATTTTAAAGATTTTGTGCTCTCCCTTTAGTTCCTTTTTTCCCCGGGTCTATATTTTTTCTCTTTGTAATTATTCACCGCTTTGACAAGCATTTCAAATTTCAAAATCCTCTTTTCCACGGGTTATTTTCTTTGAGGTTAGGTTCTAGGTAAAAAAAGAATCACCTCACCAAGTTCCAATTACTGTTCATTTACACCACTCCACTACATTCTTTGTTTCTTCGGCTGGCCCTGCTTCATGGCATCCATAATGGCTGCCTCTCTTTTTTGTCATTGGATGGGAGGGAATCCCTGGGTCCATCCCTGCAGGGTGCCTCTCTTTTCTTTGTCACCCCTACAGGGTGACTCTAGCCTCTTGGAAGGGCCTCCAATAAGGAGGATTCAGCACGAGTTCACTGAGCTCCGCTCCTCGCATCCAATGTCACTGTGACGTCAAACCAAAAGTCGTAACATAATAAGATTAGATGAAATGAAAAAAAAAATCAGCAAGTATCTGTCTTCCTTCATCAGGAAACTCCACTAGATTTCATCCTTTTCCATGAATGCATGTACTCATATTCCAAGAATCTACATTCTTGATCCAATACCATTAAGCTAGCTAGAACTTCAGATGCAACTATATTAATGTGTAATTTTATTGTGTTTTACACAACTATGAATTTGCACTTACTAATTAAATTCAAATGTTTAGCCTTTTGGAGGGTAAGGAAGAAAAGGTGCCTCCACCACCACCCACTCAACAAGCTGTCCCAAGTATTAGAAGCAGTGAAAACTACACATCTCTTTTATATAAGTAAAAATCATTTGCATGCATTTAAAATATCATTTTTTAATCTCACTTAACATTTGTCAGCACATTTTTTGTTACTGTCAGCACAAATATTCAACATAAACAATTTAAAGTTTTATTCTTTTGGAGGAAAAAATGAGCACCTTGGTGTAGCCTTCTGTAGAGTTTCTCGTTTATCATCTAAGGTGCAGTTTGTTAACTTAACTGAAGCATTCAGTGACCCATCTGATAACATCTTGACAGCAGCAGCGATTAACAGTAATTTAAATTCTGCAAGTTTCAGACTATTATCTCGTTCATCCTTAACGTGGGGCTGTTTTGAAAAGAAAAAAAATCAATACAGTACATTGCTTAATACAGTAAACAAACAATTTACACAAGAAATGTACAAATTTCCTTCCTTCCTTCCTTCCTTCCTTCCTTCCTTCCTTCCTTCCTTCCTTCCTTCCTTCCTTCCTTCCTACCTACCTACCTACCTACCTACCTACCTACCTACCTACCTACCTTCAAGTCAGTCTTGACTTTGACAATTGTTCTGGACAACTCTTTGCAATTTCGTGGAAACTTTTTCAAAATATTCAGTGTTAATATCTAGTGAGTGCCTGGATTGGTCACTGTACTTTTCTTGGAAGGTTCTTTGGAAGTAGTTTTCCACTGACTCCTTCCTAGGACTGAGAGGGGGACTGACCCAAACTCATCAAGCTGGTTTTGTGCCTAAGACAGAACTACAACTCACAGTTTCCAAATTTCCAACTGGGTCCCTTAACTACTGCACCAAACTGGTTCTTCAATTTCTCTTATTAGAGGTTGACTTGTATCAGAAAGGATGTGTGGGGTTGTCTAAGAAGTGCCACGCAGGACAGGGGAGGTGCACAGGGAAGTGGCACAGATCATGAAGGGCACATGGTAATCTACAAGAGATGGTATGTGGTCTGAGAAGAAAAACAGGAAAGGTGGCATGGGTCAAGGAAAATGCACTAGCCGGCAGCACAGGTCAGACAGCACAAGGGAGACTGATATGGGCCACGAAGGATACAAGGGAGTTCGTTTTTCTGTTTCACTCTCCTTCCCTTTCCAGCAAGCAGGTAAATGGCTGCTGCTAGGTGGGGAAGGGTGGGAGAACTGGTAACCTGTCACAGACTGTTGAAAATGAAGATCATGTGACAGCAGCAGCAGCACCTAGTAGCACTGAAACAGCCAAATTTCCCAAATTTCATTCCCAGATTTGGGGTGCACTCTGTAAGTTAGTCCATTTGAGATACATTGATTCAAAATTTGTTGCTTTTATGATGCACCGTTTCATTCTGTTAAGGATCATGAAGAGAGTTTTAGTAGTATACAGATGGCATCTTAAGGATAACAAGGGGAAGCTGTACCTTGTACAAGATTTTTGTATGTGCTTATGTATTTATGTGTACTGTCTATTCTTCTTTTGTAATGGAGTGTTATCTTAAATTCAGGTTGTCTTTCTTTCAACTAAATAAGAGATTTAAAGTAGATTGAATAAACATACAGTCTGTTGTGCTGCATAGGTGGCATTGATGTGAATTAGATAACAAGCACATCAAAAATATGGATTATGTCCAAATAATTTAACTTTTTTAATGAAACAAAATATAAGTACACACATTCTTTTTACTGTTCAAAAGGTACTCATACAGAAGACCAAAACAATAATAAAACTAATTCTTCATTATCCAGCAATTATCATTATAACTTTTTTTTAAATTTCGTTATTAGATTTGAATGGATAAATGCTTGCTCCATTGTGTAAGTATCCATAAAGTAAGATTATGCAATTATAGCAAGCCAGTTGAAAAGTTACAATGACTTAATTTCAAAGTCTGTATTTTCCTTACCTGCTTGGAATGTGGGCTGTACAAAACTAGAGTCAGGGAATCAAACTGAAAGTCTAATTTTAATGTTGTTTTTACTTTAACCAAGGAATGCATTTCCACCACTGCTGACGTCACCACTGTTGCTCCAGCTTTAAACATTAGAGACATGCAAATTAATATATACAAAAGATATATTAAGTATCTAGAAAGTGAAGTTTTTAACCCAGAACATTTTAAAAGAGAAATATTTTTAACTGAATAAATTGTATTAAGTACTATTGCTATGAAAAGCTTTCATCAGAAAAATGGCCTGCAGTATCCAAAGTTGTAAAACTGTGCATCTTAAAACATTCAGATAGTCAGGGATAGTCTGACTGCATGCAAGGAAAATGGGAAGAAGCATGGTAACTCCATTATCCTTTCGCCACTCACCACATGTAAAGGATGACCATCTGTATAGCTGAACTTCTACTATCCATGCAGGCTCCCCAGACGATTGAGGCTGATTGAAAAATCAAGGTCTGTAATCACCTGGAAACCCTCTACGGATAGAAAAGGATCTCTACAACAGATAGTTTCTCTTTATATGTAGAAGGAATAACAAGGTGTTTGGTGCCAACAGCAACTTCTGCTCACAATAAATATGAGAAGAGTATTTTGAATAAACCCTGAAGAGGTTTTTAATCAGGTCTCACTAAATAAATCTACTTCTAAGCATATATATATGCTCTAATATAACTATACAACTCTAAGACAATCACTTCAACCAATATGAATTATTAATTGGTTAAAGAGCAAAACAATTATGTTTTACTAGCAAAAAAGAATTAGTTTAACTTAAAATAAAATACCTCCAGAATGCTGGGAGACACTTGCAGCTCCACTATGAATGCTTAGCACGTCTTTTTTTTCTTGTACAGATGGAGATTCAGAACTATCTCCTAAATTTTCATTCAAAGTTCTCAACATTGTAGTTATATCTGCTTCACTGAGAATCAGCTTTAAGGGAAAAAGCAGGTAATACAAAGCATTATTTTTGCTTGACAACGTTTGAAATTATTACTTACCACTTCCACACTTGAAAAATCATAATTTCTATTTTTAAAATGTATTTACATTTTCAATGTCAATCATTAATTTACAGGAATACTTCAAATATGACTTCGCAATAAAAGTTGTCCTATGAATGTTTTTATGCAGTAAAAAATGATTTCTCCTTTCCTTTTGCCAAAATCCCTCATTTCTCTCATTAGCCCATTAATGTAAAGGCTCCCCTTGCACATATGTGCTAGTCATTCCCAACTCTAGGGGGTGGTGCTCATCTCAGTTTCAAAGCTGAAGAGACAGTGCTGTCCGAAGACGTCTCCGTGATCATGTGGCCAGCATGACTACACATCAAAGGCGCACAGAACACTGTTACCTTCCCAACAAAGGAGGCCCTATTTTTCTACTTGCATTTTTTACGTGCTTTCGAATTGCTAGGTTGGCAGAAGCTGGGACAAATAACGGAAGCTCACCCTGTTACGTGGCACTAGGGATTCGAACCACTGAACTGGCAACCTTTCGATCGACAAGCTGAGCATCTTAGCCACTGAGTCCCCTATTAGCACAGTATCTTTGCTAATATAAACAACTATTTTGTTAACAATTGCCACTGTCTGTACTTTTTGAATTTCATTTTTCTCCGTTCTTACTGTTTACTCCTTAATCCTTAAGTGGGTGTCTTCAGAATATATATGGAATATGTCTACAGGTGCATGTATATACAGATCAGGAGAGTTCTAAATCCACCTCATGATTGGATTGGACTTTAGAATAATACCTTATGCCATGGTTCATGTGTGACCTTTTATTTACTGGCTTATTTACCACTTTTATATGTCAAATCACTCTCAAATGACCGAGAGCAGCTATAGATACGTACAATGATACAAGCATTTACATTTATGAAAAATATTTTTGTTATTGTTTCTATTTTTTGCTTCACTTTCTATCTTTTATATGATGTTTGAATTTATAAAATATGTGTAATATTTTGCATATTATTTGGTTTTATAACCACAACCCAGGGTTTAGTTTTAAGATGGGAAGTCTTATAAATAAACAAACAAGCAAATAAATAAATAAATACAGGCATTGGCAAAAAATAGATTTTAAGACTCAGACTAAATCCTAAAAAAAAAATTAAAAAAAAATGGGTCTGCCCAAAGTCAACCTGGATACAGCACAAGACTTTGTCCCAAAAGTGCTTTTTCAAAGATGCTTCTTGGATAAGAAACAAAATGTTTTCAAGGAAAAACAAAATAAAGTCCAGTTGCCTTTTGAAAAAGCAAAAAGCAGCCATGACCTAGACGACTGAGAATCTCCATAAACAGCACAAAACCTTATTTCCTATTTTTTTTTCTTGCCTTTATGTATTAAGTTGCAAAATATAGCTATGAACATAGTATGAATAACATAGATAAAATATTTGGATTCTATTTGACATTAATCATGTTAAAAGCTACTAGTATGTTTTTAAAATATATTTTAAGAATATCTGTGTTCAAATTGTGCATAGGATCGGTTTTTGGAAACATCTAAATAAAGAACTTACATTAATTGGCTTGAGACGCCCAAATATGTTAATGTCAGGAATTTCATGATACCAAAGAGCAGCTAAATTGCGTTCAACTTTAACTTCAAGATTTAATGGCTGCAGTAGTTGTAATTCATTTTGTAATAACCCACTCATAATATTTGATCTGAAAATAAAAATGGAAAATATGCAAAGTGATGCATTAAATAAAATTAGGAACAGGAAAGCAATTTAAATTAACTACGATTCCCTGTAGAATGAATACATTCTGAAAGGTGTAATCCTATTAGAATGCAAAGTATTATTACAACATTTTACCAAACCATACATTCCTTCAAAATATACAGAATTGGCTTTGTACATGTCAGAAGATGTAAGGATTTTATATGCCTTTTATTTGAAAAAACTTTTGATTTGCTCTCTGGAAGAACAGATAAATAAATTATGGAACTTCACCTTGATGTCTAGCATAACTTTGTATTTAACAAGCAAATCTGACAAAGAATGTAAGCTTATTGGGAAATAATCTTTATATTAGAATCTAATATTAGGATTGTGCCAAAATTAAAATTTGTTCATATATCAACTAATGGCATAACTTATAGCAATGGTGGAATGCATCATTTACTATTTATAATTAACTTTTAATGATTTGAACAATATTAACTTTTTAGTCTAAAGCTCAAGAGAGATACATTTATTTAAAAAAATCATAATAGAGCAAGTTTCTAGTTATATGGTGTTGACATTTATTAGCTTTAAATTTCCCTTTTCTCTGTCCATATTACCATATCTGGACCTGTTTTTAACTACTTATGTTTTTTCAAATATATACTGAAGATCAGCAGTTATAAAAAGAACAAAAATATGTCATTTTTGTCATTAAATAATAAAAAAATACTGCCGAGAATTACATGAAGCAGCTAGAAAGAGGACCAGGCTCGCCGCTTGGTTTTAAGGTTCTTTTGGTTTTGCATTCTTTTCTTGCAACTGAAGTATCTTGGGACTTTTAGCCATAAAGAAAGGAAAACTACATAAAGAGAAGTCTGGACTAGAACAGGAGATTCTTCTTCCTCTTCCCCAAATTCCCCCAATTATTTGCCCTTCAAATCCACTGCAAATTGCTTAACATTTTTTCTATTTTTCTATGCCCCTTGTACCTTGCAGGTTGGTAAGGATATAGCAGAAAACGATAAGAAATTTGGAACTTTCTGGATGGAGAAAGTTTAGTATCCAAGTTACTATTGCCTTAGAATTGTACATATAATTAATGAATTAATTTAATTCTTCAGCATACTTTGGAAAAACTCAATTTAGATTGTAAGAATGATTTTGAATTAATTGCTATACACTAAAGATTCATTATATTCTTCTTGCTTTACTTCAGTACTTGGAAGTCACTGAGGACTGTGGATTTTTCAGACATAAGGGTTCCGAAAGCAAAAATATTACTCTACTGTCAGCAGAAATCTACACTGACTTACAACAATGGATTTTTGTTCTATTATTGTCAACATTTAAATTGAGGAGGCAGGTTGTCAAGGAAAAGGACTTTCAAACAAAATAATCAAGGTTTTTGGAGCTATTTTAATTAATTTGAACTTATAAAATTATTTTGAAAAGGAGAAGAGAAAAAGAATGACTAGGAACAGGGGTGAAATCTAAAAAAATTTGCCACCAGTTCTGTGGGTGTGGCTTGGTGGGCATGGCAGCGGCTGCTGCGGGAGAAGGAAGAAAGTGTCCCCTGTCATGGGCTGGATGCAGGCATCGGGACTCGAGGCGGAGGGGAAGGCAAGGGGTCTGTGGGACCGCTGGGAAGGCAGTGTGGAAGGCAGGCCTCTGGTGGCTCAGACTGCCAAGACAGTCTGTTATTAACACAGCTGCTTGCAATTACTGCAGGTTCAAGTCCCACCAAGTCCCAACTCAGCCTTCTATCCTTTATAAGGTAGGTAAAATGAGGACCCAGATTGTTGACTTTGTATATAATATACAAATGGATGAAGACTATTGCTTAACATAGTGTAAGCCGCCCTGAGTCTTCGAAGAAGGGCGGGATATAAATGCAAATTAAAAAAAAAGCATGGCAGGGCTTCGGGGAAGGGAGTAAGCTGCCCCCCATCCCCACCGCTTTGCTACTTCATCTCTTCCTCCTCGCCAGCAGCATCCACTCTGCCAATCCCCCTGCAAACTTGGCTGATGCTTTCACACCTCCTCGCACTTCCTTTCCTTCCCCCCCCGACCTCCCCACGCACGCGCAGCATCTGGTTCTGCAGTAAGGCAGCTGCGGGAATCGCCAACCCATCGGCGGGCACCGGGAGCCCAGGGGAGGGGGGGAAGCCACACTTACGAGAAGGGGGACTGTCCTCTCTTCTTTATGGAGCTCGACTTTGCTGGACTCTTCTCTGCCCACTCTTAACGCTGCCGACGCCGATGCTGCTGGGAGACCGCATGGATGCAGCTGAATGAGGCTTGCTGTCCTGCCACAATTAATAGAAAGTGCCTAGGATCCGGGCTACGGTCAGGATTGCAATGGCATTAGCCCAGATCCGCCTCATTGCAGGACCTTCAGGCTGCCTGGGAGCTCCGAGTCAGCTGAAAAAAGGTTCAGACCCTCTCTTTTCTCGTCTCCGTCATTCGGCCGTGTCCAGCTGGTCTCCCAGCAGCATCGGCATTGGTAGCGTTAAGAGTGGGCAGAGAAGAGTCTGGCAAAGTCGAGTTCCATAAAGAAGAGAGGACCGTCCCCTTTCTCGTAAGTGCAGCTTTCTGCCCCTGGGCTCCCGGTGCCTGCCGATGGGTTGGCGATTCCTCCGTGACTGCTATACTGCAGAACCAGATGCTGCGTGGGCGTGGGGAGGTTGGTTGGGAAAAAGGAAGTGTGTGCAGGTGTGGAAGCATCGGCTGAGTTTGCGGGGAGATTGGCCAAGTAGATGCTGCTGGCAAGGAGGAAGAGATGGCAAAGCGGGGGAGGGGGGCGCGCATCTTATTTCCTTTCCCGAAGCCCTGCCATGCTTGCTTGCCTTCCACAGGGGCTTCCGCTTGCCTGCCTTCGCAAGCTGGTCACCGGGATGCCGGTAAGGCAGGCAAGCATGGCAGGACTGCGGGCCCTGGATCAGTTCGGGGCCGTGGCCAGCCAGCCATTGCTCCGGGTTTGGCGAACTACCCCAGTCTTTGCTACCTACTCGCCTGATCCGGTCCGATCCAGTATCATTTCACCCCTAACTAGGAAAGTCTGAATTTGATGGAGGTACAGAATTAATTTCTTTCAAAATTACTTTTTGGTAGTTATACAATATAAAGCTGAGGTTGTTAACTATAGCACACCATATCATACTCTTCCAATTAAGTTGCTTAGTTTGAAATTACATTTAGAAAAATTATGAAATCATTTTTACTTACCTGAATAATTTTAGTTCACTCAGCTTCACACAAATACTGTCAAGAACTGGTGGGACACTGTAACGAAGCTTTGTTTTCACAAGCATAAACTCATTTTTTATGGTGATCATACCAAAATCAGCAACTAAAACATCAGTAGATACCGCTGACTGTGGGATTATGACAACAGGTGCTTTAATGTTAATGTCCAGTGCCATTCGGGAACTCTGCTTAGCTAATTCCTTTACACCTGTGGCTGCTTTTTCAGCAGCTTGAACAGTGGCTTCAGTAATTGCTTCCTTTGCCATCTGAAAATTGTTTATAAAAGCCTAGAATTTAAATAAAAACAGTTCAGCAATAAATAAGGATAATAGGCATATTTAATATGCCAGTATTAACCCATATGCTTTCCAAATTATCATTACAGTTATCATCTTCTTCTCACATTTAAGTAATTCAGGAACAAGCATTTTGTTATGTTAAGGAAAAGAGATTTGAAAGAAGTAGGAATGTACACTCCAATCAATCCAAACATTTTTGGACCATATTTTGCAAGTACCAGTTCCTCAATGGTTCCCACAGAAAGCATCTTAAGCACGAGCAGAAGTCTAGGAGAGGCCGCAAACTGCACACTGGTTTTATCTGATGGAATACTAGCCAGTCGATATCTAACCAGAACAGGAGAACCAAAATTCCCAAGCTACTCCATCTTATTTTGGTTGACTCACAGCTGGTTCTTCCCCATCCAGATCCTCACAGCTTCCAGGCACTGGGCCAACAGCTGAACAGTGGCCAGACCACAGCTGGAGATACCTAGCTGAGTATCTGATAATACTGCATGCTATATTGCTGGATGATCTTCTCCAGAAATCTCATATAGATTTAAAGAGGAAAATAAGGCTAGAGCCCTGAAACACTCCACACTGTAGAGGACTTCTCCTCCCCACAACCCTAACTTGAACCAGTCACAGAAGGAAGAGGAGAATCACTACACGACAATACCACCTATTCCCAACAACCCAAACCAATCCTGATGATACCATAGTCAATGATATCAAATACAAATGAGAGGACCAGGAGTGCTTGAATAGATGCTCCACCCACATCCTGAGTTAATAATAATAATAATAATAATAATAATAATAATAATAATAATAATAATAATAATAATAATAATTATTATTATTATTATATTATTATTATTAATAATAATAATAATTATAATAATAATTATAATTATAATTATAATTATAATAATTATTATTATTATTATTTAATTTGTATACCGCCCTTCTCCCGAAGGACTCAGAACTCATTCATAAGCACAAGTAATATTGTTGCAGTACATAGTTTAGTCTTCACCCTGACTGAAAAGGTCCAGATAAACTGCTCTATCCAGGGCACTCTGAAGTTGAGTGCCTACCACTCTCTCAATAACCTTCCATCAAGAGATCCAGTTTGGTGTAATGGTTAAGGCACCAGGCAAGAAACCAGGAGGCACTGATTTCTAATCCTGCCCTAGGCATGAAGGTTGGCTAGGTTACTTTGAGCCAATCATTGTGTTTCAGCCCAACCTAACTCATAGAATTGTAAGGAAAATAGGAGGAGGAAGGAATATTAATTATGTTTGCTGCCTTGAGTTATTTATGTAAAAAAAAATAAAGGTGGGTTAAAAAAGATCTAAAAAAAGAAGGATGGAGACTAGATGAAAGTTGTCCAAGAAACAATGGTCTGTTGAGAAGGGGGCATAGATACTATTCTTTCAAAACAAATGACACCTTACCATCCTGTAATAAACATTACTATTTAGCCAACCATATGCCACCTCCCAGGAGGCCTTATTATACACGATTTCTTGGGCAGTAACTTTATTTAGAAGACAATTACACTTCTTCCATAAACTAACTTTTTTGCATTATTTTGAGGATTCTACTTCAAAGTTGCACACATCAAATAGGAAAATATTCTCTCTTGCTACACCAATCTTAACCTCTGATGTGCATCAGAACCTCTTAAGTGTAGAACTTAATAACATGAAAGTAATATATATAATGCATGTATTGTTTAAATATAATGTAACAAATTATATTTTAAACTGCTCTCAGGGATAATGCTTAGCTGAAAAGTTGTATTAACAATATACAGTTAACAATATACAGTTTAAATAATCTCTTCTATCAATACACAGTTCAATAGAAAATAAACAGGGACTGCTAAAATAAGTTCAGTAGCTTTTTATAGTGTACAGCAAGCAAAACAAATTTACTTTAAAATCATCCAAGCTGTGTGTTAGTTCACAAATATTGGAAGAAATGTTTTGACTTACCAAAATTGCAGAAACAAATTTGTTGACAAAAATAATTTGAATACATCCAACAGTTAAATAAATCTTGCTGTCAACAGCATTCATATTGGTAAAGGAAGCACCATCAGTGGCACATGTGTATGTAATCATTTTTAAACTAAAAACTTCTTTTCCAGTTATATACAGAGCCTTGAAATAAAAACAATTTTCAGTATAAATATTTTAATTTTAAAGAATTATGTATTTATCAAAAATGCCATGAGACAATTCTATGGCTCCCCTTCTATTCATGTAATCCTTCATGTTCATGAAATGGACTTTGATCCAATGAATTAATGGGAAGTTTTAGAAAGAAAATGTATCATCTTCAAACTATACAGCACATATTAAAGGCAGGAAAAAGGATTTTTTTAAAAAAAATATCTGTGGTATGAACTAATTCCTATCTGTACAATATAGGGACTAATCCAGTATATGCACTGTAGTAGTAATTAGATATAGAATGCAAACAATAAAGTTAAACTGAGAGGAGCAATTTGCCTGTAGTCTTTGTTATAAAGTATATTCAAGGGGACTTTCTTATCTGAGAAATTAAATAATTTAAAGCATCTTCTACTAAATCGGGGCAGATAAGTATTTAAAACTACAAATACACTGTTTTCTATAGAGAGCCTAAGGCCTAAAACACAACTGATCTTTGAATTAGTAAATATCAACACATTAAAAGTACATCTGTACCTTTTTATAAAGTGCTGTCACATCACAATCCAAAATAATTATATTTTTTAATTTAGCAGATATTTCAGTTGTTTCTTTCTTCATTATCACTTGGCTATCAAGACCTACATATAATAAAATTATAAATGTCAATAAAGTCTCATTTTCAAAGCTTTTTCTCTACAATCTTGTTTATTTTTACCTTCTATGCTAATTTCTGAGATCCAGCGTTTCTGTTCTCTTATAAAAATACGTAAACAATTCATGTCTACCAAAAGATGGAGATCACAAACATCCTCATGTTTTGATTTTTTTGAACCTGTGGGAAATTAAAAATTACAAATAAACATAACTCCAATAGAAAGTTGAATTTCCTGAGGTGAAATCAATGATAAAATATATCAGGGGAAGTGGGCTATAGACCCTTCTCATCTGACTACAATTAAAAAAACACTAATACAACTAGGAACTTCAAAGAATTACTGTTTATATGTAGGAGGGCATTTGGTCCATCTGTTCTCACTATAAATGAAGATTTTATTTCAGATATAATACAGTTTTTAACAAAGATTTTTTTTAACTGCTTAAAAGGGATAACTTTTCTTAAATAATAAATGTTTTAGCAAGTCATGGATATAATTAATTTTTTAGAGGTATAATTCTCTCCTTATCTCGTTTCATCAACAAAATCCAAAATTGTTTTCAGATGGACACTTGGAACATAAAAATACCTATTAGTCAGCAGCTTTAAAATTATCTTGAGTGATTTAGAAATGGAAACTATTAATCCTGAAATAATCTCTTCACCCAGAATGTGAAATAAGGCTGAAATACAAGAAGAAATACAAAGTTTGATATCGAAAAGCCTTACTAAATTGGGCTTCCGGTTGGCTCCACCTTTCTTGCTGGGTGCCTAATTTAAGGCACTCCGCACTGGATATCGTAAAAGCCGGTGAAAACAGCGAAAAACAGCTGTTCCCGGCTTCAATTTCTCCCTCTGGTTGAAAGAGAGAGAAAGAGCATGGGGGAAGAGTGGTAGATTCCCCTAGGGGCTTTGTTTTTGTTATGCAAAGTCCTGAAAGGTTGAATCCCATTGAATCCTCCTTTAATCTCCAGTATTCAGTGCGCTCCTGCAAAAGCAGGAAAAGAGGAAGGTGTCCACCTCTGCTCTATTGATTTCTTTTTGTGGATTCCTACATGCAGGCGGAAGAAGCATGAGTGAACAATTATTGGATTGCAAGTATTTTTGATTTCCTGACTTCCACCTTTTAAAAAGAGAAACTTTTTCCCCCTTGCTTTAACTGATTGTTTAAAATGGCGTTTGAGAGGAAGTGAAAGTACAGCGAAGTAAAGTGGAAAGGAGCAAGCTGCGTAACTAAGAAGTTAAGAAGCTAGGAAATACTATTTGTGGATACTTAAAGGAAAAATCGTGTTTATTTGCTGAGAAAGTGAAACTGAATGGAGATTTTATCTTATTGTGCTGGACTGTGGACTGTTGGATTATATTAGTTTGTTTAAGTATTTCATAACGGGATTCTCAGCAAGAACTTTGCCATGGAGGTTCTTTCAGAAGAATGGATTTGTGACTTTATACAGGATTATACAGAAAGAATGTATTTAATTATTCAAAAATACGAATTGATAAAAAATGGGGATGTTTTGGATGAGAGCTTGGAGGAAATTAACCAGTGTAATCAGTACTTGGAATATGGAATGGAGGCGCAAGCAAAAACGGATAAAAATGAAGATATGGTCATGAATAATCAAAATGATGCACAGAGGTTTTTTCCAAAAAGCTAGATGAAATGCCTGAATCTGTGTTACAAGAGGCTGCCTCCCGAACTGGAAAAATTCACAGGATTAATGCTTTTCAAGAGTTTTCTTTCCGGATTGATGGAATATATGGCAGTAATTTGTGGATTGTTGGACATAAGGAACTAGTAGGAAATATTGTGATTGACTTTTTAAAAGGAGTAATGAAGGAAAGACAGAGACTAACGCATCAAAAAAAATGGCAAGAGATAAAAGTATTATTCTGGAAAGAAGGTTTTTTTGAAATATTAACAGACAAAAATATTAGCGTTCCTGAAAGATTAAAGATCTGGAAGAAATGGGTTGATTATATGTTTCACATCTATCATAAAAGACTAAATATTTGGATTTATATTGGATTTTGATGAGGAAGGACTAAAGTTGAACAGATACTGTAATTTCTTGTATTGAAATTATATAATGTGTTGTATTGAATTGCAAATAGAATATTTTTGAAAGATCTTACGTAAGAAAGATTTGGGGGGGAAATTATATGGTTATAGAAACTATAAGGGAGATATTTTCTGAATTGGATTGGATTTTTATGTATTAGCTGGTTTTAAATACTTTAGGATTAATTTGTTTTATTGATTTATATATTTTATTACTGTTAATTGTTAATATTTTTTTTTTGAAGGATTTTGGTTAAGTAAGGAGGAAGTCAGAGTTAGAGGGGGGAAATTGGTATAATATTTTTGGGGAAAATTTTTTTTTTAGTATGTGTTTATTTTATTTTTAACTATACCTTGTGTTTGTTCCTGGAAGTCAGGGGGGAGGGGGGAGGGGGGTTTGTGAAGGGAGAGGGGAGGAGGGCTGGGGGAAAGGGGGAAAAAAATTGTAAAACTTTTTGAATAAAAAAAAAGAAAAGCCTTACTAAATTTCTTAAGAACTTCTTTTTTTCCTTCTTTTTCCTGGACAATTTCTACTGTAGTAGCCTCTTGAGGTGGAAGGAGATTATTTAGAAAATTCATTGTACTCAGAAGTGCTTCTGTATGCAAATGAATATCTATAGAAGAAAAAGTCACCTAAAGAACAAATGCATTTTATTAATATGTTTTAAAAGCACCTTCTGAGATGTAGCAATTATATAAATAGAAACCATTATTACCTTTATCAGCTGTAGAACGTTCTGGTAAGTATGCTTCAGTTCTGGAGCATTAATATCTGCCTATACTCAAAAACATGACATTTTAAATTAGAACATAGCTGCAACAGAACTCTACAGATAGGAGATCTATAATCAATTCTCAGTATTTGCTTTGGTAATTACCACACCTTTGGAATAGCCACCTCCACCTACTGACATTGCTGTTTATCTATTACACAATGATAAACCCATCCTTCATAAATGTGCTTAATACTAATTTGAATACATTTATTCCTGAACAATTAAATAATTTAAACAATTATTTAAACATTAAATAATTTAAATGTCCACAGAAAGTTTAAGGGGAAAAAATTGAATCCTTTCTTACCTTGATGTACTCAATGGATAGAAGATCTTCCACTGAATTATCCAGAGTTGAAATAATATAAACAGGCTGGTCTTTATTATCTAATTAAAGAAACAGTAAGAAAAATTAAAAATCATACTGCGAAACAAATGAATTGGGAGGAAATACAAAAAGCCCTCGAGTTACAACAGCCTTGGTAAAAGCAACTTACGACCGGTCCTTGAAGTTATGACTATTGCAGCACCCTGCCATAGTGTGATCACAATCAGGTGCTTAGCAAACAGCTCCTACCGTGTTTCCCTGAAAATAAGACAGGGTCTTATTTTCTTTTGACCCCCGAAATATAGCCTTAGTCTTATTATTGGGGGGGGGGGGATGTCTTATTATTTTTCAGGTGCAGGAGAACCCTAAACATCGGCCTGCTGCAGGGGGACTGGTGCCAGAGTGCCAACCAGCTGCTTTGCTGGTGCTGCTCAGGCCGCTGCCTCCAGCAATCGTGGCAGCTTTTCATTTGCCTCCCGTGCAAACAACACAAGGTGAGGAGGCGAGGGGCGGCGAACGGGGGAAACATGCCCGTCCCCCCCCCGCCTTTGCCGCCTGCCATCCACCTGGAATGGCCTTGCGGAAGCCGCTCCTACAAACTGTAGCCCCTTTTCTTAGTGGCAGCCGCAAAGAGCGGCCGCAAACAAACTCTTGCCAGCCCTAGCCCGGCGACCTGGTGGGAGGGGTACTGGTGCCGAATCTCCAAGCAGTGGCCGGTGTGGGCTGTCTGCGCAGCCATGAAGTGGGATCGGCGTGGCTGGTTCTTGCCCACAGCATTGCCAGTGAGGATCAGGTCAGAGCCCCTGCCGCCTGAGATCAGCAGGCCAGATTTGGTGAGCCGGATGCTGCCACTCAGGAGAACAGAGAGAGGAGGCGCTGTGAGAGAGCCTATTTCTGATGTTTTTCTCCTCCTGGGCGGTAGCAGCATGATCAGCTCCCTGAATCAGGCTTGCTGATCTTGGCCCACAAGGGGGAGTGGCAGGTGGGGAGGGGTGGGGAGGCAGAGAAATGAGAATTCTGCCGCTTGCCCAAACCCCAGATCTCCTGCCACTGGGTGCGCAAGGTACGGTTTGCAGGAGTGGCTTCCGTGAGGCCGTTCCAGGTGGATGGCAGGTGCACATGGGGCATGTTCCCCCACCTTCATCCCCCCCATCTTGCCTCACCTCATGCTGTTTGCACAGCAGCTGCGCATGCGTATAAGTATTGGGGGGGGCTTATTTTGGGGGGGCTTATTATAGTGCGTGTGCTCGAAAGCCTAATTGGGCTTATTATCCAGACATGTCTTATTTTTGGGAAAACATGGTATTCACAATGTTGCAGTCTCTTGCAATCACATGTTTGCAATATGCAACCTTCCCAGCTGGCTTCTGACAAGCAAAGTCAATTTGGGAAGCTGGATATGTTTAATGACCATCAAAAAAAATGGTCATAAGATCAAGTTTGATCACAATGATGACTCATTCTATGACTGCATTGACTTTTGCCATTTGATCTGTATTGACAGATCAATGACTACCTGGATAATCAAAAGCTATACAAAATAACAGAATAATTTAAGCTTAATTAATTAATTATAATAAAAGCAAAATTAATTATATTGAACAAAGAAATTCATGAATAACATCTGTAAAGCATTACTTAGATTGCCAATGAATAGTCCTTGCCCTATGATCAAAATTGGGATCTGAATATGATGGGGACCTAAGCAATGATATTGGTAAGAGTTGTGCCTGATTTTATGACCTCTTTTGTCGCATTCATTAAAATTACTAAAAAAATCTGGCTTTCCCTATTGCTGAAAGTCCCCCCCCCACACCTTTGATAGTCACAAATGATCACAGAACCCAGGACAACTACAACTATCATAAATACACGCCAGTTGCCAAGTGTTCAAATTTTGTCACACAACTATGGGGATTACTGCAATGGTTGTAAGTGCAAGGATCAGTCGTTAAGGTAATTTTTTCAATGATGATATTATCTTTGAATGGTTGTTAACTCAAAGACTACCTGTATTATAGTTTCATGAAAGGAACCTACCTAAAGAGAGTAATATCAATTGAAACTTTATCATGCAATTACTAATATTTCTACTGTTTTATTTATTTATTAAATTTATATGTCACCCATCTCACTATCATAGTTACAGTGGCTTATAGTATAATAAAAAGTTAATACAAAGCAATTAAAAATTTAAAAAGATTAAATAACTAAGGTAATAATAATATCAAAGGTCCGTTCCTTCTTGTTTGCTTTATTTTGTCTTTGACCATAAAATTAAATAAACTATTGTTAAAATAACAGTGCAAAGATATTGTTTATATCTGTAAACAAACAAAAGCTAGACTAATTTAATCTAATACAACAGTCTTTGTTCAGTGATCACTCATTCAGTGACCATTCAAAGTTACAATGACATTTAATGGGGCACTTAGATAAGAATAGACTTTTGCTGGAAGTCTTCACTAAATTTTTCTCTCGTTTAACTAAAATAAAAGTAGAGCAAATTACCATTTTAATGAACTGTTATTTAAAAAAATAGTAGCTTCAATTTGCTCATTTAAAATAATATATATTACTTACCTATATATTCTGGACACATTAAGCAAATTTCTCTAAGAAAAGCAGTAGCAGTCATGTCATATGTTCTGAGCTTAAGTTCAGTGCCTAATTTTAAAATTTCCAACCGAAGAATTGGCTTTTCAATATCTTCTGCAAGACGACACACCTGAACGAACACCTATTTATTTAAAAAAGATAGGGTGGTTAACCTAATTTTCAATAAGCTTAGGATGGAGAGATATCATAGGGCTAGAAATAACTTTCAAGGTCTTCTAGACAATCATTTGCCTTTTAATAGTTAAAGCAGCCTTTCACTTTTTAAAGTTATAAAATGATTAATTTATAAAGTAAGCATAAATCACCTTGAGTTACTTGTAAAATAATAAAGGCAGGGAAAAAAAATCTAATAAATGAATAAAATATAGTTTTTGAATTTGGGGAATGATACATTTTTAGTACATAGCAATAGAAGGAAAAAACAGAATACAGTTATTCCTTGACTTACAAAAGTTCGTTTAGTGACCGTTCAAAGTTACAATGGCATCGAAAAAAGTGACTTATGACCATTTTTGACTCTTGAGGGGCGTGGCCAACGTCACAAGCGAGACAGTCGCACACCCCAGTAGCTCCAGGGTGTATGCCGAAATCCCCCCCAATATCTGGGTCCGTCTTGGACCATAGCTGCCTTGAAGGGACAGCGAAGAATGGGGCAGCCGCCGGAGCGAACAGGGAGACTGCAAACTCCCTGCAGCTCCGGGTTTTTTTCCCCCCGACCCAGCAGGGAGGAATGCAGCCACCATCAGCTGCAACAAAGTCGGGACGGCCATAAGATCGGGCAGGAGGACGAAGCACAAAGAGAAACAGATTATTGAAGTCAGGTGAGTTGTCACCAGCTCACTAAGAAACTTTATTTTAAAATTTGCACAAGCTTTAAAAAAATATTAAAGTAGCGGCTAAACTTACTGGAAAGTGAAAGTGGAAAGAATCAATTTAAAGAATACCCAAACTCTGAAAAGTGAGGGCTTGGAACGGAAGTTAAGAACCCTAATTAAATAAGAAAAGAAAACAAATACCTTTTAATTAAGCAATTGTTTTGAGATCCCTGGAAGTTTTGATGGACTATCTAGGACACAAAAGAAATAAGAAAAAGGAGCTAAAAGGAATATTGTACTGATTTTAATGGAATATCTCAAATCCCTCTATCCTCTGTAATTTGGGGCTAGAAGAAATTTAAAGAAATTATTGAAAAGGGATAAGAATTTGGAAAAGACAAACAAGATGAGACAAAGGGAAGGCGTGGTTTATCACTACAGAAATAAAATGGATACTGTGTTAATTGTGACTGTAAATTAAAAGAAGATATTTAAAGACAGAGGAAAAATGAAAGAAAGAAATTGTCTCTCTGAGTCTAAGATAATTATAATGTGATTTTATGATGCATTCAAGAAAAGATTTTGGATTTGGAAAATTGACCTTCGCGATCTAAAACATCTAAGAATAAGAAGAAACAATCGTCACCTAAAATGGCTATTTAGTTACTTGTGGTTTTTAATTGTATCAAAGAGTGACATCTAGAGGCAGAGGAAGAATGTAAAAGTCGAACAGCTTTCGTTTTATGACTATTCCCACGAATATGGCTATGTTTGTGTGATTGTATAACATCCTGGATGGCTGCCCTTGGTTTATAGAATTAAGAGAGAATTTTGTTATCTAAGCAAGAACACAAGTGACAATTATGGAACACAAGATTTTGGACAAGAAAGTTGGTTTTTATGAAAATACTTAAGAACAAGAAGAAATTAAATTGTTATTTAAAATGTTTAACTTGTTACTTGTGACCTGCAATTGTATTAAAGAATGATTACTAGAGGCAGAGGAAGAATGCAAGAGTCAAATAGTTTTTGTGATCTCAGGACTATTCCCATGAAAATGGATCTGTTGGTGTGATTGCACGACATTTTTAGGAAAGGATCTTGAAAGGCTGTTTTTAGATTTATATTAAGGAATTAAGTAGAGAATTTTAACATTTATGTAAGAATACAAGTGACAATTATAGAATAATTATCAATGATGTTTTGGGGAATGGAGGGAAAGATTGCAGAATAAACTGGAAAGAGAGGGAAATGAGTGTTATTATATAGAGGAAAAATGTTATTTCTTTTGCTTTTAAGAATATGTAAGGGAATTTAAATGGTTAGTGATAAAAACTTCCAAGGGAACAGCTGAACACAATAAAGGAAATTATTGGGGAAAATAAGAAGCAATTACCCTTTTAAGTTTTTTTTAATTGAAAATTGATTATATGAAAACTTCTTAAATATATGTTATTTAGAGGCAGAGGAAGATGATAAGAGGGAATAGTCTTTGTGAGTTCAGGACTACTCCTAAGTAAGATGGAAATTGTCTATGTGATTGCTGGGCAGCTTTAAGAAAGGGTTTTTAAATGGTCTGACCTCTGATTAAAGTAATACAGAAATATGTCTAGATTTGTGAAACTCAAGAAATTAACAGAAGAATTATTAATGATGCTTTGGGAAATTAAATATGGGGACTAGACTTCATTTAAATATTTTTCAGAATGGGACTGAATGGGAATAGAATTTTTTATTAGATACGTGCAAACAACATAATTTTAAAAAGGAGAAGAAAATATACTGTATAGACTACAATGCAGGGTGAAATTTGAAATATGTTTAAGGATGTACCTGACTGATAATCTATTCACAATGATTCTTTTTTAATTATTATGCTTATAAAAAATAAAAAACTTTTTTCAAAAAAAGAAAAAGAAAAAAGTGACTTATGACCATTTTTTACACAACCGTTGCAGCATCCCCATAGTCACTTGTTCAAAATTCAGATGCTTGACAACTGACTCATATTTATTTCCTGGGGTCATGTGATCCCCTTTCATGACCTTCCGACAAGCAGAATCAATGATCAAGCCAGATTCATTTAACAGCTATGTTGCTGACAACTGCAATGATTCACTTAACTATGGCACAAAAGGTCATAAAATGGACCAAAATTCATTTAACAAATGTTTCATTTAGCAACAATAATTTGGGGCTCAATTGTGGTCATAATTCTAGGTATTTCTATAAGTAATTATTTTTTCACAAAAAGTTATGCCAATAATTCTAAAGTTGTCAAAAGCCTATGATTAATTTCATTGGTTATTAACTCAGTTAAATGAAAACTACATCTTCTTTTACCCTAAAGTAACACAATGTAATGAAGTGCTTGTTTCAATCAAAAGAAAGTATTTTTTCCTCCACTGAAATAATAAAATACAATTATGTAGTTGTCTGTCACAATAAATTCTTTGTACATTCTCCCAAACTGACTATATAATTCTTACTACCCAATGCAAGGTCACTGCTACAATCAGTTGATAAAAAAGTAAACTAAGTTTTTGTCCAAGGAAATGTGACTGAATACTGGTTGCTTTGCTTCCCCCCCCCCCCCCGGTCTCTCATGCTGTATTCTTCATTTATATGTAGTTGTGGATCATTTTCCTCAATAAATAAAAGCACAAGTATACTATATTTGATTCATTTGTCAGAATTGGATTCTCTTTATCTTATTTTAGTACTTGTGTAGAAAACATATCATTTATGCAAAAACATTGAAAATTCATGTAAGTTCATACATATAATATATGTATTTAATGTATGTAATTAATATATGTAATTAATGTATGTAATTATATATTTCTGAATTAAACATTCAAATTTTGGATTTTTTAAGATTTAAACTGTAAAGATGGTTATGTCCAGGCAGCTATGAAATGTGTTTTTACTGGTTATAGTGTTATTAGATTCATTGGAGAAAGATGCTGAAAATAAAAAGATGCCATCACTTATAGTGTATTAAAATTCAACTAAATAACAAAAATTGAAGAGAAAAAAGTAAAAGAAATGGTCAAACACAGAAAAATATTTACCTACCTAAGGTAATTTGATTGCAGCAGTGTAGAAATATGGATGGATGGGTGGGTGGGTGGGTAGGTGGAGATAGATAACAGAGAGACAAACAGATACTCATTCATTCATTCATTCATTCATTCATTCATTCATTCATTCATTCATTCATTCATTCATTCATTCTCAATACTAATCCAGCAGGTATAGGGAAAATTCATAATGATGTTACTAATGGAGTGAATTAAAGAGAACCGAAAGGAAAGAAACAGAATCATGTACCTGTAAGTCTTCTTATCAAAATTATATCTCCCATATAAAAATATTCATGTCTTGAGCTCTGCACAGTTGATTATTCAATAGTGTATTAAAGAAAATCATGAAGAATAGCACTGAGATACATGGTTATGATCTGGATCAATGCAGGCCGCTTTCTACATATGAAAGTTTTACAGCATTTATTGATGAGTAATAAAATTTGTAAAAAGTAACAAAAATGGAAAACCACCAATGTATATTTAAAATTAACTAAGATCCTTCTGATTTTCTTGTTCCTTTAGCCCCTTTGTTTTGGCCTACTGGAAGTCTTAAATAAATAACTTTGCATTCTGTTGCTGCTTTACTTTCCCTAACGATTCTTCCTTTCACACTACCTATTGACAACCCACACCTTACAGTATTTTGGTGATTCCCCTAGTCCTTAAGATGATAGACAGTTGTGAACTCTGGGAAGACAGGAAAGTGTCAAATGATTTTTTCCCTCAATATCAGAACTTGAGTCATAGTTGTTAAAGATAAATGTAACAGAGTAGTTTTTGTTCAAACTAGTCGTATATGTAAGGAGATACTGATGCCAATCAAATTCAGAAATAAAGCAACTATAGTAATAATGATAAAATAAAGACATAAACATACATTTCAGAAAGAAAACATACATAAACAGTTTGACAAATGATCACAAATCTTTAATACTAAAAAGTAAAGCATTACCTCAGATATTTCAAATCTTAATTGGAAATCAGTCATATTTTTCAAAGGTTCTGTTTTTGTTGTGTTTTTTCGGAAGCTACTAGCTCTACTAAGTGAGCCCAAAGGTGCTTCAAAAAATGGTAGGTCTTCCAAAGGGCTACTTGGAGCATCATAAAATTCATCCTCAGATTCTAATAGATAGTTCAAGGTAAAATAATAATTATTAAGCATTTTGACTTATTTGTGTTACATGCTGTAGCAAAAACCCAATAATTACATCTAACATAGGCAGATTTTAGATTTATGAGATTCTATTTAGGTATTTGTTTTTATTATTTGGCTTGAGCTCCAAGACCTACCATCCATATCCTAATACAAAAGGCATATGAAATAATAATTCTGAGACTATTTTTGAATATTGGAATACAACTGAAATTATGCTTTTATATAAAAATTGAATCTTGTTTGTTCCAGTTCTTTTCATTTCAAATAACACAATTTAAAGAAGTTGACCTTTGTTGCTATTCATTAACAAGTGGAAGTCATAAAACACTGCTGACCTTCAGGCATACAGATATTTTCTGCTCATTTCTAATCTGCATAAATAATACATATTAGCTGGATAGAAAAAACTGCATGAAAACACTTATATAAAATAATGAAATTCTGGTACATACATACATACATACACAACCATACAAAAATATTCTGCATCCATTCATTCTTGACCTTACTTCTTGTTTTAACACATTCTTAAGTACCAATTTCCACTGCAGTAGCATATTATTATGATTGATCTGCTCTTGCCAATTCTCACTTCCATATAAAAAAGCAAAGAGAAACATGCTCTTATCACAGCTATTTCCCATTCTTCTGATAAGCATTAATTCCTTGCAACAGATCTCAATACCCAGTATTTTTTCTAACATTTACGAAGTATTTTATAAGTAAACATTATTAGATTAAATAAACATGAAATGAACATTTACCACTTGATCCAGCTATTGAAATAGCTTCTAAAAATGGAAGTACTGAGGTTGACATTTGAGGTGTTGTTATCAGAGAAGATGCTTGAAGCTGCAGTACAAAAGCAAAATGTAATCTTTAATTCAGGAATATATTACTCCCTTGGCTAATATAAACATTTGCTTATTTTTTTCTGGTTATTCAAAGTCAGTAAACTATAACATCAATAGTAATAGTAAATTTCAAAATATCAACATACAACAGCTAATTAGAATGAGACAAGACTTACAAATCTCTTTTTAAGAAAACATGTGATGCTAACAATAATGCCAACCAGGGAGTAAATATAATGAAAGATAACGAAAGAAAACAACACAGGAGATGCTATTTAGAAGAAATTTAATTAAGGAGCAAAAAGTACTTGAGGGGCAATGTTATTGTTCAACACATTGAATTTAAATATATCTTTTATCTGGTCTCAGATATTAAGAATAGATGGAAGTGCTTCAGGTATAGCGAGTATGCAGTTTTGTATAGCCTTCAGTTTCTCCTAATCTTAGATGACCTGGCTGCTCTTTGAACTGAACTCAGAAACAAACCAAAACCCAGCACTGTTTCTCAAAGTAGAAATTGCATGCTTTCATAGCATGTAAATTTGATTTAGACTGTATTATGCACCAGATGAATTATTCAATGTTTCACAAAATTATCCATATAGTAGGAAGGCAGTCATTGGGTTATGACGGTAATTGGAAACAGAATTTCTCTTTCTAAGTGATGCAGTTGTAAAGTGCGTGTCACAATGCATCATTTAAATGATGGCAATCAAGGTAGTCCTAGTTGCCATTGTTAACTGAAGACCCTGGCTTGATCCCTTCCAAACCTCACTAAGGTAAGAGACTGCCTCTTCTTCGATTCTCCTCATTTGCTTATCTAGCCCTCGTCTCTGCCCTTTTGGCTACCCTATACTCTACTGCCTCTGTAACCCTGTGCTCTGCTGGCTCTGCCACCCTACACTCCCCTGGCCCTGCTATCTTGCACTCTGTTAGCCCTGCCACTGCAAAAACAATTAAGTATACATTAAGCAAGGTGATAGAGTTAGCTGGACAGCAGGGCCAGTGGAGCACAGGGTGACAGAGCTTCAGAATGCAAGGCAACCAAAAGGACAGAGATAGGGGGGATGGGAGATGATGAGAGCAGCCATGTAATTGTAGTGCAAGCTGACAAACACCTGATTTTTGATTATATGACTACACGAAAATTGCAACAGCCATAACTTCAGGGACCGGGTATTAACTACCATTTATTCAGCATAGTCATAACTCCACATTGTTTCTAAACAAATGGTCTTTAAACAAGGGTTACCTATAATCCAATAGTCTGAATATAACTTGTCTACTAGCTAAAACTGGTGGCTTGCCTACTAGTCAAAATTGATGGCCAATATCTGAAAAATCGAAGTTAAATCCAGATCCAAAAGCATCTATACACACCAAATCTGCAGCTTTTAAGAAAGCTCTAATAAAAATGAACTCCTGGCTCTCAATTGACTATCTAGCCTTTTCTAAGCTAGGTTTTGATTTATTTGTCCATCACAATTCAAAAAGTAATTTGAGATTAATATAATAGATTTTCTTGGCTGTGACGGAAAAACAAAATTAGACATTCTTTCTCATTCAGTCAACAGGCCACATGATAGTATGAATTATCAGAATAAAAATAAACCATGTACCCCAACGGTGAAATATATTTTTTTTACTACTGTGGCCGTGGCTTGGTGGGTGTGGGAGGGGAAGGATACTGCAAAATCTCCATTCCCACCCCACTCTAGGGGAAGGATACTGCAAAATCCCCATTTTCTCCCCCCCCCCGGGAGAAGAATTTTTTTTTTTTGTTTACATTTATATCCCGCCCTTCTCCGAAGACTCAGGGCGGCTTACAGTGTGTAAGGAAATAGCCTCATTCTATTTGTATATTTACAAAGTCAACTTATTTACAAATTTATTATTTACAAATTTACAAATTATTTACAAATTTACAAAATCAACTTTGGAAAATATCCATTCCCATCCCACCCTGGGGCCAGCCAGGCGTGGTATTTACCGGTTCTCCGAACTACTCAAAATTTCCACTACTTGTTCTTCAGAACCTGTCAGAACCTGCTGGATTTCATCCCTGATGTACCGTTAAGCTTTTTTCTCACATCACAGACCTAATTTTAGTGCTCCTATGCTGAGTTCTTGAAACTAAAAAAATGTACCTTAATGCAATTTAAATGGATATGACATGGAGGGTTTGTTAAGAATATCACTATCATGACAAATTCACCACAGCAGGAAAACAGTGAGAGGTTGAAACAATTTCTAAAAATATGTAATTTTTCCTAATTGCTATTTCCTCGCAATCAACATTTCTATGCTGGCAAATTATCACAGAAAAAAAGAAAATAAAGGCATTAACTAAATATTTGCTTATATGACTTCTGCTAATTATTTCCTTTGTGCAAAATAAGGAAATAATAGGAATTGATTACGGAATTGATCTAATACTTCATTGTGATTAAATTGCCCAAGAATCTTTTGTATTATAAATGAACATTTAAACTTGCCTTGGAAGGTTGTAGAACAGCTGTGGAGTCAGATGAATTTTTTGGTTTTGGAATGCTATCAATAAGTTCCAGAATAGATTTTAATTTCTCATCTGAGATATTGAAAGAAAGTAATGGCAGCTCACCATACATTTTGTACCTAAAAAAAAATAACCATTAGAAAAACATATCCAGGCAGGATTTTTGCAGCTTACAATCAAAACAAATAAAAATAGCAACAAAAAGCATCATTTTAAAAACAAGAGAAATAAAACCATATACTGTTACTAACAGCTACAGTGATTCACTTAACAACTGTGACAAGAAAGGTTGTAAAATGGGGCAAACTCACTATCCTGCTTAATAACAGAAATTTGGGCCTCAATTGTGGTCATAAGTTGAGGACTGCCTGTAATCATGAGTATGAGAGAGTGAATTCAGTGGATGATACTAAGTTAATGAAAAGAAAAACTGTGTGCCATTTCGGGTATCCCCAAGCTGTATAAAAGTAGCAAATGCATTATATATGCATACGTCTTTATAAACTAATAACACAAGATATTAAATAGAATTGATATACTACAAACTAATACTAGATTTTGTTGTTCTAATCATCTGTATTATGAAAGAAACAAATTAAATATTTAAATACTCAAAAAGTTGTCCATGCAATTTTTGGATAATCCAACACGCATGGTTATTACCATGATTCAGTGGCCTTAAATATAAACTAAAGTGCTATATTACTAGTCTATAGTATTCCTGGTCTGCTACTGTAAAGAAATGGCTTCTCTCTTAAATTTAGAGAAAGCTTTGAAGACCTGGCTTTGGTTTATTTATTATTATGGCTGGTCGCACAGTTAGCAAGATGTTTAGACCGGATTTGGCATTTTGGTTAGAGTGCAGTACCGCAGGCTACTTCTGCTGATCACCGGCTGCCAGCAGTTTGGCAGATTGAATCTCACCAGGTTCAAGGTTGACTCAGTTTTCCATCCTTCCAAGGTGGGTAAAATGAGGACCCAGACTGTTGGGGGCAATATGCTGACTCTGTAAACAGCTTAGAGAGGGCTGTAAAGCACTGTGAAGCAGTATATATCGTATTTTTGGACTAAAAGACACTCCAAAGTATAAGCTGCACCTAGGTTTTGGGGATGAAAACAAGAAAAATTTTTTGCCTCTGCCTCTGAGCAATTTACCTCCTTGCAGCAAACAGCGTGATCAGCTTCAGCACAGCCTGATTTAGCATGAGCAGCCGATTGGCGGTTGGATCTGCCTCCCGGAATACCTTCTATCAGCTGTTCGAGGCCGCGGGGATCAGCACCGCCCATCACCGCTGTCATTTATCGCCGCCTCCACGTGCCCCATTTTCGGCCTCCGCGTATCCCATTTTCAGCCTGTTCCAGGCGGTGGGGATCACTGCCACCGCCTATCCCCACCACCTGGAATGGGCTGAAAACGGGACATGCAGAGGCCAAAAACGGGATGCACGGAGGCCAAAAATGTGGCACACAGAGGCGGCAATAGGTGACAGTGGCAATGGGCGGCGGCAATCCCTGCAGCCTGGAACAGATGATAGAAGGTACTCCGGGAGGCAGAGCCAACCGCCAATCAGCTGCTCGTGCTAAATCAGGTTCTGCTGAAGCTGACCACGCTGTTTGCTTTTTGCCGCCAGGAGGTAAATTTCTGGGAGGCAGAGGACAAAGAATGGGGGCTGGCGGATGGGCGAGGCTTCAGCAACATTCGCTGTGTTAGACGCAGTCATTTCCACCTTTGGGGAGGAGGGGGAAGTGCGTCTTATATTCCAAAAAGTACGGTAAATCTAAGTGCTAGTGCTATTGAATTCTTCCCAAGGACCTTAGAAAGGCAGATGTTGTTATTTGTTGGTGTTATTGTTATGTTTATTGTTTAAGGTCCCTGTTTTGTTTTGTGGATTTTGTTCTTTATGAGATTATTTAATCTGGGTCGTCTATCTGATTTAAACTTTTTAGATGATTTTTCCTTGTTTTGTACACCACTCAGAATCCACTGAATTGAGGGCTGAATTAATTAATGACTGAACACTTCTCTATGTAGGGCAAATCATCTACCAAGGTAACCATAAGAACAATCCGATATCCAGGCATGAGATATAGATAATCCATGCCATAAACAAATGTGGGGAGGAAGAAAATACAGTGGATAGCTTTCTATACAAAGTTTTACTACTTATTACAATGGAGAGCAGGAGAGAAAAAAAGGAAAATCAACAACAGGAATAATACTAAATACATTAAAATAATACAGCACTTTCTCTAAAACTCTGAATTACCAGTCTGCACATACATCCCAAAGCAAGAAATAAATTTGAAGGTCATTTCTGAGCACGCCACAGCCATAGCTTTTACGGGACCAGACTTTGATATCAGTACAGGTAGTCCTTGATTTACAATAGTTTAATGAGTGTTCAAAGTTACAACAGTACTGAAAAAAGTGACTTATGACTGTTTTTCACACTTAAGATCATTGTAGCATCCCCAAATTAGGGTGTGTCAAATTTTTCAACTTTCGATTTCCAAACATTAGGGATGCTCAAAAGTTGTGACATGCCTTGGGACTGTAAAGATATTTTTATATCTTTTAATAAATTATTTAATATAATTTAGATGTGCTTAATAAGTAACTACATAAATATCTTAACTTTTTAACATTTTGTTTGTTTGATTCTCCATGGTCACATGAAAAAATTTGAATGCTTGGTAACTGGTTCATACTTATGACGGTTGCAGAGTCCTGAAGTCAGGTAATCTCCTTTTGCAACCTTCTGACAAGCAAAGTCAACGGGGGAATCCAGATTCACATAATAACCATGTTCTTTAACAACTATCATGACTCACTTAACAAATGTGGCAAAAAGGTCGTAAAATGGGGCAAGATTTACTTAATAAATTCTCCTTTAGGAACAGAAATTTTGGGTTCAGTTGAGATCCTAAGTCGAAGGCTATCTGAAGATAATTTATCTGGCAATAAAATGATGTTACCATGAAATAGCAAGCCCTGAGTAAACTAAAAATCTAATCTAGAAAGTAGGTTTAATTTTCAGATTTGATCACTGGGTTCAATATGCTGTTATTTTTTGGTACCCAGTGGTCAATTTAAAAGCATGTCTATTGGATTTACTGGTAGAAGGTCAACAGATATTGAAGAAGTATATAATCATAGTCTCCATCAAATGAACAATACATATACTAACAGTAGTAATAGTAATAATACAAATAGTTATAATTATTGCAGTAATACTTGGGCATTCTTGCATCTGTTACAACCATTGCTCTGTTCAGTTCCATTTTCACATCCAGAGGTTGCAAGATATGTTGAGATGAGGATTGTAACCTACGAGCTCCCTCCCAGTTTTCATCTAGAAATGAAAAAATATTTCTTGTAAGAAACTTCAAAAAACATATTATAGTACAGTAGATGCTTTCCAAGTGTTTTTCATCAATTTAAGAAGCTTGGCTAGATCAATGCTGATGCTAATGGAAAGCTACAAAGAGCAACTTTACACTAATTTTAGTGGCCTCTTTATTGTGGTGAGCCAATAGATAGAAGCAGAGAAATCATGGGGTTTGTTTGAGCTTTTAAAAATCAAGGTTCCCCTTATTTCCTACTTGCTCTAGAATGGTCCCATGTTTCCTATGACCTAGCTTAGAGGGTAGAATGCCTTTGCTGCAACTCTCATACTCTGTAAGTAAACCATGCCCAGAAAGATTCTGTCCCTCCTCAATATCCTAAACTGCCTGGGTGAGCCTTGGTAAACTGAGTTGTTTTTGTTGTTGACCAGACCTCCCAGCCTAGTTTCTTGATCTATTACCTGATGGTTCATGTTTCTCCAGTTAATATTCTAATAATGGAGGAGAGTCAGCTCAGATGCCTGCTGCATTCTAAAAGTATTAGAAGTATAAGTATCTGCACTGCCTTTCTTGGCTTCTATGATGATCCTGGATTTCAGAGGGGCCCTGTTATGAGTATAACCTAGTGGTGGTCTTGCTACAGGGTGTTGCTGCTGCTGCTGTTGGTTTCAACGTCAATATTGCTGCTTGCCTCCTCTGCTATGCTTCAGGCATTAGAGGATATTCATATTTTGATTCCATTTGAAGTAGAAAAATAGTGTCTGATTCTTTTCTACAAAGAGATATTTTGCAATCTGCAAAATAAATTGCAATAAATAAATTGTGATTTGCTTCTATCTATTGAACTGCTGGCCAGCAGAGTTCACCACATTTGCTCTTATGCAAATTCTGTTATTGGCTATGGATTCTCTAAACCTTAATTTCTTCAAAGCTATGAAAATATATTTTTTTTGGTTGCTATTCTCTGCAACAATAAACAAACAGTCACTGTTGGAATTGGTACAGTAGGTCCACTGAACCATTATGCCCAACTACATAACATACTCTTATTACAGAGCAGTTTGGCAGACAAGAGCTGGGACAAATGGCTTCCCCCTCTTCTGGGAACTGTTAAGTTCTCTGAAGCAGGTTATTGATGCTGGTTCTTCCAATTTTAAAATCATGCTTATCTTCTCCCAATTCAGTTTCTCTCAATACTTATTCACCATAGAAGTTAAATAATGGAAGAGTGTACAGTTTTCTCTCACTCTTTGCCAGTCTGTTTTTCTGTGTACTGTTTGAATTATGGCTTTCTAATCTGGGAATAAGCTTTGCATGGAGACAATGAAATGTTCTGGGATTCCCATATTTCTAAGAACATTCTATAGTCTTAATATGATTGACACAATCAGTGGCCTAATATTATGAACTAACCTAGATGAATTTGATTATTTTGTGATGAGAAAACTATGTTTAGATGAGCCTTAATGAGATGATTCTCATTGAAAGTGATAATTTGCTCAAGATGAACAGAAGCCACAGAGAAGGGAAAATTTACATAGCATGTTAAACAAGGGTATTCCATGTCATTCCTTAAAAATCAATAAAATTTAATACTTACAATGTCTGCTATAAAGTAGCTGTATGCTACTGAGTTGAATGTCAAACCTATCATATGCTCTTGACATAATATCTTCAAGAGCACTTTCGCCAACTTTGATATCTGACAAGGTAGAGCGACATTTACTACTCATCTTTAAAAAAAAACCAATAGAAATAGTCAATACATAATCCAAGAATAGATTACAAATAAAGTGAAGAGCTCTTTACAAATCAATTAGGGAACACCCTGAACTACCCTGCATAGATTATTGTTCTCTACATAGAGCAAAATCAGGACTGTTACCCTGTCCACCTCATCTTGCACTTCTCACCTCCTTCAGCATTTCTCATTCTATTAATGTTTTGTCCCTTGTCCTAGAGCCCAAAGTGACTTTGCTCTTTTTTTCCTACAGATTAAGGTTGATCAGACTGGTAGATTGAACTGAATACTTAGCCCAAGGTTTCCTAATAGTGAACTTCTGAAAATATTTAAATTGCCAAATACTGTTAAGTCTTCAAATTATATCATCACATGTATATTTTCAAAATTATGGAAATTAACGTACATGATTTAACTGAATTATATAATATTGTGTGTGTGTGTGTGTGTGTGTGTAAAAATATCTTCTAAATCAAATTTGATTCCTGGTTAATTCAAGACAGATCCATTTTCATGGCAACTATATGGAAATAGTTTGTCACTGTGTTCTGCCCTCTGTCCCCACATCTAGTTTATCGCTATATTCCCAAATCTCCCAACCAGGCAGTACCCAGGCTAAATATGGGCCTGAAATGAACTGTTAAGCTCAGATAAGGTTAGCCAATGATTATAGAACAAATAACATAAAGAATAGAATAGAATAGAATTTTATTGGCCAAGTGTGATTGGACACACAAGGAATTTGTCTTGGTGCATATGCTCTCAGACATAGAATAAACATAGAATATAAACATAGAATATAAGCAATTTTTTGGGGAATTTGAAGGGGTTACCTTTAAATGACCTAGATCCAAAAGTAGCTTATTTGATGTAGCTTCGTAAAATCCATTTTGTGGAACAATGACATAGGAAGACATAAGATTTATTTTTAAATCTAAGACCTTCTGGGTTTCTATAATATATACTAATCCTAGACAAAAAAGTCAAAAAATTGCATTAATAACAGTTTCTTGGGCTAGATTCTGTTCCTCACACTATGATAGCTGTTAGTATGAATTCAGTGTGGGTGCATGTGTATAAAAATATAGTTTACCTGTAGCTGTCTTGTCACGAAATTCTTCCAATTTTGTTAATGTTGCTGAAGTTATTTGCTCTAAATGAACATCACTTGGGGGTCGGAAGAAATCAAGTAAACTATTCACGGTCATCTGATAAGTATATAAAAGAACAATGATGTATATTCTTAATGGAGAATGTGGTTCATTTTAAAACTTAATTTGTAGAATAAGCAGTTTCTACTTACGGCATCATATATTATTTCCAAAGGCTGTGACTCTATTATTAGTCTCTGATTGCAATTCTCATCTAAGGGATTAGTTTCAAACATTATCGTGAAGAGTGATGCATTGTGTTGTGAATGGACTGTGTGAGAGGACAGCAGACAGGGTACTGTTTTTTTCTGAGCCATGCCCTGAACTTCAAATGCACTTACGCTTGATTCAAATCTGAAAAATAGAACACAAAGGATATACATACATAAAGGCACAAATACCCAAATGCATTTAATATACACACCACACACATACACACACACACAAACAAACGAACAAAATATTCTACTATACAAAAGAAGTTACTACAAAATTTTTGCTCTATGTTCTCATAATGTAACAATCATTATTGCAATGGAAAATATGAAGGATTTTGACTTTCTTGCCAATTACATTTTTCTCACATCACTGAATAGGGGGAAAGGAGGAAAAATCCATTTACACTTATTTGCATTTATATCTTGCTTTTCTTCCAGGAGATCAAGGCTGAATGGTACCTCCTCTAAAAAATTTTCATCAGAACAACTTGTCCAGTACCTAATTCCCTGACCAAAATCCAATGCTAGAACTACTACGTACTACGCCATGCTAACCCTTGGGTAGTTTCTTTAGACACAGATCAAATAAGTCTGTCTGTTATTAACAAAGCTGCTTGCAATTACTGCAAGTTCAAATCCCACCAGGCCCAAGGTTGACTCAGCCTTCCATCCTTTATAAGGTAGGTAAAATGAGGACCCAGATTGTTGGGGGCAATAAAGTTGACTTTGTATATAATATACAAATGGATGAAGACTATTGCTTAACAGTGTAAGCCGCCCTGAGTCTTCGGAGAAGGGCGGGTTATAAATTCAAATTTTAAAAAAATCAAATAACAAGAATGAAACGTATTTTGCATGTCTCTTTTATTTTTTCTTCTTCCTAAATTTTTTGTAATGCCCTCAAAATTTTATCTTCCATAAAATATGTTTCAAGATTCTTCATGTGAGGAGGAAAAATAAACCTGGAAAAAGGCTATCAAAGAGCACAAAGCCAGATGGAAAACCACGGGGACAGGGCAAAGCTAATACAGAAAGGTCACACATGGCCACACACCCAGAGAAAGGCTCCAACATTTTAAACGATATTTCTATTTACCTACCTTTAATAAATGCCTACCTTATTGCTTCAGCACCAGGGCGTTGTGCTACTGTTGTACGCAGATCAATTAATGCAAGTTTTATCAGCTCAGGCTTCTCCTTGTTTTCCCTGATTAGCACTGACATGCTTATTAATTTTACATAAAGCTTCACAGCTTCATACTGTGCAAATTAACAAAAAATACCATGAACTGAAGAACATTTTAATCAAACTATTAATGATTACATCTGAAATTCAGAAAATTAATTAATATGTATGAAATTCAAAGCAGTGAACTGGATTGAACACACAACACCAAATATAAAAAATGCCTTCTAATGGAATGTGTTTTCTAAGTTAATTATTTAAAATAATTTTAAAAATTAATAATTCTAATAATTTAACTTTAAATAATTAAAAGATCACTCAGAATATTCTGAATGGTATATCATGAGGGGACAACACAAATAATCCCTCCCTTCCTCAAAGAAGATTCTCCCATACTCTAGTGGCAATTAAGCTCAGTTATGCACCAATTAATATTTAATGTCTGCACCAATTAATACTTAAAGTTCTAGGAAATGGTTTTAGGACAAAGGCCTATGGGCCCATAATTCTCATGCACCCTACCCCCAACTACAAAAGTTTGGTTCATTTACGCTTCAATATGTAAGCAAGCAAGCAAACAAACAAACAAATTATTTAATGCTTCGGTCTATGTATTAATTAGTACTCTAGATATCATTTTTCATTATAAGATACCCTTGCTTTTAAATGTCCAATGTTTCCTGATCTATCCTACCCAAATCACACCCACCGTTTTTGGCAATGTTGGATCGACAGCAGTTTCACTATATCCGATTGCTGCATAGAGTTTATCTTTTTCTTGTGAAGTCATTAACTGTTCAATACCTGCAACATCAAATTTTACTACATTCAATAAAAACAAGCACATTTTTCACATGGTAGCATTCTATAACAAATACACTGTTCCAATTTTTTTTTTACAATTACAGCTTTGTCAAATGCTTAATTCTACTCCATTAGTGAAAGCAACTTTACCTTTTCTAATAGCTAAAGGTACTACGATAAGATAGTCTGGTGTTTAATCATAGTGAAAGCTCATTCCAGCACTACGCAAATTTTTAGATCAAGACTGCCATTTTTATACCTTTTGGTTCTTGTTTTGTTTCACCGCTTTTTCCTCCAGCCCATCCCCACATCCAACTAAACCAGCCACCAGAGTCTTCATCATCTTGTTTAGCACCTGGTTTGAAAATCTTTAACCCAGCTTTAATAGCCTATTACGCAAAACAAAGCAGAAATTAATATTACTAATTGTATAACATCAGATTTATCAGTTAATATCAATTATAAAGAAAACCTAGCAAGGTGCCTAGAGAAATGAACTTTATCTGAGCATCTCTTTGAAATGGGTAAATCTGAAGGAGTAGATTTTTCATAATATAAATTCATACTCAAAAGTAGCAACTGCTATTTTAACTCTGTACATAAGATTAAATAACTCTCATTTTGGAGCTTTATCTTTGAAAAGTATTATCCCATAGTTGATGAAGAATTTAGGCAATCCTTTTCAAGTCACTGTTATATTGTCAGAATCCAAATTAAAATATCCACAATGGACAGATGACCTTCCAGCTCCTGCCTCAGCATACTCAACAGATTTATAACCTTGGGAATCAAGAATCCTCTCACACCCTTCAGGCTTCTCCCACTCTTCCTTAGAAATTCAGCTTCCCCCCCTCTTTCTTAGAAATCCAGCTCAACAAACTCTGTGGAGCAGAGAAATAGGAAATCCAGGCAAGCCAGCTGGATTCCTTGACATCACCATTCATTCTTTCAGAAAACATGTACCCCCTAGTTGCAAATATTGTCATCCAGATCCTGCAGTTCTTAACCATCTTATCAGCAAAGGTAAAAAGCTCAGGAAAATTTTATAATTCACAATAATTAAATGGAGATCACAAAAGGTGATCACATGACCCCAGGACATTGCAATTGTCATAAATCTGAGTCAATTGCCAAGTATCTGAATTTTTATCAGGTCACAGAAATACTGCCATGTTCATAAGTGTAAAAAAGGTCATAAGTCACTTTTTTCAGTGCTATTGTAACTTTGAATGGTCATTAAATGAACTATTGTAAATGGAGGACTACCTGTATTAATTTCATAATCTCAATAGTTTTACATTGTATTTATAATTTACATTATAAATGCTGAAATAAAGACACTACATTTTGCACAGTGTAGTTTAGAAGACATTTACCTCAAATTCTGCCTGTTGTCTTGCTAGAGTGATGTTGAATATATCTAAAGTCTTCTCTAGATCCTATAAAGAAAAGTATGTTACATACAATACAATGTATTTATTTAAATGTATTTCTACAGAGTTTCAATCACTAAATAATATACTTGTAAAGTGTAACGTCATGTGACTGCATTGCATATCAATGGCAGTCTTGGTTGCTGTTGTTAAGTGAGGACCTCATGGGTCATTATGTAATGACCTCACATGACCATAACTTCCAAGTTCCTGCCATTGGCTTTGCTTTTGGGAAACTAACAGGGAATGGCTTGCTACAACATTGTAATCAAGAGCTAAGTGCCAATTCACAATCGTGTGGCTGAAGGGATACTGCAAAGGCCAAAGGCCAAAACTCCAAGACTGGTTTTAAGTCCCCTTGTTGTCCCAAAGGTGCTTTTTCAAGTCCTTCTAGCAGTTCCAAGAAGGCTCTACACCCATTTGCACTACTCAGGTGACTCTGAGGGCACAGACAAACCTCCAAGTGGCCTCAATGACTCTGTAAAAGAATGCAAATGACCAGTTGTCTGCAAAGAATATAAATCCTTCCATTCCCTACCATCCAGTCAGAGCTGAAGAAGCTTCTTGGATGAAAAGCGAAACGTCTTCAAAGAAAAACCAGAAAGTCCAGTTGCCTCTTAAAAAAGCACCTTTGGAACAACCATGACCTGGATGACTGAGAATCTCCATAAACAAGTCCCCTTGTTCTGTATGGTTGCAGGTTTGAGTGATCACTGAACAAATGAACATAAACTACCTATAGTAGAATTTTTAACAATCAAAGATTCATAAGTTGCTATCGCATATTCTCTAAACCAAGTACTATTGTTCCAGATTTCAGTCAACATGCAGCAAAAATCTTGGCATCTTCTTAGAAAATTAAGAAAAATATATTATATACTTCCACCAAGCTTCCATTTTGAGATGATAAGATTCAAATCAAATTACTTGGAACCACAATATAACAAGCACCCCCAATCACTCCTAGCATGAATTGTACCAATCATTTTGGTATGTTTGGAGGCCTAAATCTCTGAAAGGGTTAGGGTATCTATTTTTACCATCAAAAATCCCAAAATGTCAAGCAGATTTTTCTCGTTTCTTGTTCCAAAGGCTAAGAGATATCTTAATTATTGTCGAATTAAAACTGGGAGAAGCTATTTTTGACCCTATTCCCTACCCAGGCCTCTGACATGCATACATAGTTGGAATCTTCATCACAATTAGTTTTGGCATTCAAAATATATAAAAAAGACAACTGGGAAAAGGAACCTTCCCTTGTTCAACTAAGGAAAGACCTGGAGAAAAGAAGATATACCCCTTCCTGAAAAAGTGTTCTCTCAATCCAATCAACTGGGCAACTTCTACCCAGTGGATTATTTCTTATAGTCAAAATTTATGCCTGGGAATGGGACAGAAGTCACACTTGCCAGCCTAACCAGGATGGAAAAGGGAGATCTCCTGTTTTTTTCTGCACCTCTGAGATGCACTTAGTACCAATGACCAGTGTTCACTGGTATTGCTTCTGAGAATTGGGGGGTAGATGTTACCATTTTATAGTAGTTCCACTGTTTCCTAAGTGAATGAAAGTAACAGAATTGAAGTTAGAGAGAAATTAGTAATAGTTTTTTTGCATTAATAGTACTATGCACTCCAGACGATGGAAAGTAATTCATCCATTCTACCCTGTCCTGGTCAGGCCCTTTTGGTACACTTGGGATGGTAACTAACCGGCAAGTTCACAGGAAAGCTTCCAACATGGTGAAGGGAGACCAGAAATAAAGTCTTGTGAGGAACAGTTGTATATTGGATATTTTTAGGCCATAGAACAGAAAAGGGGATAGCATTTAAATATTTGAAATGTTATCCAAAGAAGAAGGGTTAGACTAGACAGTATAGGACTGACCAGAATCAATGGAAAACCACAATGAAATAGATTCAGGAAAGCTGTCAGGAGGAACTTCCTGTCAGCCAGTGAAGATTTATAAATAAATATGCAATCCATCATTATACTTTAGAAAACAATTTGTAGCTTGTGATAAACATAGTGATTTAAAACATCTAACCTCCAACATAAACAAACTCTCTTGTGTAGCCTTCTTTGAAGTTATTTTTATTTTATAGAGCTCTTTATAACTTTTCACTTGATTCCTATGGTATCGAATATGTTCCCAAGACCACATTTGTAGCTTAGGTTGGATGTTTACTTCAAGAATGCCTTGTGTAACATATCGCCACCTAATAGAAAAAGAAAAAAAATGTTAGGACATAATATTACATGCAAAATTAGTATTTCTTTTTAAATTATATTTTAGTAAAGCAATATTCACAAATTAATTTATAATTTTTGATTCTCTTCTCCAAAATACAAAAATTAAATCTATTACTTTATTAATAAGGGTACTTATGAAATTCTTCCCTATCAAGTTTCTTTGGGATTTTGAATTCCAATTTATGAGAATATTCTAACAGAAAGACCATCAGAATTGTAGAAGTTTCCAAAAGTTATTGGATGTATACCATTTCCTGGCATTGTTGTGAACAGGAACCTCTGGCCTATATTTCCTATATGGTAAATTCCGGGTCATCATATCAATTGATTCAAGGAGTTCCATAATACTGAAATACTGGAAGAAAAAATGCAAAAACATATTTACTACTAGTATAGTATAATAATTACAACAAAATGTAAACAGCACTTGCCTTAAAAGTTACATTATTTAAAGGTCAAATATAGTGTAACATTAAAAGCTTTCATTTTATAACGACAATGGAGTATTTAACTTTGAGTTAAAGTAATAATTATTCCAAGAAAAATCTGTTCTTTGGCAGATATATTTATTTCAAGTTGTTTGCAAATGAATACATATATGAATACATGATTAAAAATCCCCATGGCTATGTTGAAAATGGTGAAAGTGAATGATGTTGTATCCAGTCTATGCCCAACAATATGGCTAAAAATTCAGGAGTATGAAAAGTCCCATCCTTAGTGCTGTAATTGATTAATTGACTCTGCATTTGAGTTAGTATTGACTCCTGGTGGTTTTCTGACAAGGCTACAGTTTTCTTGGCAATATTTTGGAAGTGGTTTGCTATGTCTGCTTCCTGGGCACATTTTTGACACTTAAATAACCCTGATATACAAGTCTACACAAATGTAAATTTGGAAATTCTTTCAAGATTTAACAAAAACTATAGTTTTATAAAAAGATGCAAATAGAACAATGAGAATTTAATTCAGGAATAAAAAAGGTTGCTATGAAAATCTAAATCATTTATGTAGTTACCTGTGGCTTATTCAGTTCAATGGTTATATCCTGAAGGTTTACATCCAGATCTAGTTTTGGTGCAGAAAAGTCAACATCAGATCGTGGATTCATACGAAGTTTGGCTTTAGCTGAAATCGGACGGAATACTAAAAAGCAGAATTTTAGATAAAGTTAATCAAGAAACAAATAGGTCATGCAAATAGATTAATTTTTTTCAATATTATATGGATGCTCCTTATGGAGGGATATGAAAACAAGATTCATTTTTTAGGCACCAAAGTGAAAGCTAAATTTTATAACCAGTTGCCCAACTAGGGACAAGGCTATGCTATGTTTGCTCACATGTAGCATTCTGGAGGATAAAACAAAGACTTTGCTATAATCTCTATAAGCACTAAGCCACATCAATACTGTAGTTTAGCCTACTGTGATAATGCAAAAAAGGTTGAACTGTACCAATAAAATGTTACGTTCAGTCCTAGATAGATATTTTAGTGCCAAACACTATCTTACAATGAAACCTGTTTTTGTTTCTTTAGACCTATAAATATATAGAGTTTTCAAGGTACTAAATATCTCTTTGTATTTTATCCAGAAGTAAATCAGCAGTCAGTGTAACATTTAGCACAGACATATGATCCCCAAGTACCTTAAAAAAACTAATCTAACCACAATTGTCTGTGTTAAATGAAATTTTTAGACTAAATAAAAAGGTAGCTCCAAGAGGAAACTATACCTATGCTTACTGTATTCCACATACAAGTTTGTTAGGAAATATTAAAAACTTACCAAAACTATAGCCTTCTGGAATCACATTAGTGCTTGCAATTCCATATTTTAAATGACTCTTTTTGGAGAAAAAAATTGAATTGAAAATTTATTCACAATAAGAATGCAAAATGCAATATAAACCAAAGAGTATTTTTCCCAAGCAATATACTGATCAACATTAAGTTAAAACACAGAGACTCAAGAATATATCTTACACAGGTTCAATAATTCTGTCTACGTATTATGCAGAAGAGGCTCCCGGTTTAAAAATCTGAGAATATGTATTATGATAATACAGTGAAATGTAAATATTAAGTCACCCTTAGAATGCTAAATCACAGTAGACAACTGCCTAAATCAGAAGAAAAAAATATATAGAACAAATCTGACCTATCAGATCTCTGTTCAATAAGGTCTGATTGAAAAGAATATCATGAGGAAAGCAAGCATTCCCACCCCCCTTATTTAATGAAGAATTAAAAAAAACTTATGATAAAACATATCACTTTAATTTTTCAAACATAGACCCTAATGAAGCAATTCATTAATAAATCCCAAGTAACATCAGGTCTTCAATTCAAAGTATCTACTGTGGTTTTTGGTCAGAAATATACACACTTGATAGTTAAATGGGCATAATATTAATGAGCATTTAATATACTGCTTGGGTGGTCTGCAAGGGCATTTCCCAGGATATGACAAGATTCTAAAATATTTCACTTATTACTAAGGTTTTTGGTTGAAAGACTGAAAATTTCCAAGAAAACTGAGGAAAAGTACTTATATGCTTATGAATAAACTGAAAATTTTAGATGCAAAAATACATCCCCAAAATTGCTTTTGGCTTATTTTCTGATGAGTTTATCCATAAGTATATATAATAATACTTTTAAAGTACCTGTATTTCTGATTTAGGTTCTCAGATAAGCCATCCACTAATAGGCTGACACTCAAATTTTTAATCAAAATCCCACAAAAACGGACAATTTGTAGATTACCTATAAATAAAACAATTATGAAAATATAAGCATATAAAAATGTGAGGGTCAGCTTACACATGGATGATACGTTTTTAATAACTGGATTTAAAAAGTTGAAGTCAGCTAATATGTATGTAGATGAGCTTATATGTATGTAGATTAATTTATATGGGTGGGTGCCATGGGCAGGTACTGCAGGTGGGCTATAGGTAACTGCAGGTGGGTGTCATGGGTGGGAATGGGTGCTATGGCTGGGTGGCAGTGAGGAAGCGGTAAATTTTCATCATTTGACTGCAGGGCAGTAAGATTTCAGGAATTTTGAGGGCCAGTCATAAACTCATTTTTTCAGTTATATTGTAGCTTTGAACAGTTGCTGAACAACTGGACATAAAATGAGGACTATCTGTGTACAAATTCAAAAACGCCAAACCTAAATTCCAAACTTTTAATCATTTAAAGTTTTTTTCATGTTAAAGTGTAAATAATTTTTCCATCTTTTTTATTTTATATTTTTATTTAGGATCCTTAGCGAACATTATTGTACAATTTGGAGCAGACTGGCCTTAGTACAAAATTGGAGTTAAAATCTAAGATAATGACTTTGATTTTGATGAAAGTTATTTTCAATTTAGCCTTATAATTCTACACTGCTTTTATTTTATATTATTTCATTGTTTTATTTCAGAACTATTTACTGCAGAACCATTTTACAATGAAACTGAATTGTTAATAAACGAGTATATTGTACAGATAGCTGTATAATATTTCCCATAAAAATTTCTGATTTTTTCTTTCCATTTAATGCCTATATTAATCTTCATACATAATGTCTATTCCCAAGATCAGCTGAAAAGAGAAAAACCAGACATAAATTTGCTAAGTTCAGTGAACCGTGGTTTTTTTTTATGCCTTTGTGTCAGTTTTTGATTCCTGGCAGTTGCCTTGAGTAGTCCTTGCAACTTTCTTGGTACGGTTTTCCAGAAAAGGTTTCTCCATGTCTCCTTCTTAGGGTTAAGAGAGAGTGCCTGGCCCAAGGTCACCCAGCTTCCTTCATGCCTAAGGCAGAATTAGAATAGTTTCCTGCTTTCTAGCCTAATGTCTTAATCACCATACAAAACTGGTTCTCTTATCAGTAGTGCTTCTTGAAAAGTTAACTAGCACAAGACTACAGCATTAATGATCTTTTTTTAAAAGCTTATTAAAAAGACACTGTATAAAAATATAAATGAACTGTAATTCATTTTGGACAAATCATACTTGAAATGATGTATTAGCTTTGTCTACTCACCAAAGATTCTTTATAGTCACCATGATAATACATTTCAGACTTCACATTCCAGTATGCAAAGAAGTTGTCCAATCGAACTAACTGAAATATATATATATATATGAATTACTCAAAATCATTATTTTTTAATTTGAATTTATATCCCGCCCTTCTCCGAAGACTCAGGGCGGCTTACATTGTATTAAGCAATAGTCTCATCCATTTGTATATTATATACAAAGTCAACTTTTATTGCCCCCAACAATCTGGGTCCTCATTTTACCTACCTTATAAAGGATGGAAGGCTGAGTCAACCTTGGGCCTGGTAGGACTTAAACTTGCAGTAATTGCAAGCAGCTGTGTTAATAACAGACTGCATTAGTCTGTTGAGCCACCAGAGGCCCTTATTTAAGGTTATCTAGGTCTAATATCTTATACTTATGCATGTTTATGAAAATTATTACAAATATATCTTTTATAAAAGCTAAACACATGTAAATGGAACTACTGAAATTAATCAAATAAAGCAGCTGTCCCCAACCTTTGCAGCTTGGTAGCCTGGCCGGGGTGGGGAGCGGGGAGAGACGGTGACTGGACAAGTTGAAATGCATGAAAACATGTAACATATATTAGTTCTCAGTTGTGGACTATGACAATCAGAGCCAAAAAGGATACCTCTCCCTTGTATTTATTTTTAAATATATTTGTATTATAGATGATGAAATTAAGAAACAAAAATAAAAAAGTGGCAACAGAATTAAAAATAATCATAATTGTGTTTTAAAAGATTCATGGAATTATTCTCTGGCCATCAGGAATAATATGGCACAATGTGTCAGAAAATGGCTATTAGTATGTCCTAGCAATATAAGTAGGGAAAAAAAGAATATTCTATTTTGAATTACAAATGAAATTTAAATAAAACAACAATTCATCTGAAGAATAAATCACTTTATTTTATCTAAAAGGAGACCAAAATTTCAAACATCCCAGCAAGATAATATTAAAATAACAAAGTATATTTGCTTTAGCATGGGATGGACAAGACAATACAACATTGTACTGTTTCATTCAGTTATTTTTATTATTAGTGACCACATTTTAGTCAAAATTATTGTTAACTCTTGTATTTCTGGATTGACTTTATTTTATTATTATTGGCCACAGTTCCATTTAAATTAATTTAACAGTTTTATTTGTTGAATTGTCCTGTGCAAGTTGGCTGTGACAAGTTGACTGCGGCGAGTTGGCTGTGGCAAGATATCCCATTTCATTTTCAAATGTTTTAAATAATTATATCCATTACAGCAATAGTTCTCAAAACTATGGCTTGGAATCTCTGGGACTGCCATGAGCAGGTTGGTGTGTCATTGTGATTTTTCTTTAAAAAAGTGACCAGCCTTCCACAAGGAGAGTAGAACGTGATCATAATTTGCTCTAAACTCTACTCTTTATTTTGTCTATGTAGGTCCCAGTGGACTACTGCAGCACAGCAAAGTCTGAGAACTCTTAAAATACATAGATTAAAACGTAATTACTGAAAGTAGTAATTGGTATATTTATTACTTCTTCAATCCTAACCCCAAAGCAAATTATCTTTACTTATGGGTGCTGTCACTCATATATTTATCTATCACTTTAACTGATATGATACTGAAAAAATTGTCCTATGATTATTTTGAAACAATAATTAAATCATTACAGGTATTAACCAATATCTAAGAGTAGACATAAATGTTTAAGAATATCATATATTAACTTGGATATGATTCTATCTTAAAGCATCTAGGTAATTCATGAGAAACAGAACTGCTGGATAAATAGCAAGGTAATTCAATGTTTAACATGAATTAGATGAATTACCCAGAATATTTCTGAAACATGTTATGGTAATTGAGAAATATGGAGGTAGAGCATCCAACAGTACATACAACATGTTGGAAGGCAAAACAAGGCTATATTGTTTTTGCTACTATAACGAGGTATCAAACACTGTGGCAAATAAAATGGTTTGTCTCAGTGATCAATTTTCATAGATTTTATGAAGTTTTAACATAAAACCTAATGTATGGGCCTAATGCATACCTACTGCAAGTACAAAATCATTTCATTACAATGAATGAAAACAAAGATAATTCAAATACATTTTTGGTATAAAGTTCTCATAATTAACATAAGTGTAGAACAAAAGTAAAGTAATCAACAATACATTGAGTTTTTTAAAAAAATTATTGGAAAAGATTGCAAGTCATTCAAAATTCCTTTGAATTGGGATAGTTAAGTATGGTATATAAATAGTATGTATATAGTATTATATTGCATATAAATATTAAGGAGGCAAAGGTTTTGAAAAAATGAAAAAAAATATGGCCTGTGTGTGTTCTTCATTGTGATAGTTTTGACAATAAGAAACAAGCTCTTTCAGCACCCCAAACCCTTGGCCTTCTCACAGCCCTCCTTTCCTTTCATTTTTGCTTTCCTATTTATGAGACTAAAGAAAGTTCTTGCTTATGTGGCAGTTGAAAAAAATCGTAAAAAATATATAGCCACTTCTTCAGATATTGATGTTTACCTGATTTTACTTCCTGAATTCAAAATCAGCTGAAACAGGGACAATCTTTGGATCAGTTAAAAAATGGGTTTGATATGCTTTATCTCTTATTTCTAGATTTATGAGAAAAGTAAAGAAATCACTATAATTTCATGTACCAATGGTCTATGAATCATTAACTGGTTATCACACTTACTAAGCTATGTAAGCCATGTAATAATTTCAATTTATTGATCAACTTTACCACCCTGAGTTCCTGAATAAAAAGTAGGATTTAAATCCAACAAAAACACTTTTAGTCCCTTCACTGTGTCAAAATTACCACATGCACATTAAAAAACTTGCCATATAACAATTCAGTGTAGTTGTGATTTAGCTCTGGTCAAAATGAGATTAATTATGTGAAACAAACAACAAAAGAATGAAACCTCCCTTGTGCTTTACATTAACCCAAATTCAGAAGGAGTCTCACAGCACATTCTACTCAACTGGATTTCCACCTAGAACTCTACCTTATAGAACAATTTAGTGGTTGCATCTTGCATACATGGATTCCAATCTTGATCTGAAGTCTGAAATAGAACAGAAGTTATTCTGATATTATTTTATTTATTTATGAGATAAAACAACATTAAGATTTCCCCCAGCTGTCATCAGGAACACCTGACTGGATTTGTGCAGTGTTCCATATTTAGAAGTAAGGTCTGAATGAACGAATCTTAGTCAGTTCCCAAGTACAAAAAAAATCTTTCTGTGGAGACCACCCAAATTTCAGATCTTTTTTTATAAATAATGCAAACAGTTTTATTTAATATTCAATATTTATTCAATTTAAATCATAAAACTAGTTGTGCTTTAAAATTGTCTTTTTAACTTTTGAAGTTTTGTCATTTATTCCTGAATTATTAAGATTGAAGAGGCTACATACATATTAAGACACTCAAAAATAGGAACAAGTTTTAATTAAAAACCTTAGCAATGATAATACCTGTAAACTAAGATTTTCGAGTGAGATACCAAATGACAATGGAATATCTTTATTTGTGATCTGCAAAAAACAAAACAAAACACCACCAAATATTTTTCAATGTGCAACAATATAATACCGATATACAGGTATACAACATGCAGGATGTAAAATCTATGGTAACATGTGTCCTTTATAATAAAAAAACAGACATTTTTTGACAATTTCTCTACATATAAGTATTGATTTTATAAACCAGAATATGAATTGCTATGATTAACTTTGGGTTAAGATTAGCTAACCTATGATCTTAACTATATGTTTCAGCCTAATATTCCCAACACAGTATCCTTAGTGTTTTATTCTACACATACTTCTTTATGTGTATATATTTTAGATTAATGTACTGCTGCATAAAAAAGTACCTTCCAAATCTGAACTTCATTTGTATAATTACTATGGGCTTCAGGCAGAGAAAAGCTGTGTTTAGTTTTAAATCTAAGGGTAGGAATTTATATAGTCATTAGTTCTGCAGTCCTCTAAAACCTGAGAAAGAAGGGAGGATTCAAACGTTATTTGCTCAAAAAGATCCCCAGCATTATGCCAGTACTTAAATAATTTAATATGCAACTTTGCTATCATACTATCATTGAATCTTTCCAAATTACGATGCAATAGACAAATAAAGACGGCACAGACTCAACAATCTCAGCAATCACTTTCTTTATGGGTGAAGAGGACAAAGATTATCCATCTATACAACCATCTGAAGTATTCATATTTTTACAACTTATCTGAATATTCTATGCACATATACTTACATCATCCTCATATCGTATATGGATGTTGGAAATTTTCAATTGAAGGTTTCTTATAACTTGAGTAATTAGCTTCTCTATGAAAGTATCTGGCTTTTCTTGTGCTTTATCTAAATCAAGTGAATGAATACTTTATATTATTAAGCAATGGAGGCTATATTTGATTTAGGCAGAGAAATAATATTCAGAAATAAGTAACAGGTAATTCCATATATTGTTTTATTTATATATTCACATAGAAAGGGGTACCAGAAATAGCGTAGGTAGAAATTAAATATGAGTTCCTTTGAAGAGATGGATGCAATCACCTCTTTTTGCAACAACAGATGTGTGCCTTGTTAAACATAGAAGACTAAGAAAGGATGCTTAGGAACTCATTTGATGTAATCATTTGAGATGACACAAGCAGCCATACTATATGTGACCAAAGTGTGATGGAAGTTGGTCAGTCAAGCCTAAAATAGGGGGGAGAACATAAAGAGAAGGGTGAAGAGAAATGAAAACTCAAGACAAAGGATCTTTGGAATCCTTACAATAAATGGTGCTTCAGCTGAGTTAAGTGAGCTGAGATCCTCTATATAACATTTGTTACTGAAATCTAACAGGGACAAAGTTTGTTGCTGACTGAAGCAATTAATGGGCTACAGTTGGAGCCAGACTGGAAGTGACTATATCTTCTGCAAATGTGAGGAGTCAAAATTATTCAGAAGCTCAGTCTACAATGATTCAGCTCCACAGCATTAGAAAATAATAATAGTCAATAACTAAATTTGCAGGCTGCAAGCTATGATTATTTGTGATTCCACAGACACTTAATAATTCATTAAGTGGGTAAAAGGTCTACTGAATCCAAACTGAATTATACCTTTTAAGAGACTTATCAAAAGGGCAGCCAAACCTTAACATTTCATTTAACCAACAGCATGTATTCTATGGTTACCATACCAAATCCAGAAAGATCCCATGATGAAAAGTGTCAGAAGTGGCTGAATCTATTATTTTGAATATATTGAATATAGAATTGCAATTTATTCAAAATATATCAAAATATTTCCAAGAATTGTGTAGCCATCACTTATATTTGTGGCTATTTATTATTTGCCTATGATTTACATATTTAGCATTTGCTTAAATGTAAATATTTTACAATAGGATACATGCTGTAATAGATTCAGCCACTTCTGACACTTCTCATCATGGAATCTTTCTGGATTTGATATTAGAAGCAATCAGCATGAAATAATACACAATGCAGTCTGCATTTCAGAAAAAAGCAGCCTCAACTATAATACTCTGCTAAAAGTTTTAAATGGATTTCTCAGTTTTAATTTCTAATACAGTAAATATTGGTAGATATAATGCACATAAGCCAAAGCTCCTTTGGTCCTGTATCATTTTTAAGAAGGAGACCAAAATATTTGAAAATCACTGGCTTAAAAGAATGAAAAACAATTACAAACCAATAACAGAATTCAGAATCCTAGAAACAATTTGGAATGAGATTTGCAAGTTTGTTTTGCTGCTTGCCTGCTTGCCTTTAGAACATTCCTAGATGGGTCCTGAAGAAAGTCAGATGAGAAGTGGAACCTTCTTTGGAAAGCTTTTGGCTGCTTGTCTGACCCTCTTTACATCCTCTCTTTAGGACTCCTGTAAAGGTAATCAGACAAGTAGCAGAAAGAATTCCAAGGACCCAGCTTCTGCCATGGCTGTTTGCTGCATGTGTTCTGCCCTAGTCACTTTTTTCTTTTGAGTGGAACTTTTTCTTCAGCTCCTCAACGCAAGCTGCAGAAAGATTTTCTTTGCTCCCTTCCTTCCTTTCCTCTACTCTTCAGTCTGGCAGTCACTCATCAATATAAGTAACTTACAGATTCTGTCACCTTCTTCCCAGGCTTTCAGTAAATTTAGCAAAGGAGGTGGGAAAAGGGTTCAACATTGGAAAGTAGAGGCAGAGAATTTAGTTTCAGCACCTAATTGGGGAAGTAGTGGGAAGAACAAGTCTGTCCCTCCCAACTTTTTTTTTCTGTTTTCTTTATTGAAGAAATTAGGTTTTGGTGGGAGGGAAGGCTTAAGCAAGGAAAAGGGGGAAAGCCTCTTTTGGGGTGCCTCTCCTGAAGCTGCCACCCTTGCATGCAGGTGGCTGGCTTTTCCAAAACCCAGCACGATCCAGGAGAAATTTGCAGTTTCCCAGCTGATCTGGGCAGAAAACTCCAAAAGCAGTCACCATTTCCACAAAAAATTGTTGGAGTACTGAAAATGGTGCCTGCTTCCAGGAGGCACGGAGAGCAGGCCCAAGTACTGCAGGGTCCCAGTAGGATGAGGGGAGAGATGGGGAGCACTATAGTATCACTGTGGTTGGTTGTACGGGAAAAGGACATGGGCGGTGCTGCAGCCACCATAACTTTGAAACAAGGTTGTATATAGCCGGGGGAAGGAGGGGATCTGTCATAACTTCAAATGGCTGTTAAGCGACTGATCATATATCTCAAGGACTACCTATATTTTGTAATTCTTTTTAATTTTACTGCCTTTATATTGATTTGCTTTTTATTTTGTGAATCATTCAATTAAAATTGAATGACTATTGCATCTTTTCTTACCTTTGTCAGCAATCTTTTGTTTCGCATCTTCAATTCTTTGCAATTCCTTTTGCTTTGCTTCCAGATGTTGTTTTTCTTCTTTTTCAGCATCATATTTAATACCTAACAGAATGGATTACTTTAATAATTAAACACAACTAGATTAAATCAACATCTGAAATTGCACAAAATTAAATCTTATTTGGCTATACTTACATTCTGTATGAAAAATATTTAGTACCTATTCTTTGTACACATTCTGGCAGTAAGCAATAAGAAACATCTTTTTTGTAGCATCAATTTACCTAGGAAATTTTGGTGAAGAATTAAGGACAATATTCTTTAAAGTATTGTAGCATTCTTATAAAAATTTTAAGCTTGATGACCTGTTCTGAATCAAATATAGTCTTTCGGAAGAACAGGTGTATCATTTGGGAGTTTTCTTTTATTCAAAGATGTTGTTAGATTCATGGGGGGCTTTATTGGCAAGAAGAAGCTATGTTCGACTTCAGTTAATGTTTCAGATATAATCTTTTAATGAACAAAAATCTATTTCCATTGAACTATAGTCACTAACATTCTTGTAGCTGGGCTTTAGTGAAAGATTGTCATTGAAGAAGGTTCAGAAGCTGTGGGCTATGGAGAAAATAGCTGTTAAAATCCTGAGTAAGGTAGCTAAATAAAACCATGGGAGCTCAATCCTTAGCCTGTGAGCTACTAGACTCAATTTAGGGAGACAAACTATCCAGCTCTAAACAGCTTAGGACCCATTTTCTTCTGGAGGGAAGTATGAACAGATTCAAATGATTAGATATGTTTGCTTACCCAGAAATTGTCCACTAAATTAATTAAATCAACAAATAACAATACTAATTGCTTCTTTCTTCCCAACCGCAAATAACCTCAGATTTTAAACAATGATAAACACCAAAAACCAACTATTTTTTTTACAAATATATACTTAACTTGAAAAGGAGGTTTGACTCTGAGTTATTAACTTCGAATATGTAAGTCTGAATATTTATGGGTATCCAAACTATTGTATGATTAAAAATATAGAGGCAGAAATTATAATGGCTAAATATTATTTTATATATTTATTTTACAAAGTTCTGTTCTATATCTTAATAAACTTACTAGCTGTAGGTACTATAAGCAGATAAACTTCATCTAAAACAGCTTCAACTGGCTGAGTATAAAGATTTTTCCATGGTATTTGCAAATTTAGATGACCTAAAATAAGAAAGAAATAGTCATATTCCTCATAATTTAAAACATACCATGCATATATTTTTAAAAATTGTGCAAATATTACGTAAAAGAAAAACACATTTTAGGGATGGGCAAAAGTTGCTATGCACTGATCACCTCAAGTACAAAACACATTAATTCTGAGTCATAGTATATTTCATCAAGACACAGACCCTTAATGTTTTATCTGGAGACAAACCTAGAACATGATCATTTAATGCAGTGGATGTTCCAAGATGTGGAAGGGAAGAAAAGGGGACTATAATATGATTCAGCAGAATAGGATAAATGGAGGTATGCAAAGGAAAATGCAAGAAGATTAATGGGAGGAACAGGCAGGTTTGCTGGCTAGGTTCATGCAGCATTAGGTGTGTGTAACGAAGGGAAAACAAATAATGGGAAGATGGGAGTAACGTACACCAGACGTGCCCTACTTTTCCCACTAAACCCCTTTTGGAATTTGCCTCAGCTGAAATATAAAATATACAATACTTTTCACCTTCTGAGTCAGCTGGTCCATGGCATTTCCACAACAAACCAGCTGAATGTTCAAGCTACAATGTACTTGTGGTGATTTATCATTTTCCCATTAGCATTAAATGTTTCTAAAACCATAGAATTTGAATATAAATCTGAACTTTATTTTTCCCTATATGTATAAAAGTACAATATGGCATTACTTTACCCATGCTTGCAGTAATTTACTTACAGTTTAAAGTGGGGGGGAAACATATATTATTTGTTAAGTTTGTACACTATCCAATTCTCAATTATTTTGGAGGTTGACATCTAACAACCATAAAAGGAATAAGCAACAGAGTAATAAATAATAAGAGAATGCAAACTGGTAGGAGCAAAAAACAACCAAAAAGGGGGCTTCAATCATGCTTGCCCAAGACTTGGCAAAGAGATGGGCTTCAAAGCCATTAGAAACACCAGCAAGATAGCAGTCAATCAAATCTCAGAGGGGATTCCATAAAGCAGGCACTCTTCCAGGGACCCAACAGATGGTACTGTTTAATTGAAGGAATCTAAAATGCCCAAAATTGGCTGGGTAGATAATACTGGAGATACTGGAAATGGATGTCCCTCAAGTAATGAAGTCCTATGCCATGTAGGACTTTACAGATAACAACCAGCTCTATAATGACCACTAACTTATTGAAAGCAATAAAAAATACAATCTCAATATTTGAATCTAAATTCAATAGAAAAATAGATACATAAAATATAGCAGATACAGTAGTCCTCGATTTACAACAGTACATTTAGTGACCATTCAAAATTACAACGGCACTGAAAAAAGTGACATGACCATTTTTCACACCTACGACTGTTGTAGCATCCCCATGGTCAAGTGATCAAAATTCAGATTCTTGGCATCTGACTCATATTTATGACAGTTGCAGTGATCCCCTTTTGAGACCTTCTGGCAAGCAAAGTCAATGGGGAAACAAGATTCACTTAATAACCAAGTTATTTGTAAAGCACTGTAAAGTCTAAGTGCTATTGCTATTATTAAATTAAAAACTGCAGTGATTCACTTAACAATTGTGGCAAGAAAGGTTGTAAAATGGGGCAAAGCTCACTTAATAAATGTCTCACAGCAACAGAAATTCTGGGCTCAATTGTGGTCATAAATCAAGGACTATCTGTATATAAAAAACTCAGATTATATCAACCAAGAATACAAGAAGATATTTTTATATATTCAATACCATTAATAATCTGCTAATTAACCAAAATGGTGAACCATAGTAGACAACATATTTTTAGCTAATAAATACTATTCACTAAATATCTTAATTAAGAAACTACAATCTACTATCCATTGAATGGTAAAAGGTTAAACATATAGGCTTTTATTTAATCTATATGTAATTGCACATAAATATCAAAAGTTCTCAAGAAGCCTTAAATTTGTATTGATAGATAATAGCTGTATGATGAATCAAGGCATTTTTAAGTAATAAAAATCCCATGTTTTTAAAAATACAAATTTAATTAATTATTGTAAAAAGCTTCGGAATTCTACTTACCAATATGACCTGCTTTAACTTTAAAGGGGACATCAAATTGATACTGTAAAGATAAATTTTTTAATTACATTTCAATGATGAAAACATTATTATTGAAACAGCATAGAGCCCAGAATGTGCACAAGTGTTTTTTTATTAATTCCTAAAACAGCATAAAAACATGTATTTATGAAGAACTAAATACATGTGCAAAAGGCATTTTAGTACTTACCAATGCATTTTCTTTTATTTCAAGATTTTTAAGTGCTACAGCTCCTATTAAGAAATTTGGGGAAAAAATCATAATCAGAGAACAACAAACTTGATTTACAACATTTTCAATAGTCAGAAATACCTCTTATTAGAATCCTAACAATTCAAATGGAGCCCTAGCAAGTTAAAAAACCCGCAGTACTTCAGCCAAAGATTGCAAATTTATGTTTTTGTATTGCATGAATCAGCACACAACGCTTTGGCATTCCTCATGGTCAAAATTTCCTAACCTTGAAAAAGCCAGTCTCATAAGCCGGTAAAAAGTGAGAAAAGGGAAAGAGATCAAATCTTATATCAAGACTTCAACTCCAGTATGTAAACTAGAAGATACTTTGCAATCAGCTGCAAAGTTTGCAGATTCAATTAGACTGCTGCAATTTCAGCAAACACATTTACTTTGCCAACTTGTTCAAACCAACTACACGTTACACAAGAGTTCCAGGAATATTATTATAGCAGTATGTATAGCAATATGTAGCAAGTATGTGTAGTTGAATGATAATCTTGGGGAGAACACTGCAGAGAAGAATGAAGCCTTACAGGATTTCCTGGAATTGAGAACTAAAACCTCCCATCCATCACTGAGCTACAGTACTTATAAATTTTTTCTTTCTTTCTGATGATGTTGCCATGGTATTGCTATTTACCAAGATATAACACCAGAGGGACTGTAAATTCAATCTCTATTATTTTTAAAGGATATTTCTTTTCTTTAAAAATTAATGGTTAAGAATATATTTTGTTTAAAAATGCTTTCTAAATTAACAATTCTGCATAGCATGACAAAAATATTGTCACTTAAAAATACATCCTATGGATTTTTATCCGTCATAATACAAGTAAGTATAGATGTACATCTATTATTGGCATCTTCTTCAATAGTTACACATAGGATCCAGAGCATTCAGATTTGGGCCAATAACTTTTCCATTGTCCTTTTCAGCCTTTTACTACTGAACAATGATACCACAAACTTTTTTTAATGAAATAAAGGTTAAAAGTTATAGGAATATGTTTTAGTAAGTATATATATAAAATTAGAGAAAATAACAAGAAAATGTCAACAGTCTGTAAAGAACATCAGTCTGTAAAAAAACATCAATTTTTATAAACTGCTAACAAGTTTTAGCAAAAAAAAAAAAAGTCATGTTCTTCAGGACTGCACCTGTAGGAGTACACTTAAGTCTATTTGCACCCAAAATCTCAGCATACAGTCACAGATATGTAAGTACACACAACCATCTACCCATATATTCTATGTGTACACACACACATATATATCTATATATTATATAAATTGTATTTTTATATAAACTGCCACCCACATGCCCCCAAAACAGAATGATTTTCAGTTTCTTCACCAAGAGGAAAAGAGAATCTAAGAGCTTTTTGTTTTCTTCTAGCAAAAAAGAAGAAAATCAGTTTTACATTGGCTAGCCACAACAATTTTCAGTAAGATGATGGCCTTTTACTTCCCTTCTATTGAAAGGTCATTTCATGAAGTTTTCTGAGCAGCTGACTGATGGGCAGATGAGTGGAGCTGCAGGTTTCATGGAACATTATACTAGCACCTTCCAAGGATGAAAAGAGAATTGCCCATGTAAAATCATTCTGTACCTACTTCTGGATAATCACACATGCACACATAAAAATCACTCCCTGAATTCACTGAAAAAATATCCAAAGCCTTTAGACAGTAATGCCTTTAATAAAGTCAACTAAAAATCAGAGAATGAATTCTTTATCTAGCTGGGCCACAGGAGTTGGCACATTTTTAAAATCACAACTTCTGTAACTCTTAAGTTTTAAGATGAAGTGCAGACTTAAATTAGCTTCAGCTAGCTGTTAAGCTGGTTTCATGTTGCATTCACAGATGTCAAGACAAGTCACCTTGGTTGATGGCACATTTGTAATAAGTCCAGGAAGTAGAAATTATGCAGTTCTCTTATCTATATAATAAGTGGATTTAAGAAAGAAAAAATAATACAAAAGTGTTGATCTTCACATAAAATAACGGGGAGAATGGGCACTTAATGATCTGGCAAGTAATAGCAAGAGCAGCAATACATATCAGAAAGACTAGTGTGCCTTTTATTGTCATTTACTGACTGACTGATCATAATTTAGTTTTCACTAAAGTTTAATATTTTTTTGATCCACTTAGTATAATATTATGTGCCATTTATATTTCATCTTCATAATATATGAAACTGCTTTGTTGGCTACTTTCTCTCACATGAAAACCACCTACAACAAAGATGATGGAAAACATGAACAATGGAATAATTAGTTAAGGAGTGCAGTAAGAAAATCAATAAGACATTCAGAGAAAGAGCTATAAGGTCCTCTTAAAGGCTCCATGAACAAGACCAAGTAAAATTCTTGAGAAAAAAATAAGCATTTCCCAACAATGAAACATCACTAGAACATTCAGTTGTATCAGCCATACTTATCAACCACAATAATCCAGAAAACATGAGCTCATCTAATATTAGGTGATGTAAAAGTTCAAATAAGCGTGGGCAAGTATTAGAATATACAGATAATGAAAACATATGATGCAAAATTCTACTGCATACTCAAGTTATGTTGCTGAAATTTATAGCAATGAACTATGTTATTTTCAGGCAACTCAATAGAAGAAAAAATCTGTAATCTAACTGAAATATAACCAGAATTTATTTAGTTGAGTCCAGCATCCTAGTCCTTCCCGTTACAGACCAAGGCCCCCTTTTTAACCAAATGGAAATCCAGAGCAGATACTGTAATAATGCTTCCTCTGAAGCTGTATGGTAAGATTATTTTCTATTGGCAATATTTCCCTCCCAATCCCACTTCTGGAGGCTCCCCTTCTCTCCAGAAGACAAGCCACCACAACTTCTTTCTTATCCATTGCCATTAAAAAGATTTTTTCTTTCTCCTTATATTGGGCATTTTGTTCCTCCATATTGTAAATATGTTGACAGATGAAAAACAAACATAATGGTGGAACAAATCTCTTATTCTATTGGAGAGACAGCTGCAGGGAAAGAAATGAGACAGCTGTTGGTGCCACATACTGCATGAAAATTATTGTAGTGAAGGGGCATAGTGACCAGTCATATGGAATGGGGCCAGCTCTTAGTTTCTGAGCTAGATCTCGAACCAATTGTTGCACTTACTAAACTAAGCATCTACCTGAAAATGTCAGGTTTAGAATGTAGGACTTTATGAATAAAAGTATAGGTTCTATCACTGAGTTTCACTATCTCCCCCGCACATACACAGAAGAAAGTAGTAAAAAATCTGTTAGAAAACAGGCAAAACTACTGCTACCTTTCAAACTTGAAGATAAGTGCTGTATCATTTGAGCTAATTCCCTAACCAATGATTAATATGTAATGCTGTTGTATTTATAGTTGCATAGATTTCCTTACTGGTATTTCAACCTCTCTAAATTTAAGCACCAGTACAGTACAATATATCCCTGAGCACAAACAACACCATTAGTATTAGGTATGCTTTCTAGTACTCTTTTTTTATTCTCTTACTTCCAATACTATTTATAATAGAAATGGTAGCTGATGCTCTCTGGGCTCTGTTCAACTATGAGGCTCTTTTAAATATTTATTAAGTTGATATTAGTTTGCAAAAAATATATATACTATCTAAGAACAGATAGAAGATGCATTTCATATATTCTAAAATAACTAATTAAAATCAAGAGCTAAATAAGTTGTCTATTAACATGCAGAAAGAAAAAAACGTTGTTTTTTAAAGATTTAATATGCATAATTATAGCCTTACACAGCATTCCAAGAGCTACAGAATATTTCACTATCTTCCCCACAGCAAATTTAGATTCCCCTCTTCCTCTCAAGCAACCGAAAAAAAATATTTTCCAATACAAGTAGTCCTCGACTTAACAACAGTTCATTTAGTGACCATTTGAAGTTACAACAGCATTGAAAAGAATTATTTATGACAATTTTTCACACTTAGAATTGTAGTATCCTCATCAGTAGTGGGTTGCCCCCGATTCGTACTGGTTCTTGCGAACCGGTAGTAAAACCGGGGGGGTAGGCTCCACCCACCAACCCCAATGTCATCAGGAAGCTTCTGCGCATGCGCTGAAGCAAGCACACGCGCAAAGCAAGCAAGCGCACACGATCCCGCTGCAAACCGGTAGTAAAGGTAAGTAGAACCCACCCCTGATCCTCATGATCACATAATCAAAATTAAGACGCTTGGCTACTGACTCATATTTATGATTGCAATGTCCCAGGGTCATGTGATCACCTTTTGGAACCAGGGGTGAAATCTAAAAATTTTCCCTACAGGTTCTGTGGGCGTGGCTTAATTGGTGGGCATGGCTTGGTGGTCAGGTGACCGGGTGGGCGTGGCCAATAACCATAAATAATAAAAATAATAAACAAAGTATACAAAACAATAAGAGTACCAAAAACCAACTTTCACACTTTACACAAACACAACATAACACAACTGACTCACACACAATGTAAAAGCAGCTGAACTACACTCAAAATGGCCCCTGCAACAAGCAGGAACCTCACACAGCCACAAAAAGCTCAAAAACCAACTTTCACACTTTACACACACACACAACACAACTGACTCACACACACACACACACACACACACACACAAAATGCCACATACAGCTTTGTGAGATTTTGTGTTTGCGTAGTTAGTGAAACACTACAGAAACACACCAAATCTCAGAAAGCTGCAAAAATATTTTATTTTATTATTTTATTTTATTTATATTTTTTAAATAAAAGCAGCTAAATTTAAAACTTCCTTAACTTTAAATTACTGTCTAAAAAAAACTCCTTAAAAAAACCCCAATTAACTATTTTTTAAAGCTTCCCTCCCCCATTACTTACCCAATTGGAGGCAGGCAGATTGAGTTGCTCACCGATGAGATGGATTGCAGGCAGGCAAATTCAGTTGCTAGCTGATGCAATTGATTGCAGCAGCTGAAGCAAGGCTTTGCGAGCCCGAAAGAAGCAGCAATTAGGCCAGTGGGGACCGGGCGATTGCGTGGGCATGGGCAGGGGCTGTTGTAAGAGGTTGTAAAAAATGATTTTAAAAACCTGTGGTGATCAGGCAACTCAGCTGGGATCGCCAGAGGGGAAAAAAAAACTTTTAAAAGGCTCCTCTGACGATCCCAGCTGAAGTTGCCTGATCGCCAGAACCTCTTAAAAGAATTTTTTTAACAACCTCTTTGGCCGAAGTGCTTGTAGAAAACATGCTTTTTAAAGGTTCTGGCAATCAGGCAACTCAGCTGGGATTGCCAGGGGAGCCTTTTAAAACCTTTTTTTTTTTAAACAACCTCTTTGGCCAAAGAGGTTGTTTAAAAAAAGCTTTTAAAGGGTTCTGACGATCCCAGCTGAAGTTGCCTGATCGCCAGAACCTCTTAAAAGAATTTTTTTAACAACCTCTTTGGCCGAAGTGCTTGTAGAAAACATGCTTTTTAAAGGTTCTGGCAATCAGGCAACTCAGCTGGGATTGCCAGGGGAGCCTTTTAAAACCTTTTTTTTTTTAAACAACCTCTTTGGCCAAAGAGGTTGTTTAAAAAAAGCTTTTAAAGGGTTCTGACGATCCCAGCTGAGCCACTCGATCATCAAAGGCTTTTTTTTACTTTTAAAAGCATTTTTTCGGCTGAAGAAAAAATGCTTTTAAAAGTTTTTTAAAAAACCACCTCTGATGATTGTGTGGCTCAGCTGGGGCAAGAGGTGGGGCCAGGGATTTTTGCTACCGGTTCTTCGAACCACCCACTGCCATCGCTACTGGATCGGGGGATCCGGTCTGAACCGGTAGCATTTCACCCGTTTGTAACCTTCTGACAAGCAAAGTCAATGGGGAAGCTAGATTCACTTAACAACCTTGTTACTAACTTAACAACTGTAGTGATTCACTTAACTGTATCAAGAAAAGTCGTAAAATGGGGCAACACTCACTTAACAAATGTATCACTTAGCAACATAAATTTTGGGATCAACTGTGGTTGTAATTTGAGGACTACTTTTACTTTAATACGAGGTTGCCAAAAGGACATATGCAGGCCAGAATAGGTTCTCAAGAGTAGGAAACTCCCAAATGACCTCAATTTGGTTCACATGGCCCACTCAGGAAGACATTGGAAATTGCTCTGTAAAAGTACCTTTATTTTGCTGACAGTATTTATTTAGCATAAGAAAGAAAATAAACCTAACATATTAAAAAAAATGTAGAATAGGGTTGGAAGACATTTTGGAAGCCTTCTATTTCAACTACCTACCCGGGACATAAGTCTTTTAAGAAACATCCTTATGTGAGAATGTGAGAACTGTCTTAAATTATTTTGATTTTCCAGCTTTTAACAAATGATATATGCTATAATCACCATTTAGGAATTCAGCTAAATTACAAGTTACAAAGTGAATATTTTGATTTTGCTTGACATATTAAAGTGGCCAATTATAATTCATACCTGTGCAGCTATAGAATTTGATTATTTTCAAACTTGTACGTATTGATTTAGAACAAATTATTGTGAGAAATTTAACAAAACCAAATGAGAAAAATAAATCTTGTAATATATTAAATGAGAAAATTTGTTTATCTACTCTACTAAGATTTCAGAGGGTACATTTTAAGATACATATCACACATCTATAGCATTAGCAAATAAAATTACTTCGAAAGCACTTATGTCATCCTTAAATTAGTCCGCTCACTATATGTATTGTATCAAAAATATATTCAAGTGCAGTCAAATCAAACATTAGTTTTCTAAGGAACATTTCCAGAAATGGAAATATTTAAACATGATCTCCAATAACTTGGATTATCTAGTCATAGCATTTATTTCCTATTCCCTCTGTAATTATTTTGGACCAAAAAAAGAGAAATTTGATAAAATCAAAAGGCTAGCATCAGAAAATATTTCACTCATCTATGTATTATTAACCAAAGGCCAAATATGCTGAACAATGCAAACAATTCACCAATTCAAAGATATTCATATTCTAAAATGGGTTACTATTATGTTCAGAGAATTATACATATATATGCCACATGGTACATGATCGATTTCTTAAAGCACCTTGCCAAAACTACATCTGGCTTGAATTACTACCTCAGTAACAAATTAGGAATTCAATGAAAGAACTGTGATTGAAAACAGCTCAAACTGCAGGGAGGTACAAGTAGTCCTCAACTTACAACCATAGCTGAGACCAAAATTCCTGTTGTTAAGTGAGACATTTAAGTCAGCTTTGCCCCACTATGATTTTTCTTGCCACAGTTGTTCAGTGAATCACTGCAGTTAATAAATGAGTAACCTGGTTGTTAAGTGAATCTGGCTTCCCCAATGACTTTGCTTGTCAGCAGGTTGCAAAAGGTGATCACAACGCCCCCAGGACACAGCAAAGATCATAAATACAAACCATTTGCCAAGCATCTGAACTTTGATCACATGGTCATGGGGATGCTACAAAAGTCATAACTATGAAAAACGATTATATATCACATCTTTCTGTAACTTTGAACAGTCACAACAAAACCGCTGTAAGGTGAGGACTATTGTCTGTATTAGGTATAACACTTAAATAAAAGTGATTTTTATCATTATTCTTGAATGACAAATAAAATTGTTACTGCAAGATTTTCTGTCCCATTGCCTACAACCTGGAAAAGCAATCCATAGGCTCCCATTCTACAAGGACCTACCAGTCTTTGTCTAGAGAGATTCTCAATCATCCAGGTTATAGTTGTCCCCCAAAGGTGCTTTTTCCAGAGGCAACTGGACTTTCTGTTGTTGTTTTCTTTTATTTTTTTTTGAAGAGGTTTTGCTTCTCATCCAAGAAGCTTCTTCAGCTCTTCAGCCTCTTGAAAAAGCACCTTTGGGACTACAAGTCTTTAAAAACATAGTCTATCTACTCCCAGGACTGGAGTTTAATTATCTGTTGACTTTCTGCAAGGGAAGATGTATTTACTCCTGTTGCACATAGTTGTATCTTTTTGTTTTCTTTAATTACGTTAAGTTACAAGTGTCATTCGGGAATCAGGCATCTTCTAAAATTAAGAAATAAACGAACATGCTAATGCGAAATAAACGAACATGCTAATTATACGCCAAGCGGCGTATAATGCGAAATAAACGAACATGCTAATTATACGCCAAGCGGCGTATAATTAACCAAAGGCCACAGTACTAAATTCATGCAGTACTTGGGTTCCCACACCCACCCACCCAAAAAAAAATCACCTTAAAACAGAATGAGCAGCAAAGTACACAGTGGAAAAAACCCCAGTTTTTACACCTCGTTCAACACAACCGCCTCTTTATTCTCGAGCACACTGGGAAGAGGCCTTTAACTTCTCTCCTACAGTCTCTCCTTAAAAGATTTGGAAGATTCACTTCCAAAAAAAAAGAGCAAACACGGGAGAAGTCAAGGCATGACACGTGACAAGAAGGCCTGGCGGTGCTGGAAGGAAAATAACTCTAAGCAATTCAGCGAGACCGCCCGCGGGGGCTTCGCTCGCCGAGGAAGAACGAGAGTTTGCCCCCACTTCGTCGTCTCTCGGGCAGGGAACCGCGTTCGCTTTCCCTCAGCGGCACAGAACACGCGGGCGCGCCGGGAGGCTAGCCGCGGTGCCCTGCGAAGGGGAGGAGCCCGGCCACCGCCTCCTCAAGAGAAAAGAGGCTTTCCGAGATAAGGGGGGCTGGCTGCCGGACGAGGCCGAGTTCGGCTCCAATCCGGCCGGAGCCAGCTTGGCCTCTGGCTTACCTCCCCAAATGCCCAGCTGGAGCTGGGAACTATCCAGATTCACCACATAATCGCCCAGGAACCGGTTCAGAACGTCCACCACCACCGATTCGAAGACCATCCTCGAAAGCGGGAGGACTCGCTGGCTCCCCTTTCCGCCAGTTCTAAACGTCGCCTGACGGGGGCGGGGGGACAACAACCCCAAACCCCGGCAACCTCCGGGAAGTTCCCCGCTCTCGCCGGCCAGTCACCCTCTCCTCCAAACAGGGTGGCGCCCGGCCTTGGGCGTGTTCTGCTGTACTGTACTCTCGACTCGCCTAGCTTAGCGCGCAGGCGCGGAAGGGGAATGTGAGGGGACCGAAAGCGAGAGCCCTTCCTGGCGCGGCTTGCGTGGAGGTGGCGGCTCAGTCTCGCCTCTCACCAGAAACCGGCAATGCCGCGGCGGGGGGGAGGGGGGCGAGAGGGGGAAGGCTCGGGTCTCGCGCGCGCCTTGAACGGGTGGAAGGGCTGGGTTTTTCTTCGTCGCGCGAGACTGGCGGTTAAAACTGCTCCTCCAGCTTTGGGGGGGGGGCGGCGCCTGGCCGTGAACCCCAAACGTAGCGATGGAGTTGTCTTCCCCCCTTCTCGCTGGCTTTGCCCCTTTCCTTCTCTGCGGCCCGCTGTTATTAACGAAATGGGCGCGCGTGTAAACCGCTTCACAAGAGCAGGAGGGCCTGTCCCCACCCGACATGCCCTCACGGAGACCCTCGGCCGGTCTGTCAGTCATGCTGTTGAGCTGCTGACTCCGTAAAAAAAATTACAAGGGAAGCTGAAATTTTGGGATGTGATTCTAAGGGGCAAGAGCGTCTACTTCGCTTGGGCTACTTTCATATGTAAATAAGGATTGAACAGTGTACAAAAGAGGTTGTGGACTGTAATCCTTTAACGCCGGGGCAAGGCGTGATTTTGCAGCTACCGGTGCCTCATGGATGCACGTTTTTTTAATAGTATTAGTATTGTTAATAGGATTTTTTAAAAAAAAAATCATCTGGATTAATAATAAACAACCTTAATCTTGCCCGCGGCTAGAAATACTCCAGAAAACGCTTTTTAAATTAGTAATACTTTTATATAGCCTTAGCTGGCTGGCTGATCTGAAAGAGGGAGGGGCGTTATGTTCAGAATTGTTTGTGGAATTGAGACAAGTGGTTCTCATTGACACACCTGTGAAAAGTAGTTTACAGTGTAGTTTAACATGTCCTGACTACATCATGTTTTAAAAAAACCCTCCCAAAACGAATTGTCATTGCCCTGATCTCATTCCCAGTAATGAGTGAAATAACTTTAATCATTAATTGTACCAGTTTTAAAGTGGTATTTCCCCCAAAACTCCATATTATTTCAACCATAGCTACAAAGTATGCAAATTAGTATTGCTTCTTATCCATTATTTTGAGATCAGCAACCTATTGTGGGGAGCAAAAATGAATTTGGGAAATGGCACATCTCTCCAGTGTTCACAAGCCAGACACCTCTTGCATTCCTGACAACAGCAGAGGTCCAGCAACATTTGGTTTCTGGCTTTGTCAGGCATAAAGAACCATGAACAACACGTGGACCTACTTCTGAACAGTTTCTTTATTGTTGCTCACCTACAATCTTGCTAGACTACAGCAATTACCTACAAGAATTATATAGTCCTAGTCCTTGACTTATGACCACAATTGATCCCAACATTTTTTTTACTAAGCAAGACAGTTAAGTGACCTTTCTTGTCACTGTTGCTAAGTGAATCATTGCAGTTGTTAAGTTAATAACACAGTTGTAAAATGAAGCTGAATTCCTCATTGACTTTGCTTGTCAGAAGGTCACAAAAGGTCAGAAGGTCACAAAACAAAATATGACCCTGGGACACTGCAACCATACGAGTCAGTTGCCAAGTGCCTGAATTTTGATCATGTTGCATGCTGCAATGGTCGTAAGTGTGAAAAACGGTCTTAACTCATTTCGGAGCCATTGTAACTTCATACGTCACTAAACCAATAGTTGTAAGATGAGGACCACCTGTTTCACAAATTGCTAGGGAAAATACAAACTTGCTCTCTTCATGCGTACATTCCAAGCTCTGCTATCTCTTTGCCCTCTGAAAAGGCTCTCCCTCCTGCAACTCCAGATTATAGGTAGTCCTCAGCTTACAACTATAATTGAGCCCAAAATTTCTGTTGTTAAGTGAAAAGTTGTTAAGTGAATTTTGCCCTATTTTATGATCTATCTTGCCACTTGTTAAGTGAATCACTGCACTTGTTAGTAATGTTGTTAAGTGAATCTGGCTTCTCCATTGACTTTGCCTTGTCAGAAGGTTGCAAAAGGTGATCATATGACCTCAGGACACTACAACCAGCATAAATATGGTATGAGTCAGTTGCCAAGTATCCAAATTTTGATCATGACGATGGGGATGCTACAATGGTCATAACTGTGAAAAATGATTATAAGTCACTTTTTCAATACTGTTGTAATTTTGAATTGTCACTATATGAAGTGTTATAAGTCAAGGACTACCTGTACATAACACTACAGGCTTGTTTCTTACAACATGATCTAGTTTCCATGAGAAGTTGGCAACCATTTTGTCACCTTCCTTCAACCCCAAGTCTTAGAAAGGCAGCACAACCGCCATTATTGTGATTGTTTCTGACCTGCCCTTATGCTATTTACATCTGTAGCTGGCAGATAAACGCTTGTGGTTTCTGGACTGGGGTTTTGGCAGCGTGTTTTGCTTTGGTTGGAGATAATCTTTTACTATCTGGATGCTGTTGGGCTTTTCTGTGAGGGAGAACCATTTGCTGGAAAATGAACTCATTTTTTGCTTCAAATGATTAATCTGGTGGCTGCTTAGGTCTGATGCTGGGTTACATGGTTTTGATACCAAAATAAGTTCAGGGGTCAGTAACATAGCAATAGGTTAGTTGCCAACATCTGAATCTTGAAACCTCAAATAAATTTTACCTCTTATTTGAAATTGTCTGACTTTTCTGGACAAGCTAAGCAAGAAACTGCAAGAATAGACTTCCAATTCTGCTAAGTAAGATGCCAAATCCAATTAGTCTCCTATAGAGCTGTAAAAATCTAGCCCATTAAATGAGCCCATTCTCTTATGCAAGTGAGTGTTTGTTATACCCAATGTCAGTTATGAGCTCTGCTTTTTTAAATTGATTCTATTTAACTTTTGACTTGTTTTTTTATTCTTTATTGAACTTCATTCACAACCCACAATCCTGACAAAGCTAAATTTATTTGGGCCTCCCAGATCCAGATGTAGACTTTTAATAGTATTAGGTTTCCCCATTTGAAACTTATATGCTGGAGGTCTTCTTGGACTCTCCACTCCTATTCAAAAAGCAGATGGAAGCTTTGGCCCTTTGAACAGTACCAGTTGTGCCCTTTCCTGGATCAGAAGGCCCTTCAGGCAGGCATACCCTTTCACCTTGCAATTGGATTACTGTAATCCACTTTATGTGATGCTGCCCTAGAAGACCATCCAGAGGGTAAAGCTGGTCAAGAATGAAGTACAGTGGGTAGTGATGACGGATATTATGACCATGCTATTTTGTGAACTGCCCTGGTTATATAGTTGGTTTCCAGGTGCAGTTTAAGCTGCTGGTTATTCCTCTTAATACCCTTCATGGTGTGGAGCCTGGCTGTCTAAGGTCCTACTTATCTTCAGTTGTCTCTGGCGTGCGTAAGAGCACAAGCGTGCCTACCGTTTTTGTCCTATTGTTTCCTTTCATTATATCCAATTAATATAGTTATTATTTATGCTTATATATATGCTTATATATTGTATAGTTATTTCATGCTTATGCTTATATATACCGTGTGACAAAATAAATAAATCAATCTGGTATAGTCCAGCAAGATTGGTAATCTCCAGGTCCCACTAATTAAAGAATGTCAGTTTAAGGAATCCTGGAAATGTGCATATTTTGTTGCAATTTCTGCCTCTGGGCAATCTCTCTCCCCCCCAAGATGTGTTGGGCATTCATCGTTATGTCAATCAGATAAATATTGGAAACCTTGTTGTTCTCCCAGGCCTTGTGGATAGGGTGATTGTTGAGCCTCCATTTTGTTTGATTTGCTTTGGTTCTGTTTTGTCATTTTGTTCTATGAGTTGGTTAACATTACTTCTAAGTAGAAGTGTCTGTAGAATTGTCCTTTAGAACTTTATCAAACATTATTTCAATCTTTCCATGTGTGCCACTTTTAAATATGCAATTCTGATAATAGGATATATAAACACATAAATGTTTGACAAAGATCAGATTATATAGAGAAATTAAGTTAAAAAGAAGTATGTCGTTTTTTAAATGTGAAGGTGAACATGAGAAAATCAATACAAGTTTTTCTAATAGATTCTGTTGCAAAACAGATGGGATCATATGAGAAATGGAGTTATATAGAAAAAGTAGAACTGTATAGGCTAGAGACTTGGTTGTTTGAACTTCCCATGGGCATACAGTATTCACTCTGAGTTGGAAGAGTTATTATATTTTCCTTTTAGTTTAATTCTGGATGCTTAAGCATAGAAAGCTATACAGGTGCTTGTCAAGGTAAACAGCTTTCTACAGAATATTGTAGAGATTACATATTGTTTTTGAAGGTCTGTGACTAGTACATTTTTTAAAATTTCAGAATGTGATTTCAGTGAAGTTTTTATGTTGTTCATAAAAAGGGGCTCTTTAAAAAATAACTTAATTAGGAAAACTTTAATTCTAAACACTGTACTTACTATATCCAAACTTTTAAGAAATCAATGCATATTGAATATTGATTTTAAAATGTAGCTAAGAATTGTAAGTTCTAATAATATATCCTTTTTAAGATGGTCTAATAAGATGAGGAGATTGATTTCTATTTGTAGTAAGCAGCTTAAATTCCAAAGCCAATGTATAAGTAGCTCAAGTTCCAGAGCCACTCCACACATTCTATTAACTTCAGTAGTGTAAGGCCTATAAATGTAGATAATTTTTAGGATTGTAATTAAGTTATATACATAGAATATAAAACCTGGGCCCAGTTTTAATGTTTGTAAATGTATGCTTATGAAAAAAGACGAACTTCATGAACTGCTTCAATCGTTTCTTCAGAGTTTTGAAAAATGCAATCTTCTCCTGTACGCTGCTAAGAGAGTCCAAAGCAATGGGTTGTTAACTTCATCTGATTGGCCTGAGACTGAGTTGAATTTGTTTAAACACACCTCCTCTTCCTGTTTAGCTCCAGTTTATTAACTCAGTCGGCCATAGAGAGACTACCTCCTTTAGCTCCATTGCTTTTGACTCTTTTATCAGCTCATAGGACTTCAATAAATTAGGAAAAATTCTTAAAAAAAGTTTTAAAGTGCCCAATTGTTTTTTCTTGACTGCTGAGAGCCGGAGCGGCAAGGAAAGAGGCTCGCGCTTCGCGCGCAGCCCAGCGCCGCTCAGCTGAGCCGCCCGAAGGCCGGCGGCCGTTTTTTCACATTCCAAGCCTCTCAAGCCTCGTAGAATCGCCGGTTTGAGGAACGGACATCGCTGGACCTCACCAAACTGTAAGTGGAGGCCAGCGGAGCGCAGGAGAAGCCGTGGTGTCGGCTTCGCGCCTGCGGGGGTGGCAAAAAAGATCCGTGGTGTCGGAGGCTAGTTCCCCCTGCCAACGCTGCAGTAAAAAGGGCGCTATAGGAGCAGTGGTGCCTGCTTCGCGCCATTTGGGGACACCCCCCCCAAGCAACCCCCCATGCAGCCTTTGAATGCTTTGAATCCAGCTGTGGTGTCAGCTTGGTGCTAACTGGCCCTTATTGTTTGACCTTATTCCAGGATTCTCAGATCAGGGCCACTATATTATTTGGGCATATATTCCAAGGCCTCTGATAACCACTAGGCCTCATTTACAAGATGGCGGATCGCAGCAGATCTCCTTTCCGGGCTTCTGCCTCGCCCTCCCAAGGACACCTTACTAGCGTGGCTCCTCCCCCTCACAAGAGCAGATCCAAATCAAGGGCTTCTGCCACCAAATCTAAGTCTTCTACTTCTCTCCAAACCTCTGCTGCTGCAGAGAGAGATGCCTCCAGAAGACAACGGGCCTTGGATAGGCAATTTGATAAAGCAAAACAAAGATTAGCAGAGGAAGGCAGGGAAACTTCTGTTCTACTAACTGAAGATTCTCCTCTATTAAATCAGCCTGGATGGTCTCCCACTATCCCTAGTGGTTCAGGAGAAAACCAAGAAACAATTTGTACAGTTTTTGGAGATTCTTCTAGAGCCATGCCTGAGCCCCCACATCAGGCACCTTCTGCCACCTTCACTCCCACAGCAGCGGGAGTCTCCCACAGAGAGGACAGTAATCCTGCCATTTCCCAGGATATACGTCATCTTATCATGCAAACCATTTCTCAAGGCATTGACAATGCCTTCACTCAGAGAGGTTTCCCAGCTCCATCTCCTTCGGGCAGCTCTGACCAAAGACCCCATTCTGATAGCCACCCACCCAGACTATGCGCTGCGCACACGCTCTCCAACCCCTTCACACCATAGTGAGGACTCCTTTTTGGGGGAGGAAGACATAGCAGAGTATAATCTGTCTGAAGACGAAGAGTCTGCCCCAGACAAACCTGCTCCCACCGGCCTTTTTCGCCATGAGCTTTTCTACACATTACTACACAAGGCAAAAGTTACGGCAACATGGGGGTTGCCTTACGCCAATCTGAGGGAGCTTCAGATCCGTCAGACCCCAACAAATTCCTCTTTACTGAACCAGTCTCAGAGCAACGGGTAATTCCTTCACCCAAGCTCTTCTTGGACACCATCCAACGTCAGTGGGGTCACCCTGGTGCCATTCCTACTCCTAGTGGCTCAGACAAAAAGATGTACACGACGGATCAAGATCTTGAGGACCTCCTCAAGGTTCCTACCGTAGACACCCCAATTGCCACCTTGGCTTCTTCCTCCAACATTATACCTTCAGATGCAGCAGAAGGTCTCCGAACGGAGGACCGCAGAGCGGAACTCTCCACCCGCAAAACCCATCAAGCGGCTGCATGGGCTATCAGATCTGCCACAGCAGCCTCATTCTTTGCTAGAACCTCTTTGATATGGCTCAGACAAATGCAGGAGAGGATTACTCAGGATGACTCCAGATTACATCAGGACATAAATAAATTGATAGCGGCTGCTGAATACACTGCGGATGCCACCCTTAATTCTGCAAAATTTGCATCCCGAGCCCTTGCCTCCAGCATCACCTCCAGGAGGCTGTTATGGCTCAGACAATGGCAAGCCGACATGAAGACCAAATGGCAGTTAGCGGCTGCCCCATTTAAGGGTGGATCTCTCTTTGGTGAAGCCCTAGACCCTATTTTAGTTGAGGGAAAAGACAAACATAAGATCCTTCCCTACGTCTCGACGTTCAGATAGACGTCCTTCTCTTCCTTACCGCAGACAGCCTTTTCACACCCAGGATCCCGGTTCCAATCCCCGACCTATCAACGTTCCTTCCAACCTCCCCCTGACAGGTTTCAGGACAGACAGTCTTTTCGTGACAGGACCAGGCAATCCCAGACCAGACGTCCCTACCGTGGGTCCGGCTTCCGACCTTATCGCAGGAACAAATGACTATCCCGGCGGTCGTCTCACCAAGTTCGTCCCTATCTGGTCCCACACGACAACCAATGCCTGGGTACTGCAAATCATCACCCTTGGTCTCTCCCTCGAATTCAATTCAAATCCTCCGAGGAGATTCATCCAATGCCAGATTCCCAAAGAACCCACCAAGAGGGCTCAAATGGAAGACGAGATTCAACACCTTGTCCATCAGTGCCATAGAACCGGTTCCCACGCCTCACCAGGGGACCGGCTTCTATTCAATTCTTTTCCTAGTGGACAAAAAATCAGGCGGCACCAGAGCCATCTTAGACCTGAAGCAACTGAACCTTCACATCAAATATCGCAGATTCAAGATGCACTCCTTCAATTCAATCTTAGGAAGCATCAGAAGAGGGGACTATCTAACATCCATCGACCTCAAGGAGGCCTATCTACATGTACCCATCAGACCAGCCCACAGACGCTTTCTCAGGTTCAGTTATGCCGGAGCCCATTTTCAATACAGGGCCCTGCCCTTCGGTCTATCTTCCGCTCCTCGTACCTTCACCAAGATTCTGGATGCTGTGGCGGCCCACCTTCGCACAATTCCAGTAAGAATGCAATGTTACCTGGACGATATATTGATTCTGTCGTCTTCCGCCCAGCAGGCGTTACGGGACTTACAGGTAACAATTCAATCCCTACAGGATCACGGCTTTTCGGTCAACAAAGCAAAGAGCCATCTAGTGCCTACGACCGAAATTGTCCATCTGGGAGCAAGAATCAACACCAGATCCGGCCAGGTGTTTCTTTTCCGAGACCGTCTCCTCAACATGAGAGACACGACAAAAAAGGTAAAGGCACTCAAGAGGGTTCCACTTTCACTGCTCTCACAGTTATTGGGAAAGATGGTCTCTTGTCTGTCGATCGTGCCCTGGGCACGTCTTCACTCACGACCCCTACAATGGCTACTTCTCCCACATCAAAGAACAGGCAACAGCCATACCGATATCAGAATTCCTCTTCCCCCAAAGGTCAGAAAGTCTCTACAGTGGTGGCTGTTTCCAGCCCTGACAAAGGGCTGCTCATTCCAGGAACATTGCCGTCTCGTCCTCACCACGGATGCAAGCCTCTATGGCTGGGGTGCCCACCTATCAGACCAGGTAACTCAGGGTCGTTGGTCCCCCAACGACCTCAAGAACGACATCAACTGGTTGGAAATGAGAGCTGCTCATCTAGCTCTCAGGTACTTCCAAGCGCAGCTATCAAACCATCATGTGCTACTGCTGACGGACAACACTACCACAAAGGCCCATGTGAACCGTCAAGGAGGCACCCGATCCCGCATATTGATGAAAGAGGCTGCAGCCACAGGCCTGTGGGCAGAAAAACATCTTCTCTCACTACAGGCAGCCCACATATCCGGAGTCGCCAACACACAAGCGGATTGGCTGAGCAGGACGACCATCGATCAATCAGAGTGGCAACTGCATCCGGATCTGTTTCTCACAATCACGATCAAATTCGGGCAACCCATAGTAGACCTCTTTGCCAGCCCGACCAACAAACAACTTCCAAGGTTCTTCTCCAGGTTCCAAGCCCCAGGAGCAGAAGGAACAGATGCTCTACGATGTCAGTGGCCCCGGGGCCTTCTTTATGCCTTCCCCCCGACTCCCCTTCTGCCACGGGTCATACGAAGGATCTTGGAACAGAAGGCAGAAGTTCTCCTCATAGCCCCTTACTGGCCTCGACGGAGTTGGTTTGCGGATCTGGTGAGCCTGTCCGTCAATCCACCTTGGCGAATTCCACCGGATCAGATTTCACGCCAAGGAGCCATTCTCCACCCAGAACCTCAATGTTACCAACTAGCCGTCTGGCACTTGACAGGGAGATACTAAGGAAAGAAAAACATTCCATGGGGGTCATCTCCACCCTTCTGGCTTCTAGACGCCCATCCACAACGCGTATTTACGAGGCCACATGGTCATCATTCCATCGCTGGTGTCTTAGACATCGAATAGAACCTACTTCTGCCTCCATTAGACATATCCTGTAATTCCTCCAGGACGGATTGGACAAGGGTTTAGCCACCAACACCATCCGCTCTTGCCACTGTTTTATTCTGTGACGGGACCTCCACACTTTCTCAACACCCCCGTATCCGACGTTTTCTGAGGGGAGCTTACAATCTTCGACCGCCTCCGGTACACAGATACCCTACCTGGGACCTAACCCTTGTCCTTCAGAAGCTTACGTCTTCCCCTTTTGAACCCTTGAGCTCCTCCAGTCTTAAGCTCTTAACCTTTAAAGTCGCCTTTCTCATAGCCATAACCTCAGCCCGCAGGATCTCCGAGATCGCTGCCCTTTCGGTCAGGAAGGACTTATTGATTATTCACTCTAACCGAGTCATTCTCCGATTAGACCCTACCTTTCTTCCTAAAATAAACACAAGCTTTCATAGGTCTCAAGAAGTCATCTTACCGGATTTTTGTCCTCATCCCAAGCATCCATCGGAGCGTCCGTGGCACACGCTGGACGTAAGAAGGGCCCTGCGTATTTACCTCAACAGAACAGTTCCTTTCAGGAAGACAGAATCCCTATTTGTTTCCTTTCAACCAAGGGCTCTGGGCACCAAAGTCTCCCCATCCACCATAGGCAGGTGGATAAAAGCCTGTATTTCCATGGCCTACGACCAGCAGAAACACCATCTTCCAGGCCGCATCACTGCACACTCCACCCGCAGCGTGGCCACCACAGCTGCCTGGGCCACCCAGGCCTCTATCTTGGACATTTGCAGAGCAGCCACATGGGCCTCTCCTTCGCCATTTATTAAAAACTACAAGATGGACCAATTTGCCTCAGCCGAGGCCTCATTCGGACGGAGGGTCCTGCAGCGAGTTCTTCCTGTTGCTGAGTCTTCCTAATCTTTCCTTTCCCGCCCTAGGGATATTTAGCTTGGGTATATCCCATTGCTTTGGACTCTCTTAGCAGCGTACAGGAGAAGGAACATTGGCTTACCTGAAGGTTCCTTCTATGTACGCTGCGTGAGAGTCCAACCTCCTATTTTCACTTATTGTTTTTGTCTATATACAGGGATCTGGAGGTTATTGTTCCGTTTTTTCCAGTTTTCAAATTGAGTTCGTCTTCTCCAATACCGCTTCTTCGTTAATAAACTGGAGCTAAACAGGAAGAGGAGGTGTGTTTAAACAAATTTAACTCAGTCTCAGGCCAATCAGATGAAGTTAACAACCCATTGCTTTGGACTCTCACGCAGCGTACATAGAAGGAACCTTCAGGTAAGCCAATGTTCCTTATATAGAATTGTGCATAGGAAATTGGGATAAAAATAACTAATAATTCAAGGTTTACGCATGAATAAAGTGGGTTATTCATATTAAAATTAAAATTAATTATTGTAAGCCACCCCAAGTTTCCTATGGTAAGAGAGGCAGCCAATATATTTATATTGGTATGTGGGTGTGTATACATACCATATAGGTATGTATACACATCCACTAGGTGTATATATATACCTAGAGAGAGATTTATACTGAATACTAGAAATATATTTTATTAGAAGTAACTTCTTGCTTTCCCTCCTTAACAAAAACACACTGCACACAGACAGACCGTATTCCTTTCTACTGCTATCATGGCAACAGGGAAATTGCAGAGTGAGATATGAAGAAGCCTTATTGACTTAGTTTGCATTGGGCACTCTTCAAATTAACATCAAGAATGAATATAGATATATTTATTTATTTATTTATTTATTTATTTGATTTTTATACCGCCCTTCTCCCGAAGGACTCAGGGCGGTGTACATTTCTGAGTAAAACTATCCGATCATGTGGAATTTGTGGCTTTGATCATTACTTTATGATTGCATTACTCTGGAGGACACTAGAACTACCTTGGGAGGACTAATTTGAGGATAATTACGTAGAGCTATAATGGGTTCTATGTGTGCTTTTACATTAATTTATTTCTCTAAACAAGGTTTCACACAGTAGTGAAGCAGATGGGCAGTTTCTTTTCCGTGAAATGATGAATCCTTGCAATTAAAACGAACACAGTAAAGCAACTCACCTTGTCTTAAAACAATTAGCCAGATAACTGATTTTAGCATTATTATAAGCTTCTTTAAAATGAGAACAGTATGCAGATATTAAAAAAGAAACGGAGATGATTTCCATAAAAAATAGAGCCGGCAGTTGTCATTGGTAGGAGAGATGAAATGTATCTGTTATGTATTTACCATTTATAAAACGTGTTTATTTTAATATTTATTATGCTGTAAGAGTTATTTAAAATGAGATGGGTGGCATATTTAATCAATACCGGTAAATAAAATATACCAATTTATAATGCTGTGCATTCACGCTGTCCTTTAATGTGTGACTCTGAAGGCATACAAAATAACCAAGATAAATTAAAATATAATTAAAATTACTAGGGTATCAGCCCCAGTAGACACACCAGACCAAGAAAACAATTCCACAGGATACTAAAACCACTTTCATTGAGATCGGCTATAATAACAGACTCTTGTGAGTCTGATTATGCTTTGCCTTCTTCCCCTTTCTAATAACTCAATGAATTAGGGAATTATGTATAAGCCACTTATGAATGCTATCTGGGTACAATTAAAAATTGCTGACTGTAACCTATAAAGCCCTTCTTGAAATAGAGCCATACTATTTGCAGGACCACCTGTCTCCAATTACTTCTACAAAACTAATTCAATGGACAGATATATATACCAGGTCCCATCACTCAAATAATATCACGTGATAATAATCAGAAGACATGCTTTTTTGGTTGCTATGTTAACTGGAGAACAAAAGTTTTCCCTCCAAGGCATGAATAGTTCCAATCCCCTCTGCCTTTTGACATTTGTTTTTCTACCCAGTCCCAGTCCCAGAATCAGGAGATTTTGTTGGTTGTTTCTGATAGTTTGAGACTCTCTGAAGTTATCCTTCTTAGGGAGTAAGGAAGATGACTGAGAAATTCTGTAACCTAGGAGTGACAAATATTTTAAATTTGCCACAGACAGATAACTCTCCTGAGGGCCATTCCTTGTTGACCACTCCAGAAGCTCCACCCCACCCCTCACCATTACCAAAGTTCTTAATAGTTGTCAACAGTTCCTCACAGAGATGGAAGGACTTACAAATACCTACAATGGAAGAATGGAAGGGAAAGCTAATGGAATTGGCTAAGTTGGCTTAATCAGAGGACTACTCTGATTAAAGAAAATATTTTGGCTAACTATTGCTACTTGGAAATCACTGTTCAACTGTTTTCTAGAAACTTAAATGAAAATGTTAGGATCTGACAATTAGAATTACTTATGATTATAGAAAACTATTTAATATTATTGAATTTAGAGAAAGAGATTAATGTATCTTATATCCGTATCTGTACCAAAGAAAGTTGGAAGTTATTTCCCCCTCTTTCTTCCTTTTTCTTTCCCCTTATAGTCCTGATTTTGTCTTTTCTTTAACTTTCCCTAATCCCTTTTCTTTTGGGTTTATTTGGATTTTATTTTTTGCTAAAATTTAATGTTTTTTTAAATACTTGCCAACAGTTCAAGAATTTCTATTCCTTCCACAATCTCCATTTTAGCCACTGACTCTCTCAAAAATACATAGCCATTCAGACTCTGAAGCCCATCCCAAACATCTATCTTATCCTATTTCAGATTTTAAATCCATAGTTATTAGGTGCAAAAATCTGTAATATAATATTTTGTCCAAAGCTGAATAGATGGCAAATGAGAAAAGAAATGTAAGTAACCTCTGTGTTTCTTGGAAAGAAAGCTTACCTGTTTAATTTGGCTTTCAGCAGGATCATACAGGGGAAAAAAATGCAAAATTAGGTCCAAGGTTCAGAGAGCCAAGCTAGTTCATCAGTATGAGAACCCAGATTGTTGGGGGCAATATGCTGATTCTATAAACAACTTAGAGAGGGTTGTAAAAGCACTGTGAAGCGGTATCTAAGTCTTAAGTGCTATTGCTATCCAAAGGTCAAGGTGTTTGGGGGTTTTTTTATATGAGGAGAATACACAGGAACAATACATCAGAGAAGAGAATCAGAGAGTTGTTTCCAACACAGAAACATTGCATTAGGCCTGCCTTTTAAATCAGGCTGTAGCCACCAATCTTTAATTAAGATTGTTGCTTCCTTGCTTGGAAAGGAACCTCATTTAGCATCTTTGTTCTGCTCTCTGCTCTCCTTGCCAAGTCCAAGGGCTTACAATTGTCTGATTGTTCCAACTGTTCTGATGATGCTTGTGTTTGATCAGCCTCAGGTGACTCCTGGCTGGATGTGCCCTGACCATTCCACTGGTTTGGCTGGAAAAGCTTATTCAGAGTATGAGCATGAGTCCTGGGCCATGACACATCATTTCTTCTATGGAAAATAAGTAATAGAAAAACAAATCTTCCTTCATGAAGCATACTTTGGAATTTATCTGTCCTTGCTCATAGATTTTACTTCTAAAACTGCTGTCTCCAAACCAAACTTACGTTAGTCTTGCTCAGGTTTTTTTTAATATTTGTTTAATGAACTAATTTATCTAAGCAGTTAACTAAGATTTAGCACCAAATTCAACTAAGGCCTCATGTGGAGCAGCAACATCAGTTATTTAATCCGCTAATACAATTCTTAAAGAAGACATAGCATAATTTCAATTTTGGCTTACCGGTAAGTGCCAAATTTTTCCCAACCGAGCTTATTCTTTTTTAGTTTTAGATTAATTCCAATCTTCCTGACATTCTATAATACTAAAAAAAAATGTTCTCTCTCTTGATCAGTTATTGTTTTTAAAATATAAACAAATTTGCTAAATGATTAAGACTATATTAGTTGATAATGGACAACAGAATTAATTTGGTTAATTTCACATCATATTTAGACCTTAAATGGGAACCAAGTAGATATTTAACTACATTTATATCTCTTGCACAACTGTGAGACTTGTTAAAAGCCAGATATGGTGTTTTAGCTATAGCAGTTCTGAGTGCTATATCATTAATAATATAAAATATAAAAACCACAATGCGTGAATGTAAAGCGCAATAATGGTGCCATCTCAGGGTTTCACTGATTCCCTGGGATTCCTAAGCCTGATGACCTAGCCAAGTCTTGAGGAACCTCTGCAACATTTACAGGGAAGGTGTTAACCTCGCTTCAGGGGAAGAATATTTCATAAGTAGGTGCCACAGCAGAGAAGACCTGCCTCTTGGAACCTGCCTAATGTAGTTCCCTAGGCAACAGGATAGGCAGCATGCCTCCTCTGCAGATCTAATGGGTCAGGAAATATAATCTAGAAGAGATAGTCCCTTAGACGAGCCCCATGCCATAAATGACTTTAAAGATTAAAAGCAGCATCTTGCATTGGACCAGAAGCAAACTGGCAACCAATGTAGCTCATGGACAAGAAGTGTAACATGCTGTTTTAGAAGTACACGTAATTGTCCGTGCACGCCACTGCATTCTGCACCAGCTGAACCTTCTGGATATTCTTCAAAGGACCTCATATAAAATGCATTACAGAATCTAATTGGGAGGGGATTGGGGTATGAACAATTGTGAACAGAACCCCCCAATCCAGGAACAGGTGCACCTGGTGCACAATGAGAAACTTCAAAAATTCTCCCATGATTGCCATCTGCTCTTCAGGCAGAAATTATGAGTCTAAAAAGATCTCCAGATTGCTTACACAGTCTGCCTGGGGAAGTCCAATCCCATTCAGCACAATGATGATGAAGACCATAGTTAAGTATTCACACACAAACACATGCAGGCTCATAAACACCAGTGTAAAAATATGATAAAGATAGCATAATCACAATGTAAAATCTTACCTACAGTATTAGTGCATCAGTAAATATGAGTACGTAACTCAGTTGGAGAGATTTTTAAAAAATCGTTTAGAGAAATGGAAGATAATGCTTTTGAAGACTATTTCATATTATTCAAATAATTCATGTGATCATTGTACAACTATAATTATAGTATCAGGACTATAGTAATTTAAAAGTTCTAATGCTATCACACTTTTCTTTCAGTTACTTTATCAAATGAAACTTGTGCCTGATTGGATTGTGTAGCTTCAAAACATAACTTACTTTCAAAAAGTAACTGCTTCTAGTAAAAAAAAAAGTTTCTTCTTTTCCATGGATTTATAAAATGCACATAGTTCATTACATGACCAGAAGATGGCAGCATGGAAACTGAATTACTTACCGCATGTAGTCATTTAAAACACACACACACACACACACAACCTTGTCCTTTGTAATGTTTGTAACTGCTTTTACAATGAGGAGAAAAATAATTTCCATTTGCATCACCCGTAGTAAAACAGAAGACTAATCAATATCAGTCAGATTTTCCATTATATTATTAAGGTCCTGAACCAACAATGGATAATATATTCAAGTGAAGTGTGTAATTACTAATATAATTCTTAGTAATGCAAGACCACAGTTACATATTGAATTGTAATCTAGCAATTAACTAGTTATTACATGTTTAATAAAAAAACTTGCCACAGAAAGTTAGACTAAAAGTACATACTGATTTTAATTTCCGAAGTAATATTTCCTGTGATGCTTCAGGTAATGTAAAAAACATGATTTAAAGCTCTTCCTTCCTTCCTTCCTTCCTTCCTTCCTTCCTTCCTTCCTTCCTTCCTTCCTTCCTTCCTTCCTTCCTTCCTTCTCCTTGACAATTCCCCAAAAATATTGATGTAATGTACCTTTAACAGTTTTGGCGGGAAAATAACACGTTGCTGATTGGTCGAAGCTCCCAGCCAAACTGTATATAAAGAGAGGTTTTTCCCAGCGTTGGTTGCTGGGTTCACCATATAGTAAAGAGCTGTTGTCACTATCCATGGTCTCCTGCCTCGTTATTGCCCGGATCTAACACTGGCGACGAAGGTGGGATCTCGAGGCTAAGAGCACCAGGAGCAGGCTGAGCATGCGACAGAACCGAACCCAGCAAACGCAGGGCAGAAACGCAGCGATGGCCAGCTACACTCCACCCGCGCCGTTTGACCCATCCAGGGAGAAATGGGGAACGTACATGACCCGTTTCGAGAGCTTCCTGGAAGCAAACGAATTGCAAGGAGTTCCAGACAACCGCAAAAGGGCGTATTTCCTGAGCCACTGCGGTCCCGAGGTCATCGACATCGCGGAAGCCCTGGCAGAGCCAACGCCGGTACAATCGGTATCGTGGCAAACTCTGCAAAATCTATTGAAGAACCACTTCGCGCCAACACCATCCAAATATGTTCGGCGTTATGAATTTGGAGAGCGCAGACAGAAAGAGGGCGAATCCATCAGCGAGTACATGGCCGCCCTGAGGAAAGCCTCCAAAGACTGTGGGTACCGAGACTTGGATGAGGAGCTGTTAGAACAACTCATCCGTGGGGTCAGAGACATTCGTTTGCGGAGGCGGCTGCTATCAAAAAGCAATCTAACGCTGGCAAACGCTCTGGACGAAGCCAGAGCTCATGAGATGTCCACCCAAGCGGCGGAAACCCTACAAAAGCCGCTCACGCCAACGGCGAGCGCGAAAGCAACCCCGGTCCACAACGAAGAAATCCAGACCGAATCAGACGGCGAGGATGATGTGGAAGGAATTTGCCACACCGAACGAAGGGGCAAAGACAACCGGGAGGAATGCGGAAGTTGCGGAGGGCAACACCAGCGTCACAATTGCAAATTCAAAGACGCTACATGTCGGCGGTGCGAGAAGAAGGGGCACCTGGCTCAAGTTTGTCGAGCACCTCAACCTTCCCGCCGAAAATTTAAACCAACCAATCAGAGCGCGGGATCGGCAAGGCGACCCGTGATTGGTCAAGACAAAAAAGGCGCGAAACTAAACCGAACAACCGTGATAGTGGGGCGCGCAGCAACCCGCCTAGAGAAGAAAATCTTTACGAAGCCAAAGATTGAGGGGGTGCCATGCCGATTGGAGGTGGACACAGGCTCAGCAATCACGATCATGTCCTGGGACACTCTCGCGAAAGCCTTACCCGCCATCGCAAAGCGCAAACTGAAAACACAGAAATTAAAGGTACAAGACTACCAAGGGAATCGCATCCCTGTTCGAGGGACAACGTCCGTCCACGTCGAGTACGGACCCTACCAAAGAACTCTGCCCATCACCATAGTCGATGGAACCCTACCAAGCTTGCTGGGACTGGACTGGTTCCGAGCATTGGGCATGGGAGTGACTGGAATATTCAGAAATGGAGTCATAGAAGGCGAAGCCGACCTCAAGGACACACTCGTGAAAGAGTTTGAGGACGTTTTCAGAGAAGGACTGGGCAAGTACAAGGGGACCCCTATCTCGTTTAACATAGACCCCCAAGTTGCCCCCATCCGTCTAAAGGCGAGGAGGGTTCCATTCGCCCTTAAGCCCAGGATTGACCAAGAACTAGACAAACTAGTAAACCAGGGAATTTTAGTGCCCATTGACCATGCTAAGTGGGAGACCCCTATAGTCACCCCAGTCAAACCGGACGGGTCGGTCCGGATTTGCGCTGACTATAAGGCAACGCTTAACAAAGCGTTGCAAAAGAGTGCTTACCCCGTTCCGGTGGTACAGCACTTACTGCATTCAATTGGGCAAGGGCAAGTCTTTGCCAAGCTAGACTTGGCCCAAGCCTACCAACAGCTACCCGTAGATAACAGCACAGCTGAGGCACAGACCATTGTGACTCATAGAGGGGCTTTTAAGTGCACCCGGTTACAGTTTGGGGTTAGCGTGGCTCCAGGGTTATTCCAGAACCTAATGGAGCGGCTATTACAGGGTCTACCAGGGGTGGTACCATACTTTGACGATGTACTGGTATCCGCCAAGAATCTAGAGGAACTAGGGGCAAGGCTGCGAAAAGTATTGAGAATTTTCCGGTCTGCCGGCCTCACAGTTAAACTGAACAAATGCCAGATCGGGGTGGAATCTGTGGAATTCCTGGGCTACCGGATAGACAGGGAAGGGATTCACCCCACTGAGAGCAAAATTAGGGCCATCAGGAAGGCTCCAGCGCCAAAGAACAAAACGGAGTTACAGGCATTCTTAGGTCTAGTCAACTTCTACGCCGTATTCTTAAGGAATAAGGCAACTGTAGCCGAGCCGCTACACAAACTGCTATCCAAGAAAACTGCATGGTCTTGGGGAAAGGCGGAAGCCAGGGCATTCGAAGGGCTAAAGAATCTCCTGTCGAGTGAGAGCCTCCTAATCCAGTACAATGGCACGCTACCATTAGTGCTAAGTTGCGATGCATCTCCCTATGGGGTAGGGGCTGTGCTCAGCCACAGATTACCAAATGGCAGGGAAGCCCCTATAGCATATTACTCCCGTACCATGTCATCAACTGAGAGGAATTACAGCCAGCTTGATAAGGAAGCCCTGGCTATAGTCTCTGGGGTAAAGAAATTCCATGAGTATGTATTCGGTCGTGATTTTGAAATCATCACGGACCATAGACCCTTACTAGGTTTGCTGGCTGGCGACCGCCCAACGCCCGCGGCACTCTCACCAAGACTGACCCGATGGACTATTTTCCTGGCAGCATATTCGTACAAATTACTGCACCGGCCAGGAAAAGAGTTAGGGCACGCAGACGCCCTGAGCAGATGCCCGTTACCAGAGACTATCGAAGACCCCACGCCGGGGATACCGGTTCTACTAATTGACTCTCTGGACTCAGGCCCAGTCACATCAAAGGAAGTGGCTCGGGCTTCGTACAAGGACATTACAATAAGGACTGTAATGGGATGGGTACAAAGAGGTTGGCCCGCTGCGCCGGGCGAGTGTTTTAAAGAGTTTGTCAAGAAACGGGGGGAACTTTCTGCTCAAGGGGGGTGCCTGCTATGGGGGGATCGAGTGGTAATCCCAGAGAAATTGCGGGAAAAGGTATTGGAGATCCTCCACGAGGGCCACCCAGGGATCGTTAGGATGAAGGGTCTAGCGAGAAGCTATGTGTGGTGGCCCTTAATGGACAAGGAAATAGCTGAAAAGGTAGGGAAATGCCAGGCCTGCCAGGAATCCAGACCGCTACCCCCAACAGCCCCGGTTAGGGAATGGGAGAGACCCCAGGGCCCGTGGTCTAGGATCCACATCGATTTCGCCGGCCCCTTCCACGGCCAAACCTTTCTGGTAGTAGTCGATGCCTACTCCAAATGGCTGGAAATCATTCTCATGAGATCCATGACAGCCGAAGCCGTAATCGCAGTCCTACGGCACCTATTTGTGACCCACGGGTTGCCCGACACGTTAGTTTCCGACAACGGCCCGCAATTCACGGCAACCCAGTTTGAGGGGTACTTGGCAGAGGAGGGCATCCGACATGTCCTCTCGGCGCCTTTCCACCCTGCGTCGAACGGCCTTGCAGAACGTGCCGTTCGGAGCGCAAAAGAAGCATTATCTAGAATCAAGCCGGGCGATTGGCAAACAAAAATCGATATATTTCTAGCGGTCCAACACAGAACCCCTTGTGTAGCCACCAGCCGCAGCCCGGCAGAGCTACTAATGGGCCGGAAACTCAGGTGTCCCCTAGACCGTTTGAACCCAAACTACACACCCGATGGATTCAAAGGGACACTCGAAAAAACTAGAGAAATGGCGGTAGGCGATCTAGTTTGGGCACACAATTACAGTGAGGGCCCGACCTGGGTAACTGGAGAAGTCATAAAATTAACGGGACCAAAATCATACCTCATAGAAATAGAGGATGGCCGGGTATGGAGGCGCCACATAGACCAAATTAGGAAACGCATAAACGGTCAAATAGAATCAGACGAAATAGGCCCTGACTACCCAATGCTTGAAAACACCACTAACTCAAACCCGGCGGAAACGCAAGGCTTATCTGGGGTCCAGGAGGTCCAGCGACGCCAACCGGTTCCTCCAGAGGACAGCAGGGACGACACTGCAAATAATCCAGGGCCGGATGGCCTAGAGGAGGAGCTGAGAGGAACAAACAGTCCCTCCGGTCAGCTCGACTCACTCCCAGGGAATGAATTGCGCAGGTCTGAAAGAGTCAGGAGACGCCCAGTCTACTTGCGTGATTACGTCGATAAATAACATGTAAATATTATGTAGATAGAGGTAAAGTGCCTTCTGGGAGGGAAGGAGTGTAATGTACCTTTAACAGTTTTGGCGGGAAAATAACACGTTGCTGATTGGTCGAAGCTCCCAGCCAAACTGTATATAAAGAGAGGTTTTTCCCAGCGTTGGTTGCTGGGTTCACCATATAGTAAAGAGCTGTTGTCACTATCCATGGTCTCCTGCCTCGTTATTGCCCGGATCTAACAATTGACTTAATTTATTTGGGCATTTTAGGACTAGTGTTCTAAATTTTAAGGAACTAAACATTGGTCCAATGCATGACAAGGGATTCTAGGGTGCACACACACATTCACACACCACATACAAACCTAAAACCACCCTACAATACAATTTAGTAATTACATCCTGTATCAATAAAATTAGGTTTATGCCAAATATGTATGACTAAAATCTCTCTTTGAAAAGCTAAGAGGTGATAATTTGAATCTATTAACTAAAATACTCAGATTCCCAGTAACTGTATAAAAAAAAACATGTTGATATTGCTTATATATATATTTATTTATTTATTTTGTCACAATATCATATAAAAGATTATATAGTATATAAACATATATATGAGTAAAAAAAAATTAGGAGGTATAAGTATATATATATATATATATATAGGAAGAAGAAAAGAAAAAAAAACAATAGGACAGGAACGGTAGGCATGTTTGTGCGCTTATGCATGCCCCTTATGCTCCTCTTAGGAATGGGGTGAGGTCAATAGTAGAAAGTTTTTGGTTAAAGCTTTTAGGATTATGGGAAGAGACCACAGAGTCAGATAAAGTATTCCAAGCACTGATGATTCTGTTACAGAAGTCATATTTTCTGCAATCTAGATTAAAGCGGTTAACATTAAGTTTAAATCTATTGGTTGCTCTTGTATTATTGCAATTAAAGCTGAAGTAGTCTTTAACAGGAAGGACATTACAATAGATGATTCTATGAGTTAAACTTAGGTCTTGTCGAAGGCGACGGAGTTCCAAGTTTTCTAAGCCTAGGATTTCAAGTCTGGTGGGATAAGGTATTTTGTTGTTTTCAGAGGAATGGAGAACTCTTCTTGTAAAATATTTCTGGACTTGTTCAATTGTATTGATGTCAGAGATGTGGTGAGGATTCCAAACAGGTGAGCTGTATTCTAGAATTGGTCTAGCAAATGTTTTATATGCTCTGGTTAGTAGTGTAGTGTTTTTTGAAAAGAAGCTACGCAAGATTAGGTTAACAACTCTTGGAGCCTTTTTTGCTATGTAGTTACAGTGGGTTTTGGCACTTAGATCATTTGACATGAAAACTCCAAAGTCTTTAACGGGGTGGGGGTCATCTGTAAGGTAATGTCCATCAAGTATGTACTTAGTGTTTGGGTTCTTTTTTCCAATATGTAAGACTGAGCATTTGCTGGTTGAGATTTGGAGTTGCCAAGTTTTAGACCAAGTGGTTAGATGATCAATGTCTTTTTGGATGATAGATGCATTGTCTGTGGTGTTAAATAGTTTGACATCATCAGCAAAGAGAACACAATTACTTGCAATATGGTCACAAAGATCATTAATGTATAGTATGAAGAGTGTTGGTCCAAGGACGCTGCCTTGAGGAACGCCACTCTTGACAGGAACAGGATTTGATAGAGCGTTGCCAATTTTGACCATTTGTTGTCTGTTAGACAGAAAAGCAGATATCCATTTGTGAAGGGGTCCTGAAATGCCATAGGATTTTAGTTTTAGGAGAAGTTTATTGTGTACTACTGAGTCAAAAGCTTTGCAGAAGTCTATGTAGATTGCATCTATTGTTTTGCCTTGATCAAGATTTGTAGTCCATATGTTTTTACAGTGGAGAAGTTGTAAGTTACATGATAATTTTTTCCTGAAACCAAATTGTTTGTTGGAGAGTAGATTGTTAGTTTCTAGGTGTGAGGTAATGGATTGGTTGATGATTGATTCCATGACTTTGCAGGTGACGCAGCACAAAGAGATCGGTCTGTAATTTTCAACTAAGCTGGGGTCTCCTTTTTTGAAGATAGGGATGACTGTGGCTAGTGACCAAAGTTTGGGAAGGGAACTGGTAGTGAAAGCTTTATCAAAGACTATGCTTAGGGGTTCTGCTATATTAGTGTAAAGTTTTTTAAAGAAGTATGCACATAGTCCATCGGGTCCAATAGATAGCGATGGTTTCAAGTTATAAAGAGCTTTTTCAACGTTATCTTCTGTGAAATCTATATGAGTTAAGTCATCATATTCATTGCTGGTGCGTTTATGGAATGTCGGATATGTGTTATTGCTGTTAACAAAAACTGAGCCAAAGAAAATGTTGAAGAGGTTAGCTTTAACTGTTTTGTCATTGTATTCTTTGTTGTTAGAATCTTTTAGTGGTGGGATGGATCTTGAGTCTTTAAGTTTATTGTTAACAAAATTATATATAATTGAATATAAATATAAATATAATTGAAAACAGCAAGGGTTTTAGGTGATTTTGTTACAAGATGCTATGTCTTTCCCCGGAAATTTCACCATTTTTAAGTACATAAAAAAAGTAATGCTATTCGACTAGTAATTTTACAAGATAGCCACCAAAATGGACTTTTCTTTTGGTTCGACAAAAGATATTGATGCTTGGGGGGTTTGAAGGCAACTGAAAAAGAGGCCCATCGCTCATTCAACATTCTCAGTGATGACACTCTTAAGCGTGCAATTCTATGAAACAGGTCCTGGTAGAAATGATGTTTCTCCTCCCCCTCCCCCTCCTCCTCCTCCTTCAAAAAGTCAGAAGGAACTGAACAATAGCAATAACATCTCAGAAAACGCTGTGGGGCTTTTATCTAAGTAATCAGATTATATACTGTATTGCTAAGGAAAAATGTTTTGCATACTCATTTAATGAAAACGGAAAAACTTAGGTGGGTTATCCTGATATTTTTAAAACTATTTTAATATCTAATTTTGTATTTCCCTCAATACAAGTTGAGAGCCAGTTTGGTGTAGTGGTTAAAGCATCAGACTAGAAACAGGAAGATTGTGTGTTCTAGTCCTGCCTTAGGCACAAAGCCAGCTGGGTGACTTTGGGACAGTTACTTTCAGCCCTAGGAAGGAGACAGTGGCAAAACATTTCTGAAAAACTTGCCAAGAAAACTGCAGGGACTTGTCCAGGCAGTCTCTGATAATTGGACACAAATGATTAGTTACGTGGCTTTAGTACCTCTTTACTATAGATTCTTAATTTAGTACTCTGAGTAGTCACTGTACGAGAAACTAAGGAAGAACTGTGAAAAAAGTAATTAACATTTCACACAGTTGCTATTATAAATAATCATGGGACTCAAGCCTCTTTCTTTTAAAAAAAAAAGAATTCTTTACAAGAGGTTTTATCACTGTAATGTAAGTATGAGAGCTCTCTCTAGGGAGAAAAACAAGTTATATTTCAAATAACCTGTGACTGCTGACAAACATAATCTAACGTTTGATATTTTTATCAGCAGATCCGGGATCTTCCAAGAAGTGGAGCATGTTGCTTAAATACACAGTTGCCACTCGTATTATTTGAGGCATCTCATACTGTTGTTTAGTGAAGGAGGAAAAGCTGAATCTGGTAATTGAGAATGAATGTCAAGTAGTGTCAAGAGTCCACTGTTCATAAAGCCAATGACTCTTTGTATGATTGCATTTTTACCTGTACAGCTGCTGTACTCCTGGACTTGGTTCTTTATGTCATATAACAAGTGAGGCTTACAACAAAATGCAGTGGCTTCAAGTGCTCCCTTCTGAGGATTCTAGTTACTCTAGTCCATTTCCCTATTTTCATGGATAGATGATGCTATTGTGGCTACACAAGCCACACCACACACAATCTGAACAATACATAGATCAGTGTTTTTCAAACTTGGCAACTTTAAGATTTGTGGAACTCCTCTGGAATTCAGAATTCTTCAGCCGACACATCAAATTAAGTCCTGAGATTGGATTTTGGCTAAGTGCATTGTATGACCATCATGATTTAAAACAATGGGTTATTAATCAGCCAAAGTGTTAACCAAGTCATTGTAGCTTACTTAAACTAAACCGTGGCCCAGCTATATAGACTCCAGTATCTGATGATGAATTCAGTAATGTTGGCATTACTTAAAGAGAAAAGGCTAGTTTTTGGACAATTTTTACCAAATTAGTACTTGACAATGATCAGAGCTTCATACAACATCATTTTGCTGATAGAAGATTTTCCACCTGTACAAAAGAAATGTTTATAAAATTATGGAGACTTTGTGTTTTTGGAAAAAGAGTCATTGAAGTTTTATTAAAAAAAATCAGACTATCTATCAAGCCTTAATTTTCACGATGTTTCATTTTAAAAATTAACTTTAAAATCAATATTACTAAAGAAGGAAAAACCAACCCTATTCTGTTATGCATTTGTCTCTGATATACTGGCATTTTGACATAAGTGATATATTCTCTATATATGTGCATATAAATATATCATTATTTTACTTCAAATACAGTAAAATATTTTACTTTGATTAACATGCTGTGATAGTAAAATATTTCCAGTGTTTAGAAAACTACTTGTACAGTTTATATTCAGCAGTATTCAAGCTTTGCTAGTTCTAAAATGTTTTAGGAAAAAAATCTATCTTGTTTTTAACAAAGAGATAATAACTAGTTGATGCTCACATTTCATGATGGCATATGAAATAATCTGTTCTGAAAAATACAAGGGAGTTGCTGATTTTTTTTCTATGGCTCTGTTTAAACAAAATATTAACTTTGCCCTATAGTCTTTATTCCTATTAAATAGAGCTAATATTTACGACTCTTGCCGTCTAGCTATTCTTTTCTTTATCTTTTTCTTAGATAAAAATTAAACACAGGCACACAAACATGTATATAAACATAAACATAATAGTAGTAGTTAAATACATCTTTTGAAACCCTCCAGATAATATTTAGAATTTAAGAATAGCACATGAGATTCAACAACTAAAGAACAATGAATACTGACACCAGTTCAGTTATCTGGATAATAATTAAAATTTGTCTCAATGTCTTATTAAAGAACAAGTAAAAGATTATGTCAGAATTGGAGAAGACTTCAGCAGTTAAAAGTTATTGAAATGTAATTGAGCATGAGTAGAGCTGCTGGATAATGCAGACAAGATAATGAACTGGAGATAAATGATCTCAAGAGGCTATCTGCTTGGTATCGGGAGAATATGTGGATGAGCCAGATTTATTATCTTAACATCTTATGGTTATGACTTGTAATTTATCGAAAATACCTGTGATACTTTTAAGTGTTCTCTTTGTGTTGTAACTCCATCACAATATATTTCACTTACCAGCATTCGTTTCCCAGAGCCTTTCACAATAGAGTAGAATACCGATCTTTATTTTATCTTATAACGATGCATTTAAGTCCAGATTTTGACTTTCAGAGACAAGCTTCAATCAGTGTTCCCCAAAAAGAGTTTAGTCTGATTTATGCATCTTTAAACAAGAAGAGCATGTTTTACAAAAACAACAAGTTGTTTTATATTCACCACCTAAAACATACAGTGGTTAACATAAACCATTAACAATATGTTAACTTCTTTAACAGAGTATATTCCATTAATATTCCCTGGAACATAATAATGGATATTTTTGGCATTTATTTATGAATCATCAATTCTCTATCTGAATTAAATACTATAATAGGGTGCCACATTTCTCAGTCTCTGGAACTTGCACTCATAATTCTTTCCACGGCTCAGTGACAAAGATACTCAATGGGTATCAGGGAGAAGCATTTTTCCCATTTGCCACAATTTGCTTTGGCCTGAGAAGGGAATTTCTCCCCTATTTCCCCCAATTAAACTGGAAAACATTTTTTTTAAATCAGGTTTGATATCAAATTGATATCAATCATTGTATTTCACTGATATATAATCAGTCTTGTATAAAACATTTCAATAACTGGAATGTTTACTGAATAAGTAAGATTTGAACATCTTGGACCGGCACATGCAAAGTTAAAAATGCAACAAGAATACTTAATCACCGTCCATGACCAGAAATCTCAGTTAAACCCTTTTCCTCAGATCTGAATCTACTCCTCCTTTTCCTTTAACAGGTTTCTTCTTCAAATTACCAACTTTAGTTAATATTTCTTTTACCAAAAATGTCCTCTCTTTCCTTCTCTCCAAACAGCAAACTTTAATTCCTTTTTGGGCAGCAACCACTATATATCTTGTACGCATAGGATAATGTTACTGTAGGAGGGAGGAGATAGGTTGATAGGTCTATCATTAATACCTATACTATCTTGTCAAACCCCTGCTTAAGATCTTCATTCTCATATCCTTCATCTTGGTAGCTATTTCATCCTGTTGGATAAATATGCTCACTCTATCTATTTATGAATAGGAGATGCCTCCTTACCTGCAATTCACATTTCCAAAACAAGAAATCCCAAGCACTTTCCCAGGGCTTTCAAATGAATGCCTCCAACTTCCCCCTGTTAACTGGAGCTATCAAACCAAGCTACTTAAAGTTAAGATATTCCCTAGTTAGAGCTAGCCATATCTTTTCTTGGAACCATCCAACAATATGGACAATATGAACACAGTCAAAACCGTAGAAATGGTTAGGAGAAACCCTTCCATACTTCCACCTCTCCCAATACTAGACAACACAGTATCAACAGTAGAAACCTTCAGATTTCTAGGTTCTATCATATCGCAAGATCTAAAATGGACAGCTAACATCAAAAACGTCATCAAAAAAGGACAACAAAGAATGTTCTTTCTGCGCCAGCTCAGAAAGCTCAAACTGCCCAAAGAGCTGCTGATCCAGTTCTACAGAGGAATTATTGAATCTGTCATCTGCACCTCTATAACTGTCTGATTTGGTTCTGCAACCCAACAAGACAGACACAGACTTCAGAGAATAATACTACAGAAAAAACAATTGCTACCAACCTGCCTTCCATTGAGGACCTGTATGCTGCATGAATCAAAAAGAGGGCCGTGAAAATATTTACAGATCCCTCACATCCTGCACATAAACTGTTTCAACTCCTACCCTCAAAACGACGCTATAGGGCACTGCACACCAGAATAACTGGACACAAGAACAGTTTTTCCCCGAACGCCATCACTCTGCTAAACAAATAATTCCTTCAACACTGTCAAACATTTACTAAATCTGCACTACTATTAATCTTCTCATCGTTCCCATCACCCATCTCCTTCCACTTATGACTGTAACCAGTGGTGGGATTCAGCCAGTTCTCACCATTTTGGGAGAACTGTTTGTTAACTTTCTAAGCAGTTTGGAAAACTGGTTGTTGGAAGAAATCATTAAGGCAGAGAACCGGTTCTTAAATTACTTGAATCCCACCACTGACTGTAACTTTGTTGCTTGTATCCTTACGATTTATACTGATATTGTTTCCTGATTGCTTAATTGGAGCCTATGACTATCATTAAGTGTTGTAAGTGTTGTACCTTGATGAAGGTATCTTTTCTTTTATGAGTGCATATGCACCAAGACAAATTCCTTGTGTGACCAATCACACTTGGCCAATAAAAAATTCTATTCTATTCTATTCTATTCTATTCTAGAGTTACTCTCTTTAATTTTTCTTCCACTACTACTCTTCTATTTGGTTACTGTTGTGGGCTCTTTTATTCTATAGCATGCTAGTAAGAGTTACCCTGTGATAAAATGGATGGATGGATGGATAGATAGATAATTGCTAGATAGGTCTTACTGGGCAAAAATCAACATTTTATTTCTACTGTCCTGAGAAAGTGACACTTTTGAATAGTTTAAAAATGGACAGTAATATTTTTTTTTTAAAAAATGAGCTGAAATGGGAATATTACTATTAATCATCTAATAAGTAACAGTACTTTTAAAACTTTATAACCTTCGCAACAAAAAATATAATTTACCTAAAATGGATGAATATCAATATCTTGACATCTCTGAAACTTCAAAGACATTGAGTGTGTGGGAAAAGGCCTTCAAGAATTCATCAAGAATTAATCAACAACGCATTACAATTGTAATTTTTTAAAAATTACAATTAAAATTACAATATTATCCAAGCTAAGCTAAACTTGGATAATATACAAGAAATCTGGCATAGTCAAATAGAATATCCTATTGAGTGGCATTATGGTGAATATAGTGGTGAAGACTCGTGCCTCCCACTTGGAAAGGTTGAGTATTCAATCCTAGGTAGGGGCAGAGTCTCTTTTAGGATACAAAGGAAAAATATCTGCTGTAAATTCCATGTGGCATCAGGAAGGACATCTGGCCAGTAAATGCTCAGATCCATCCAGTCTATCCTGAATTAAGGGATTATTGGGTCATAAAAAGAGAGTTTAAATGGAATATCCTTTATTGTCCAAACAATATCTTCAGATTTTAAGGAATGTCGGATATATTTCATATAACTTGAACACAGCAACCCAGGTTTATTGTTCCCTTCAAAAATGTTTAACCTATTAACCCATCCATGCTGGAAGTATGTGAATAAACCTTTTTATACCTACCGCCCACTTTTGTATCTCTGTTAGTAGTAAAATTTTCTAACCACCCACCGGTTCCACAGTAATGGTGATTTATAAAGTAGGGAAGTAACTTTACTTTATAAAATTTATAAAGCAGAGTTACAGCAAGTTAAAGCACATAATAATAATTACTTACCATTTAGTTTCACTTACGTAGCATGAACTAAACTTATGCGCGGGCAATACAAATAGTGTATTTTCAGAAATTTAAATTGTCACTGAGAATTTTATGAAAACCTAATGAAAATGTTTTTAAATAATGCTATGAAAATTTTTTTTAAAGTCAATTAAATTTAAAAAAAGGAAAGTGCTTCAGTATCGGACAAAACCCCTACCGCCCACCATGAAAGCTGGGATGCCCACTAGTGGGCGGTAGGGATCAGGTTGACCACTGCTTTAGAGCAAATGCTATGAATGTGTCCACTGGCATTACTATGGTGAATCAGATTCTTAGAAGGAACTTAACAAACGTATATATTAATGTGTTGCTAAAAGTTAGTTCCCATTTGGTATCTCTCTGTTTATAAAGAAATTGATATATAGTAAGAACAGACATTTTGGGAAAAATGATTATGCATTCTCGGCAACTGGTAAAATGAACGTTATCAACTTTCAGTCTTTGAACTAGCTTTAGATCATAGGAGAGACTAGATTGAACATGATTCCATATAGTTTAGTTCAATTCATTGTTTAAAAATTGTAGGGTAAATATTTGTATTAATATAAAATTAATAGGATAGTGTAGAATGGTGATATAATTGTGAATTTTGAATGGTTTGCCATTTCATTAATTTCTTTCTTCTATTTTCTTTTTTTTTTTCTTTGTTGCTGTTGCATTCCCCTCTTTTTTCTTAGTTTTTATTTAATTAGTTTAGGTTTTCTTCTTCAGCCTATAGTTTATTATATAATAGTTTATAGCTAGATATTTGCTATTAATTATGTAATGCCTTTAAAAGAAACCCAGCTTTAATGATTTTTTTAAAAAAGCATAGATTTAGTTTAGTTGGATCCATTTTGAATTATTTCCAAATAAATATAGCAGCCAAAGTACATCTTAGTTCTATAATATCACTATTATTATGTATTAATTATTATTATTAGTAGTAGTAGTAATAATAATAATAATATTATCACTATCACTAAGGGTTAAATTGCAACCTATAACCATCATTTGTGTTGTAAATGTACCTTTGATGAAGGTTTTTTTTTCTTCTTTCTTTTTTTTTCTTTTCTTTTATGTACACAGAGAGCATATGCACCAAAACAAATTCCTTGTGTGTCCAATCACAGTTGGCCGATAAATTCTATTCTATTCTATTCTAATATGGAGACAAAAATCTAGTCATTCATAGTGTTTCTGTGAAATATTTTGAGTGTACATGGCCCCAAGACATCTGGCCTTTATATGTCCATATGTAGCAGAATTTGTAGGTGAGGTGAGGAGTGAAGTTAAGAGGCTAGGTAGATTGGAATCCCTGCAAAGGAGGAAGTAACAGTGAATTGCCCCCCCCCCAGTTCAATCCCTGAAATGTTTATGTGGTTGTTCTCAAGAGAGTAAATTCTTCTAAATAGGCGACCCTTCTCTGAGTATCATTCTGGTTCCTTGCTCCTACAAGCAAGGATTATAGCTATTCCAAACCTTTTCTACAGTAGCTATTGGATGACTTGAGAGTTCACACATATATTGTAACCATAGCCAACAACAAACAGGTATGAATAGACCTCACAAATGAACATGAAAGAGTAATTTTGTATCAGTGTTTGATCTACTTTGGAAAATTTGCAGAATCCCTAAGTTGCAGCAAATACTGTATCTCTTGGCTCCTATGTAGTGGCTGTCCAGCTTTTTGGAGGCTAGATAAAGTAGATTTATGTAAACTACAATAGGTTAGAATAGACCACATTGTAATTTCAGAGCAATCATTAAATGAAGTTACAACTGTATGAATTACCCCAAAGTGGAAAAATTAAGTTTTATTTTATCTCATTTCCTTCTGCCGTATGATATGTAGAGCAATTAATGTTGGAAGCACAAATCATTGTTTTATGAATTACTTAGCAGAATCATAAATAGTCATGCATACAAACATATTAAGTGATTTAGAACAGTAATTAGTAATTTTAAAGTCCTGAAAAACAGCAGGAAGATCATACTTGGCCTGTTGCACTTTCAAAGAAGGGCAGCTCTTGTTTTTTAATCTGTTTTTCCAAAAGCTACCAGCAAATAAATGAACAGGACTTACTTGCTATGATGAATTAATATGCACACTGACAACTTATAAGATAATACTGCTCGAGGGAATTTGCTATGAGAATATATACATACAATTATATGTTTTAATGGTTTATTTAATTTTCTGAATAATATACCTCTTAAATGGAAATTGATAAAAATAGAGAACACAAATATAAAGTTTTATCAACTTTGCATTGAACCTATTAAGATAAGGCTTATTTTAATGAGAAAATTAATGTATTAAGCGTTTCATTATGGATGAGCATTATTTCTCGTTGTTAAGGATTTATTGCTTCCAAACTGTCATAGTCTCTCTAATTATGATTAATACCTTATCTTGAATTCCATTGCCATTCACAGATCAGAAATAAATGCAAACTTCTATCTCACACCCAGGGTTCACAAAAGAAGAGTGATTTATTTATGTGCTTATATTTTATTCATTTATATATTCACATTTAAAGCATAACATTGATTTTTCAAATTCTGAAATTTATTTTATCATGACATAGTACATAAATCTTTATCTTCCTCTGAACTGATGTTTGTCTATAGAATAAAAATAAAAAAATCAACAACATAATTACTATTTTACAAATATAGTAATAATTGTTTTATACTAATCTTTAAACATCTCTTCTCCCCATACAAGAGAAAAGTAATAATAAAATTGTCTTTTATGTTGATTCAAATGTAACATTTCATTTCATAACACAGAATCAAAAATGAGTTATATGGCTGTTCAGAAAATTATAATTTTTAGGATATTTTTTTTTGGTATTATTTAGCATTCTCACAATACAGCAATATATGAGAAATTCAGATAAAATAATACATATAATAAAAATGTAAACAAAAACATGAATATACATTAACAGAATAAAAGAATAACAGAATTGGAAGGTCTTCTAGTCCAACCCGCTGCTTAAGCAGGAAACCCTATAGTATTTCAGACAAATGGTTGTCCAGTCTCTTCTTAAAAACCTCCACTGATGGAGCACCCACTGCTGTTCCCCTGATTTATTGTTCTCATTGTTAGGAAATTTCTCCTTAGTTCTAGGTTGGTTCTCTCCTTGATTAGTTTCCATCCATTGTTTCTTGTCCTGCCATTAGATGCTTTGGACAATAGAGTCTCAACATCTTTTTTATATTGTGGTGATTAAAACTGGATGAAACATCCCAAGTGTGGTTAATACAGTCTAGGACTGTGTTGGCTTTTTTGGCAGCTGCAGCACACTGCTGACACACATTTAAGTGATTGTCTGCTAGGATTCCAAGATCTTCCTCAAAGTTACTACTATTGAGCCAGGTTCCACCTATTCTGGTGTATTTGTTTTTTTCTTGCTTAAATATAGAACCTTACTTTTCTCACCATTGAATTTCATTTTGTTAGCTAAGACCCAGTGTTCCAGTTTGTTGAGATCCTTCTGTATCTTCTTGAGTCTATCTTCTGAAATACTGAATATTCCTGCCAGCTTGGTGTCATCTGCAAATTTAATGAGTTCCCATTCTTCCCTCTCATCTAAATCATTAAGATATTGAAGAGTACTGGACTGAAGACAGAGCTTTGAGGTATCACATAGCATATTTCCTTCCATGTAGATGCAGTTCCATTGAGTACCACATGTTGAATGTAGTTGGTCAGCCAGTTACAAATCCATCTGGTGGTGATGCTGTCTAAACCACATTTTTCTATCTTGTGGTCTACTTTATCAAATGCCTTACTGCAGTCCTAGTAAATTATATCTACAGCATTTCTATGGTCCACTAATTTTGTCACATTGTCAAAGAACAATAAGATTTGTTTGGCATGATCCGTTTATGACAAATCCATGTTGGTTTCTGGTTATAACTTTGTTTGCCGCTAGGTGTTCATAGGGTTCATTACTTTATCTTTTTCAGAATCTTCCCAGGTATTGATGTCAGGCTGATAGATATATAGTTTCCAGGAATAATTTTTTTCTTTTTAAAAAATTGGAAACTACATCGGCCCTTTTCCAGTCATCTGGTACTCCAGGTTATTTTAAATATATAGTTCAGTAGTTCTGAGATCACATCTACCAGTTCCTTCAGATGTAATCCATCTAATCTTGGTGATTTGAATTCGTCTAGAGTGGATAGATGTTCTCACCATTTTCTTGCTTATTTTGATTTGTATTTCTGTTCTGTATTTTACAGTATATTTTTTGATAGATTTGACTGTTTTTTTCCTTTTGTGTAAAGACAGATGCAAAAAGTGAGTTAACAGTTCTGCTTTTAATTAAAAATATAAAATGTATTCCCAGGTAAGCAGATCTAAAACACTTACCCACAAACAATTTGAAAGTCCAAACAGAATTTTATTTTATAAGAAAATATTTGAGTTTGCAAGTAATAATATACATGCCTGACAAACCATTCTCTGTCAGTATTCAGTGATAGCCTTACAAGTTATTGCACTCATAATAGACAAAAGATGTTATGTTCAAGGAATGGGTGATTATTGCCAAATTAAGACTTAAGAAAGGCTGTGTCTATGGGTGGGACAAAACAACTTTTGATCTGTGAAGAAGAGTGATTCTATATCCAATTTCCTCTGAAACCATTCCCTTATTTATTTATTAATGAATAGATTCTGTCTTCCTGGTAATCAGGATAGTTTATACATTAAACACAATTACAAGCTGATAAAAATTGCAAAAACAATAAATATTAATGGAAATAAGATGAAAAGTTTAGAACATCTAAGAGCAATTGTAGAGAACACATAAAATCTTTGATTTAGCTGCTTAGATATCTTCTGGAATAAAATTACCTAGGTTATTGAGAAATACATTTTTTCATATTTTTTGTTTTTACCCCTAAGTTTGCAAACCAGAGCATTTTTTTCTAATAGTTTCATTTAACAATTTATATCATACCACCAAATTGGAAGCTATGTTTGCCTCAAAATGTATTTTATCATTTAAATCGTAGAATAATAATCCTAATTTAAGAAGCAGAACAGCCAAATATTTCAGTGATAAAAAATAAAACTGGTTACAAAATATTATTTTCCTTTTATCCTCACCTGCTATTAGAACCAAAGAAAGAATTTTTTTAAGGTTTTCCACCCATTTTTCTGGTTGTAAATTCCTTTTGAAAATAACACGATTTAATAACATTTATTAATTATTATGCAGCAAATGTTGCAACTTTGCTTTTAATGCATTTGATTATTTCTTTTCTTGAAGATAAACTATTGTTTTGTTCTGTAAGTTAAAACTTAGCTTTATTCCATTTCACATTTTCATTACAAGAGCACATCAATTGTACTCACTAGAAAAAAACTACTGTAAAGATAAAATACACTTTCAGAGCTGTCAAACTCTGCATCTTAATGACATTTTCCCATAGGTATATGGGGTCATATGTTTAAGAGTGTATGAGGTACTTAAAAGTTATTTCTTTCAGCAGTCTCCACCATTGAGATAATGGGTCTGCCCTTTTGAGAGTCACCCTTTGTCATATTTATGACAGTGTCTAGTTCTTCTAAGTCAATTGATTATGCCCATTGAATTTGTTGTCTTGTCTCTTGTGGGAAACTGACAGCTCTTGTGATAGTCTATTCTTTGTCAAATAATCAGATGTAAATTATTTCTAATTTTGGGTAGACAATCTGTATCATACATACACTTCTCATTCTCAAATTTGAGCCACTTCCAAATGGTACTGCCAAAATTCTTCTATTGAAGAATGTCAATTTTTGACTGCATGCTTTTTGTTAGAAAATAACAAAGAAAATAGATACACCAACCCTCTTTTCTTGTACCATCAATGCAGACATCATATGAAGGACAATATATGGATCAGTCTTCAGGGATTCTAATATATTTTAGAGGAGCAGGGAACATATGTTGCACTTAACCGGAGTCTCATCATTGTGCCAGGATCACAATATGCCCATGGTCACCTCCTTGATATGTGCATGGTTAAGCAACTACCAGTTGCCTGTTAATTATAGACTTGACCAGAGTCTCACATTCAGAATACAAGTGTAAGCACTATGTCCATTCATTTGATTCCCAAGTGTCCCTAGTAATACATGCACATACCAACACTATACAAATCATCTCGGTTAAGACTAATAAACACTAAATACCTAAGCTATGTTCTTATTCATTAAATATGAAGCTACTTTTTCCTTGTTCTCACAAGCACTTAGAAGACACACACAAAAATAACACATGTCAGAGGACAACTCTTCTGGTCAAAGTCTGCTGATCAGCAAATCCCACCTCAACCAGGAAGTGGGCCTCTTGACAATATGGCATCAGAATCCAGTAAATATTCTATATAAATAACACATAACTTGAAGAGGACAAAATAATGTCTAAAACATCGATGTGAGGGTTTATGTTGAGATAGCGAATGCTAGCCAAGTACCTGAAAGGAATGCATCAAAAGTGTGTATATCTGAGGCATAAGCTCCATGTTACTAGTAAGATTATTTACAAGTCAAGTGAAACAAAAGAGAATTAAAAATGGTGACCTGACACTTTCCCCAGACATTGGAACAGGTGAGATGAAGATGGGATGAAAATGTGGCTGCGTTAGAGAAGTGCCTACCGTTCCTGTCCTACTGTTTCCTTTCATTATATCCAATTTATATAGTTATTACATACTTAAAGTCATATATATGCTTATATATTATATAGTTACTTCATGCTTATGCTTATATATACTGTTGTGACAAAATAAATAAATAAAGATTGTAGCAGCGGGTGTTTCTGTTTTTAGTTTTATTGTTGTATGTATTCTAAATTGCTCTACGCTGTTTTATTGTTGTAAGCAACTTAGAGTGGCTTTTAAAACAGATTACTGCATAAATGATTTAAATAAACAAATAAAAATTAAACCTATGCTTTTATAAAATAGGAAGTATACACCTAGTAAAAAACCAGGGAAGTACAGCAACCAAGGTCTCTAAATAGCAATAACATTTAGACTTCTATACTGCTTCACAGTGTTTTTACAGCCCTCTCTAAGCGGTTTACAGAGTCAGCATATTGCTCTCAACAGTATGGGTCCTCATTTTACCAACCTCGGAAGAAGGCTGAGTCAACCTTCAGCCTGGTGAGATTCGATCTGCCAAATTGTAGGCAGCTGGCAGTCAGCAGAAGTAGCCTGCAGTACTGCATTCTAACCACTGCACCACCACAGCTTAAAGCCAGCTAAAGGACCTGAATCAGCCAAGGAATTCTCTTCATATTTTTTTATATTTTTTTAACAAAAAAGAACTACAATACATAACATACATTGACATAAAGCATATATTCCTTCTTTACATAACCTTTGTTTCCTTATTCTTCTCATATTTACATCTTTATTCCCCCTCCCATTTCTTTTAATTGTACTTTTCTTTTTTGTCCCATTCTCTCTTGTTTCTTTTTGTCTTCTATCCTACCTATTCTAACTATTCATTTTCTTTCATACATTGCCATTTTATATACATACTGTATATATATAAGTTTTTCACCTTTTTTCATCATCTAGTATTTCTAGTCTCTAGCCAATTATACAGTTTGTTCCATATTATGTAGTATTCCGACTCTTCTTTTTCTTTTAACTCCTCTGATAGTTTGTCCATCTCAGCACATTTCAAGATTTCGTTTATCACCTCCTCATCCATTGGTATATTCTCGTTTTTCCATTTCTGTGCGTAAACTATTCTGGCTACTGTTATTATATGTAGAGTTAGGTATCCTATTTCCTTATTATATTTCGTGTTGAATATTCCCAACAGGAAGGTCTCTGGTCTCCAGTCTATATGTTGATTAGTTATTTCTTCCAGCCACTTTTTAATTTTAACCCAGAATTTTTTCGCTGTTGGGCATGTCCACCATGTATGGTAATACGTTCCGTATATCTTTTTATACTTCCAAAATAGTGTGGAGCTATTCAGGTATATCTTAGCAAGCCTTACAGGTGGAAGATGCCATCTATAAAACATTTTCAGCTGGTTTTCCTTGAATGCCGCTGACATTGTCATTTTCATATTTGTTTTCCACATTTTTTCCCCATTTCTCCAATTCTATATTGTATCCTAAGTTTTTTGCCCATTTGATCATTGTTTCTTTAACAACCTCATCTTCCATTTTATATCGCAATAGGTATTCATATATTTTACTGATTAATTTTAGCTCTGTTCCATGTACGATTTTATCTAGTTCTTGCTGCTCTCTTTGTATTTCATATGATTTTTTATCCTCTGTGTATCTTGATTGTATTTGTGTGTATGTCCACCAATCTACCTCCCTGCCTATTGCTTTTTTCAATTCGTGTTTTGTTCTCAAATTTCCCTATACATTTATTAATTTCTCGTATCTAATTGTATTGTCTACGTCTAATAAATTTGGGTGTTTCATTATTTCTGTTGGAGATAGCCACATTAGGATTCCTGTATAATGTTTTGGTTTTATTTTTTTCCAAATCTGTATCCTAATTATATGTGTTTGAAAATATTTATGTGTTTTGTATTTGTCGTCCCAAAGGAATGCATGCCACCCCACTTGCAAATCGTGACCTTCTATTGCTAGAATTCTTTTATTTTCCAATTCCATCCAGTCTTTTAGCCATGTGATCATTGATGCTTCGTAGTATAATTCCCAGTCTGGTAAAGCCAAACCCCCTTTGTCGGTCGTGTCTTGCAATAGTTTTAATTTAATCCTAGCTTTTTTCCCTTGCCATATACATTTAGTAATCAATTTATTCAACTCTTGAAAGAATGTTTTCCCTACTTTTATTGGATAGCCAAGGAATTCTAAAAATCTATATCAACAGGGCCGAGACTTTATAAACATTAGCTATAACTGTACTATGGCTTATAACTGGCAAATAAGTTTAATGCTTTTACATAGTCAAAAAAAAAAAAAGGTGGAAAGCTGGCATGCTGCAAAACAAAATGCCTACTTCCAGCATTACCTTTACTTTCAAGAATACATCTGGTCTATATGGTTGAAACTCAAAGTTACATTTCAATATGAACCCCTGGTTGACATATCACAAAGATAAGCAATAAAGTAGGCTATATTATATAAATATATTTGATATTTATGTGGGGGCTAAAGAGAATAAAATTATTTTAAATCACTACAGTATTTGACAACTGGAGGTTGTCTTTTATCACAGAGGGGAAGATTTTTGACTGATTTGAAAAAGCAGAATTAAACCTGTTAAAATGTGGATTGGAAACAATCAAGAAATGCTGGAGCTATACTGTACTGCTGGCTAGTGAGCTAAAACAACAACAACCTCAAGGGGAGAATTAGGATCATCCAATGTAAATTAGACCCTATATGGAAAAAGAAAAGGCCAAGGAACGTGAGACATTATTGCTGATGTAAGTTGGATAGTTTCAAAAGCTGAAGAATACCAAAAAGAAGTCCTCATGTGTGTCATAGATTATAGAAAGACTTTTTGTATCCAATCCCATTAAGCTGTGGAAAGTGCTCAGAAAAACAGGAATCCCAAAACATCTCATTGTTCTCGGGAGAAATTTACAGTATGTAGACCTGAGGAAGATGCAATACAAACACAACATGGCAAAACAGACAGGCTCCAGGTTGGCGAAGGAGCATGTACATTCTCCCCTTGTTTATTCAACCTATATATTGCATATATATTAAGAGAAGCTGAAGTGGAAGAAGATGGGTGTGGTTTTAAAACTGGAGGAAGACACAACAATAAACTGCACTATGCTGATGACACTATCCTGATAGCTGAAATGCAGAAGGTTTACTAAATGTCAAAGAGCACAGTGAAAAAAAGGGGACTAAAATTAAATATTAAGAAGACTAAACTACAGTAATGACAACAGGTAGAACAATCTGCCCTAGAACTGGCAATGAAGATATCAAAGTGGTGGATAGCTGCTGCCTTTTAGGATCAACCATCTACAATCAAGAAATAAGCTGTCAAGAAATATCTCTCAGACAGCGCTTGGTGAAACAGCAATGAAATCTTTGGAGAAGATATTCAAATGCCATGACGCCTCTATATATACAAAGAACAGAACTCTGCAAGCTGTGGCATTCATTCCCTATGACACTCTATAGAAGCAGAAAGTTTGAAATTTAAAGAAGTAGGATGGGAAGAATATTGACATCTTTGGTGTTAGAGAAGACTCCTGAGAATATGATGGACAGCCTAGAAAACAAACCAATAAAATCATCAAACAAATCAAGTCAGAGTTTTAACCTGAGGTAATTATGTCCGGGTTCAAATTACTTCATACACAATAACCAAATTTCTAGCTTTCTAGAAAAAGGCTCTAATGTTGGAAAAAGTAAAAGAAAAGAGAACAAGATAAGTAACATCAGGGTGAATGGTCTCAATTACAGTGATGAGTGATGATGAGTGCACCATTGAAAGACTTGAAAGAACAGGTTAGAAACAGATCATCATGGAGAAAATCTATCTGTTTGGTTGCTAGGAACTGAAAATGACTTGATGGTACATAATCAATTAATCAGAAGAAGGCAATGGTAAATTAATCATTTCTAAACCAACACAGTCAGGGTCACAATCACTAGGAGTCAAGCTTGTCTTGAAAAGTTCCCTCTTGGAAACTATTTTATGGATGGGCAAGCCTATCTGTAATGCTTTAGTGGGAATATCACAGATTCTCAAAATTTCAAATATGTCCACCAGTCTACAAATGTTGGAAACCTCTGCCCTAGGCCATTGTTTGTTTGATACATTCAGTGAGTAAGACACAACTGGTTTGACACAGCATGCTAACCATACCATAAACCATGCTAACATACTACCTAAAAATCAAACCACATTATGACTTGGCACAGTATCTGAACTCGGGCTGTTTATGTGTTCATAGTGACTTTTATGAGAAAATGTTAGAATATCAATTTATATTCAGACATAGTAATTCCAAAATTGCTGGTTTATTATCAAATATTTGCTTTATAGTCAGCCATAATAGTTATAAAAGCCAACAATGATTCTCTTGAGAAATGCAGACTGAAATATCAACTTTTAATAAACATAAACCACAGTCTCAATGCATTAACCTTCCATTACATAATAGGAGGGGGGAGGAAGAAACATGTCTCTGGAAATAAAGATATAATAGCCATCAAGGAAGGTTATAAACAAGAGGTACAATATGTTACATTTTCACTGGATTGTTGTTTAATTTCGCTTTTAGCTGTATAAAGACTCTACCCTCCATTCAATCATGTCTGATTCTCAGAGACTCCCTAGACAAGTTTTTGTAAGATATGTACTGTATGTTCTGTTTTACAAAATAAAAAATAAAAAAAAGTTTTGGCTTGTCATCTCGTCAGCAACCCCAGTCCACAACAGACCAATGCAGTCTTGTAATTTAAAAAATGAAATCCAGAAATAGAAGACAGAGCCATGCCTTTTATACAGCATCTACAATAGTTTGTCCCTGACTTGCAACAATATCTGGAGAACAGTGTAAATCATAGGTGAAAGTAAATTAGAACTGGTAGCAGAGCAGGATTTTAAATTATCTAGGTCTTAATTCAATGAAGCAGGAATAGGCAGCCTACTTTTTTTGAGATCATCTTCCCTCAGAGATTATCTATCCGGATTTGCACACCAGTGAGAAAATAGCTGAAGGACATAATAAATAATGGACTATCTTTTCTCTTTTTCTGTTTTTCTTTCATTCTACCCCATCAGGCTTCTGAGAAATAAGCTTCTGCTTGAATAGATAGCTTTCAGACAGCTCAAAAATTAAAAACTGCAGGTTGTATTTCTGCAGCTATCTTCATGTAACATTCTTATGTTACAGAATAAGAGTGCTAGTTTTTCCTTAGAGAAACCACTGATGTCTCAGTTTATTGATCAATATGTAAACCATTGTCTATGGTAAAAGGTTTTAGTCTGGGCATTTACAGTATATGTTACTGCTAATCCCTGCTTTGAGGTTGTTTTTAAAGATAGTAGGCTGAAATTAATATAAATTGAAAAAATAAAAGTACATTCAGATAAGGGTGTTTTTTTTCATGAAAAAACATAGTTTTAACCATTACTACCTCATACTGAAATATTTAAGATGGTAATAATATTAAATAATAATTTTTTACAACATTCCTATTCCCTGTAATATCAAAACAAATTAAAATGTGTGTATATTTATGTTTATGTATGTATGCATGTACTGTATGTATGTACTTATGTGTGTATGTCCATCTTTTATACAAGAAAAGTGATTTTACCTTCATTATTTATTATTTTGCCTGATTAATTTTACCTCAATAACATTTAATTATAATACTGGTAAGATCCAGTTTGGTGTAATGGTGAAGGCACTAAGCTAGAAACCAGGAGACTCTAATTCTGGGTTATGCACAAAGTTTTAATCATAAACCCAGAGGGGTAAACTTAGACCAAACACCCTCTCAGCCCTAGAAAGAAGGCAATGGCAAACCACTTCTCAAACTCTTGGCAAGAAAATTGTAGAGACCAGTCTAGGTAGGAATCAAAACAGACTTGAAGTAACAATGGTAATATAAATGTTTACTTTACTACACAACACTGTCCTACAGTTTATTCCACTTAGGGGTGTTTTTTTTTACATTTTAGTATTTTAATCAATGTAGCAAACTTTTCCAGTGTTGTGCAACTAAAAGAAATTAGCACAAAATCCTATGCTATCTTTGTTGAATTTTGATAACTTTTAAATGTGGAAATCTATATTTTTCTTCAAAGATCTTCCAAACTGGAAAGGTTGCAGTGGCACAACTTTTTCCAATAAGTGTATTGTAAGATAGAAGAATTCAGAAAAGAGGAAAAAGAATGAACTCCCATAAACACACTATACTTATAAGTTTCAGTCATGTATACTGTCTGATCAGTTGTCACACTTCTAAACTAACCAAATATCCATACTTCGGTCAAGGAAAATAATATAAGCTGTAAAGTATAAGCTCACATTTCCAGCCATGAATTTGTTAACTATACACAGTATCACTTACCTTGGATTTGAATTCTTTGTCTCGAAAAAGCTTTCAAATTGCTGGGTATAAGACTTTCCTTTAGGATGCAAAACAGAAAACAGCAAAAATGGTTCAAAAGAGAAGTAAACCTATGGCCCTTAAATTACAAATTAAATGAACTTTTTTCTGCTCTGTTCTGAGAGGCTTCAATCTGGTGACTTCAAAGGAAGGATTATGTAAGAAGCTAAAAACTTGATTAACGCTCATGTCTGAAGTCCCTAAGCTTCCCCTTTACAACCAAAAATAGCTCTCCTTAAAGCATAAAAACCAAGGTCCAAGTGCAAGCAGGAAGCTACAACTATGTGCTGAAGATTGTAGGAAGAAAATTAGAGAAAAGAAGATAGCTTTTCCTTAATATTCTCATGGTTGGCTTTTGTACACATAGAATATAATTAACAGGGTGGCTTTAAAATAAGTATTTCAAGGGGTAAAATAGGAAATATTCATAATTAGGTAGGTAGTGGCATGTTTGGTAGTTATTAATTTTTCTATCATATTGGAAAGAAGGGAGTTCACAAAAGCAGATCAGTGTAAGCAAAGCATGTGCTGCGTAAAGCTTTTGTAGCTGCTTCAAATATCATCTCTGGAAGTTTACTTGTATATGTGTATGTGCCAACTCTGCTGGATTTCTGTGAAAGCACAATCTTGCACAAATATGAACAAGCAGAGAACTGAGGATAGATTTGCAGCATCGTGTGTTAAGCATTTGAATAACAAAGTTCCTTTAAAGTTTAATAGAAAGAGTGCTTTGCTTATATGAAGCATCTTATGAGATACCAGTTAATACTTTGCATAGCCCCAATAGCAAAAATCTTGTTGATAGTGAAATTTTCAGTTTTTACAGATCTCCAATGCTTGGTTTCCAAAATGAGATTAATAGGCAAATAGAATAGAATAGAATAGAATAGAATAGAATAGAATAGAATAGAATAGAATAGAATAGAATAGAATAGAATAGAACTTTCTTGTCACTTTAAATGTACACTAATCAGCATACATTAAAATGAAATTTCATTGCATTTATCTGTCAAAATATAACCATTATACATATACCCACATACAAATACATATACGAAACAGAGAAACATCAGTCTAATTCAAATATATACATATACATGGCGGGGAAAAAGAATCCTGCACATTTATAAGATGGTTGGTATAAGGAACAAAGCTGTTATAGAATCTAGTAGTCCTACTATAAAAACCTCCTCCCAGAGGGAAGCAACAGACCTTGAAGTGGGTGTGTGGGGTCTCTAAGAATGCTTCAAGCTCTAAGCACATAGAGTTTATAAGCAGTATCCTGAATAATTGGAAGCAAGCTTCCTATAATCTTCTCAGCTGTCCTTACCACTCTCTGTATGGACTTTCTATCTGAGACATTGCTACCACCAAACCAAACAGTGATACAGTTTGTTAAAACGCTCTCAATCGTGCCTCTGTAAAAAGTGGCCAGGACAGAAGGAGAAAGATATGGTCTCCTTATCCAACAGAGGAAATGGAAATGCTGGTTTGCCTGCTTCACTAAAGATAAGATATGAAGAGACCAAATCAAATCGTTAGTTATCTGCACCCCCATACTTAATACTGTTGACCACCTCCACAGTTGCAGCCTTGATGTGGTGTATGACTATGCTGGCTCTTTGTAAAAACAACAATGATCTCCTTTGTTTTGTTAACATTCAAAACCAGGTTATTTTTATTGCAACAGTACACCAAAGCCTTCACCGCCTCCCTATAAGAATCTTCATTGTCAGATTGCCACATTGGCGTGTTATCCGCATACTTTACAATATGATTTGTAACAGACTTCACATAGAAGTCATGGGTCGTCAAGATGAACAGTAACAGACTCAAGACATAGCCTTATAGGGAACCTGTACTCAAGGAGATGGAATTGGAAACTTTTCTTCCAATTTGCACAGTAAGTTGGAAGAAAAGGAAATAAGGAAATCAAGTATTCAATTACATAAAGAAGTATTAAACCTAATAGGTCCAGTTTGTTCACCAAGTGCTCAGGAATTATTATGTTGAACGCTGAACTAAAATTAAAAAAACACATTCACACATAAGTATTTTTCTCCTCCAGATGAGCCAAACTAAGATGAAGCACAGAAGAAAAGTGCATCTTCTATAGACCGGTTCTTCCAATAAGCACACTGTAATGAATCAAATGTAGAGGGAAGGCATGAAACAATATAGTCCTTTACCAATCTCTAAAGGGAGAGTGGAATGGAAGTGAGTACAACTAGACGATAATCATTAAGGTACGTAATTATAAGTTTTGTGGGGATTGGTACAATGATTGCAGTCTTAAAACATGATGGAACCAAAGCCTGGTGCAATGAAAGTTTGAAGATGTCTGAAAGAACAGAGGCCAGCTGGTCACACACTCCTAAAGTACTCACCCACGGAAATTATCAAGACCCGCAGCCTTTTGTGTTTTGACTTTCCGCAAGATCTTCCAAATGGCAGTTATATCAAACCTGAGCACCTGAGTCCAAGTCTTAATATTTGATAGCTTCAGTTTCAAAGTCTCACATAGTTGGTAATATACTCTTTATAACTATTAAAAACTATATATAAAATACACTTCAGAGAACATTTTATGATTAAACTTTAACTGTGTATCACCAAAACCCAAATGTTGATGATAGGATCTTACAAATTGGGACAAATTATACATGGAATTTGACAACTGTATCTGTAGAGTGCCACAGGCAGTCTGCAACTCTGGAACTTAATAATCAGTATATTGATGCATTAATAACGGTTGCCTTAAATATATTTTTTTACTTTTGGAAAATATCTTAGTAAGAAATTCACATCATTATTTCAATGAACATTCCATAAAATCCAACCGTACACTTTCTGAATGGAAAGATAGATTTTAGATATAAAGATATAAAAGATAAAAAACGTTATTGCTGGGAAAGCTAACATACAAATATGTGCTAATTAACTTTTGCTTCACTTTGCAATAGCATAAGATTTATGCTAGTTCCTGAAATACCTTACATAGCTATTTGGATTGATTTTATAGAAAGTTGAATCTTAGAGTTAGTTGAGTTTATAGACAGTGTGTGTGTCTCTGTGTGCATGCCAAAGCCATTGTCGTAAGTTCTGGTGATAAATCTTGTGCTTCTATTTCATTTTCATTGAGTAAAAATAATGTTAGCTCACTTGTGAAAGAAAAGAGTTTTATTTTTTTTTATTTCCAGGAATTATTAAATACGCATTTTAAAAGTGACAAATTACTGTTCCTGAAAATTTATTTTGAAGCATTATCAGAGGCAGACTTTCTCTCTATTCTGTTTAAAATACAGCATGGTAGAGTTTCAGTTCAGGGCAATTGTATTAAAGTACTTTGGAAGAGTAGAGCAGAAGGTCTTTGTTACTTGATGATGTTTTATAAGCACTCATTGAGAGCTTTCTGAAAAACTTTAAAGAGGACCAAATTTAATTTAACAAATAGTCCTTGGCGGTCTTTATAGTATTCACAGATCTGGGTGGTCCCACTAGATTCTTTATTTCTAAAGACTTTAACATTTTGCAGATAACATTGTTAGAAGATGCTTCAAACTCTTCAAGGAGAACTACATTCACATTTTTCAGGGGTCTGTTATGCTACTTTTACATTTACAAATTTCAGAGCTCGAAAGCATAAAACATTTTATACCATTTTATGCCAGAGGAAAGGCAAATAACGTCGTTGTGACGAGTATAATTTTTATTTATTTATTTATTTTGTCACAACATCATATAAAAAGATTTTATAGTATATAAACATATATATGAGTAAATATTGGGAGGTATAAGCGAAGGCCTCCAAGGTCCCTTCCAACTCTGATGTTATGTTATGTTATGTTATATATATATAGGAAGAAGAAAAGAAAAACAATAGGACAGGAACGGTAGGCACATTTGTGCGCTTATGCACGCCCCTTCTGGTCCTCTTAGGAATGGGGTGAGGTCAATAGTAGAAAGTTTTTGGTTAAAGCTTTTAGGATTATGGGAAGAGACCACAGAGTCAGGTAAAGTATTCCAAGCACTGATGATTCTGTTACAGAAGTCATATTTTCTGCAATCTAGATTAAAGCGGTTAACATTAAATTTAAATCTGTTGGTTGCTCTTGTATTATTGCAGTTAAAGCTGAATGATAATGAATGATAATGAATCACTGTTTCCTATGATATTCTTTAGAACTGATAGAATTTCTTTATCATTTCTTAACAGTAGAGATCATAAAGTTTTTAATGAAGTTTTTAAAAGGGGGAAATGGTCATTTCTTGATTTATGACATAAACAAAGGAATTTAGGACAAATATAACAGTTTCAATATCAGGTGGTAGCTAAAAGTGATGAAATATTAATATAAGTTCAAAATAATTTAATAATTCAAATCAAGCAAAATGATATTGGGACGATTGCAATAATTTCAAACATTTTGCATATCACTATAATTGATTATTTGCGATTCCATTTGTTCTGATATTAGAGAAAGTTTAAATATACCCTAGCTTTGTATCTGCAGTTAGATCTAAAATTAGCAGATATACAAAGCAGTATGTTATTTTCACAGACAGTAAGACGCTTGCACATTTTATTTTAAATTAGATATTCAAATACTTACAATTTTTTTCAAAACAAAATACATATTTTATATCAATAAGTATATTTTTTCCAAATAAACAATTGCAAAATCTTATTTGCAAACAAAAATAATTATAGTGAAGATTCATAAATAATTAGCTAGGTTGATGTGTGGAAAATCATTTAAAATGTACATCAGGAAATTGATTTAGTCCAATTATTTATAATAAACATTAAAATATAAAGATAATCTGAAGCCAAATTATTACATTCACTAGGCTAGGGTACACACTTGAGCTTTGCAAATCATGTGAATTTTCTCTATAGATGGCTGATGTGCAAATTATTTTATAAATATTGCAAACTTTTAGAACAATACAGCAGTCAAACAATGCAGTCAAATCTGTCAGGAGCTGATATGGACTGAATCAGCCAGGAAGGGAAGAATGTGGATGCAAATTGGAATTGTTGTAACTGTAGCCACTAGCATCACCTTGACATTCATCCATACCTCTTCAAGTGATCTACCACCCATCTGAACCAGATTTTAAATCTCTAGTCTACTCAGACCAGTAGATTTCTCAACTATCATGCTTTATTTAGGGTTGGATTAAATTTCATCCTAATCTATGCCAAAAGTGCTCTGAATTCCAGTTCAGAGGTTTCCCATCTGAAATTAGTTAATACAAACAAAGACCACATTCAGGCGTTGTGCTATCTGATAGCTGTATTTATTCAAAACAATAAATCAAAATTAAACAAACTACACTGGGATTTAGTGCAAAGCATAAACTCAGCCAAAAAGCAGAACCCAATAAATCCAGCATTTTGATGCTTTAACTAAAACCTCTGGATAACCTCTCCCACTGATTTAATGCATACGTTCAAAACCTGGAGATAAAAAATTATTCAAGGTGGGTTTTTTTCTGAGAGTAAAAGAAATGAGTTGTGGTTTTGATATCACACATTTATTCATATTTAGATGAACACTGCATGTATATGTACCCCTTCATCTCCTCCTTCCATTATTTCTCCCAAATGAACACCTTAAACATATAGAACTGTGGTGTTTTGGATCTTTAAGTTAGTTTTGACACCTGGCAACTGCCTAGACAAGTCCCTGCAGGTCTTTTTGGCAACATTTTTGGAAGTGGTTTGCCATGGCCTTCTTTCTAGAGCTGAGAGAGTAAGACTGGTCCAAAGACATTCACTTGATTTAATGCCTAAGGCAGAAGTAGAAAATACAGTCTCCCACAGTGGTGGAATTCAATTTTTTTTACTACCAGTTCTGTGGGCGTGGCTTGGTGGGCGTGGCAGGGGAAGGATACTGCAAAATCCCTATTCCCTCCCCACTCCTGGAGAAAGGATATTGCAAAATCTCCATTCCCACCCCACTTTGGGGCCAGCCAGAGGTAGTTCTCCGAACTACTCAAAATTTCCGCAACTGGTTATCCAGAATCTGTCAGAACCTGCTCTATAGCACCCCTGGTCTCCCACTACACCAAACTGGCTCTTCATATATTTATTTATTAATCATATTTATAAAACACAGAACCTTAAGGATTGTCAGCAGTCAGTTTAAAAGGTAAAATACATAGAACGCAACATACAAATAAATGCTAAGCATAAAATAAAGATTTGCAAACTAAGGAAAGCAAATAAAATAAAACTAACCAAAGCAAACCAAAAACAAATCAAGATAGAATCAAAATCCACATTCTCTACTGAAGAAGCTCTCTTTTTGGAAAGCCAACCGAATGCCATTGGGAGACCATTCCAAAGTGCTATCACAAAAAAGCAGCACCACTGAACTTCAGCTCAGCTTGCCTTCTTAAATTGAACTCACCAGGGAATTTCAAAGGGAAAATGCAGTCTTCCAGTACCAAGTCACAGAGGGCTTTATAAGTTAACATCAGCATTTTAAACTCTGTAGGCGAGGGGTGTCAAACTCAAGGCCCGTGGGCCAGATCTGGCCCATGAGGTGCTTAGATCAGGCCTGCACCACCGTCCTGGAAACAGTGAAGGACCGACCCGCTGTGCCTCTGCCAGCGAAAACAGGCTCCCAATCTCCATTTTTGGCTGGGACGGCCTCCTGCAACCCTCTGCCAGTGAAAACGGAGCTCGGGAGGGGAGGGGAGCCCATTTTCACTGGCCGAGCACTCGGGCCACCACAGGCGCCCCTGACACAAGTGATGTCAAGTTGGCCATGCCCACCCCGGCCACGCCCACCCCAGCCCCCCGAGATCAAACACAACCCTGATCTGACCCTCAATGAAATCAAGTTTGACACTCCTGTTTGTAGGCAATGAATGCAAAGCCTGTGTTGTGACTCCAGCCCCCGAACCTGGCCCCATGCCCCATGCCCCATGCCCGGAAGTGACTTGGAGCCGGGCCTGCTGCCAGAAAGTGACTTGGACAGTGAGGGGGAAGGGCCGTCAGGACTTACCTCGGGAGCACCGGCTTCCCTGGCTCAGCTCCAGGACCCAGAAGCAGGCCAGGTGGAAGAAATAATGAGGCCTAGGAAGTGCTGAGTCATGGAGCCACACCCCACAGGATATAAAAGGCAGCCAGAGCTGGTGTGTCTCTTTGTAACAGGCAAATCCACTGATTGACTAGAGCTGAAGTTTGTGACTCACCAGCGTCATCGAAAATAACAAGGGCTCTTGGCAGACGCTGGCTCTTTTGCCGCCAGAGCTGATAGTGCCGGCTAATTAAGCCATCATTCGGACGGAGGCGGAGGAGGACAGAACAGCCTGATTCTGTGTGATCCACCACATGCTGAGCCAATTGCAGCTTCCGAGTGATATTCAAAGGCAACCCAATACAGAATGTGATATAGTAATCTAAGTGGATAGTGATAAGATTATAAGTAGGGCACTAGTGACACAGCAGCAAAGTTAAGGAAAGCAACCTGCCCTGGGTACAATCTCTACCTGCTGTCTCACAGGACCATGAGTCCAGAATAATTCATAGGTTGAAGATCTGCTACTTCAGGGGTAGTGTCATTCCATCAGGAGACAACCCTGGAACAACCCTGGAACAAACAATCTAATTAAAAAAAATCTAATAAATAATAAAATAATTACTCTCTCTTATTGGGATTTAGTTTAAGTCTTCTCTTTCTTCTTGTGTTAGTCCAGATAAGAAGCACAATAACAAATACTAATTCTATCTTTACTGTAAGGTTACATTAACAAAACTTGCAGATCTGAAAGTACCTATCTCATCCCCTCACTTTTACTCACCCCAAAACTAAGGAGCATTTTTTTCTCAGATGCTTTCATGAGCTGCATCCCCAAATATAGCTGGGAAGGTAAGCCTGATGGATTGAAAGCATGTGAAGTGTTATAATTCTAGCCAATGAGAGGCTGGGAAAATGGTTTGTCAGAGAGATATAGGCATTGCGGGGTGGGGGGAATCAAAGAGTTTTGCTAGAGGAAATTAAATTTGATTTACTGAAATAGCAGCTGTGTTATGGAAAGGCCATATTATATACATATACTGCCTACATTTGTTCTGAGATTTTTGTTTCCTTTTTATCTATACTTGTGAAACTGATTCACGCTGACCCTCTAAGCTCCTTTGCTGATAGGCTTTGTGTACTTTTGTTTTGCAATTTGTTGTTGATCTAAATAAACTATCTAATTTCAGTAATGGAGTTCATCATTCTTTGGGGAGGTTTTAAATGCTTGATTTGGATCCAACCTCATGGGATTTATAATGGGGGGAGTGGGGGTGGAATGGAAAGGAGATTATCACCTGGAAGAATAATAGAGACTGATTTTATTTTATTTTTTATACTAGGAGAAAAAAGAAATCAAAAGGCATTGGCTGTCCCAGTATGTCATTCATTTTCACAACTTTCCAAAACTCAGAAGGGAATGGACCTAAATATTAGAATAAAAAATTATCCAAAGTTAAATTATTAGATTTCCATTCTACCATCTATTCTTACTTCAAAATAGTCATGCTTGATGCTAGATGTCCAAAACAGCAATATTCTGAAGAGTATGTGTGATTGTTCTCAAAAAGAGAGATAGATAAGCTATCAGAGATTTGAGAGAATAATACATTTTTTTAAAATCCAAAACCAGTCTTACGTCATAGATAAATGAGCAGGAGGTGAGGAAGTAGTGAAAAATTCTTCTTCAACAAGGGTTTTAACCAGAGATAGAGGATTATTCATTTCATTGTTGTTTTGAGGCAGGTTTATAGGATTGTCACCTCCTAAAGTTAATATCCAAATCTGGGCTAGAACTTTTCTGGTGTATTTGATTCTGGTGTATCAAAGCTTCTGAAACTGAAAAACTGTCATAGCAAACCAACCAGACAGTACTATCAAAATTATAGAGGTCAAATGTAAATAAGTGGAGTGACAGTAGTCTAGCCAGAGATGTCAACTATTCCCAATGGCCAAATTGAAAGAAGAAAAGGAAAAAAAAAATGTTAGAGAATAAAAAAGCAAAGTCTCAATGGATTGTGAAGAAACTGAATGCATTTCACAGGAATTCTTCAAGGGCACAAGAACATAATTTTTGCAATGACAACTGAAGGCATATTGTAGATTAATGGTCCTCCATAATTGCTTGCACTGCCACTGATTGTACAGAAATAGGTCATTTTTCACAGAAGCGTTTTTTCCATTTAACTATCAACCCTGGGACTTCTTGCTGTCTTCTAACAGAAGGAAGTAGAAACGCATGCACTAAATCAGTAGGATCATTCTTTTGAAAGACCCCCTGCCTCAAAAATCAAAACCTACAATCAGTAAATTAACAGAATAGTAAACTACTCAGAATGAAGATAGACCTATTTTGGGAGGGAAAAATAATCTGAACAACTGCTAGATGACAGCAAAGAGATGCAAAAGTGTCTTTGTTGTGGCCACGTGGATTTTTGCAATCTAGAACTGGTAGCTTTACTAAAAGTATCTTTCTTTGACCTGCCAGGGAAGAATGATACAAATGCCATCTCTTCTCCCTCTGCATAAAAATATTAGACTTTTACATGCCAATACCGCAGCATGTATAAACTAGCTCTATTCCATAATTGCTTCAATTGTAAAAATCTGTAAACCAGGTTCTGTGAATAATCCCCAGTGAATGACGCTTAATTCTGAGTAGATATTGATAGCATATTTTAAATCAATTCTGTTTGTTTGGTAAACTGTACACCATTCTCACTCTCTTCTCACATATCAACCCCAAAATTTTAAAAAACACGCAGAAGCTAAATTTCTATACAGATGCTTCAGAGTTTTGATATAGAAAGAAAAGGCTTTTCTCTGTTTCTGCTGAGAAGAGTTTTGATATAGAAAGAAAAGGCTTTTCTCTGTTTCTGCTGAGAAGAGACAGAAAAAATCTATATTAATTTCAAGGATAATGCTAGGATATGTATACTGTCTTAGATAAACAAATACTTCAACTCTCTTTGCCAAGTTAAATCCCAAGGGTCTACAATATGAAGACTGATTAAACTGTTTTGAAACAAGGTAAAAATACCCACCATCATGTCATTTCTCCCATTTCCCACAATAAAATTTGAATAGTAATTTATTTAGTAAATTGCACATCCTAAATCTGCTTGAGTTTATTCTGGCCCATTTAGTGATTGCTCAATTCTGCCACAAAGACAAAGCTATTATCTGAAAGAAGATGGGAAAGTCCCTTTTTGGATTATGCTCTTCTCATCAGGAAAAAAAACCCACATCTTGAAACATCTGAGTGGTTGAAGTTTCTGTATAGTTGAGAAATAAGAAAAAGACAAGGAGAAAGATGGAAACTTGGAAGAAGGGGACATCTGGATCAGTGGAATGAAAAAAAAAGCTCTCCTAATAGAAGGAAGTCCCAGTTAATGAAAGCATTGTAACCTCAGAAGCAAAGCACAAATCCTTCTTTATAAATTGCAGTGAAGAGGTATCATAAGTTAAGCATTCATGTGAGAGAAAGGTAAACGACATTTATTCCCCATTAAACAAAATATGAACTGTACCCAGGGAGGCAATTCCTTGAAAATATTATTCTCAGGAGAAGGAATCTAGCAAAACCTTAAAGCTCTTGCTAGCTTGCTCTGTCTGCTATACCGGTAGTAGCAATGTAAAGCAATTGAATCTGTACTTAGAATTAGGGAGTATGTTTTAAACAAGATATTTTAAAGACAGCCAGATCTATTCAGTTCTAAAATCTCCTTGGAAATTAAATAGTATAAGTTTGGCTTCTAAACATATTAATTTTTATATTGGAACCTACTGTAACTAGCGTGGATTGTAGTTTCGGTCTACAGAACCCCTAAGCTTTAGTTTTACAAAATGCAGTTGGCAATACAGGTAGTCCTCAATTTATGACAATTGAGCCCAAAGTATATGTTTGTTTGTTTTTTTACATTTATATCCCGCCCTTCTCCAAGACTCAGGGCGGCTTACAGTGTGTAAGGGAATAGCCTCATTCTATTTGTATATTTACAAAGTCAACTTATTGCTCCCCCCAACAATCTGGGTCCTCATTTTACCTACCTTATAAAGGATGGAAGGCTGAGTCAACCTTGGGCCTGGTGGGACTAGAACCTGCAGTAATTGCAGGCAGCTGTGTTTTAATAACAGGCTATCTTACAGCCTGAGCCACAGAGGCCCGTTGCTAAGTAAGAAATGTGTTAAGTGACTTTTGACCCATTTTACAACTCTTCTTGCCACATTTGTTAAACGAATCACTTCAGTTGTTAAATGAGTAACACGGTTATTAAGTGAATCTGACTTCCCCATTGACTTTGCTTACCAGAAGATCACAAAAAGTGATCACATGACCCCACTGCAACTGTCATAAATATGAACCAGTTGTCAAGCATCTGAATGTAAATTCCATTGTCCGTGGGGATACTGCAATGGTCATAAGTTTGAAAAATAATCATGTCACTTTTTCCATTGTATCTTCAAATGGTCACTAATGGACTACCTGTATCCAGTTTGACAGCAGGCCATGGAGGCTAGATTCTTTACTCAGCTTTCTTTTTGATGCATTAAGAAATGTGAACATAATTTATATAATCTGTGTTTCTCAACCTTAGCAATTTTAAGACGCATGAACGTCAACTCCCAGAATCCCCCAGCCAGACTTCTATGGCTGGGGAATTCTGAGAAATGAAGTCTGCACATCTTAAAGTTGCCAAGGTTGAAAACATTTAAATTAAAGAGTATTTAGTGAAATGTGTATTTCAGTACAAAATTCATCACTGAAGAGTTCTATTTGGCTCATCAAAACTTGAAAATAAGAGAGAAGAGTAGTCCATTTTGACCCCAGGCATTTTTTGTTCCAGGCAGTTCCCATTTGATCTCCTCTTTGGAAAACAGCATAAGCACAGAAGTGTTTTCTCTAGAAGACAAACTGAGTCCTTCCCTTGGAAGGTGGAAGGAACTCTACCGCTCTCATCTTTTTTCGCGCATGCGCTATCGGTACATGTTCGTTTGGTGCTAGAAGACTTCGCAGCACACTGCGAAGAATACAGCCACGTAATTTAGGAACTTGAATTTTGTTGTTGTTGTTGTTCTTGTGAAACCCCCACTAAACCTCCCTACTGAGATGCCTCGGCAGGTATAGGTAGGCGGGTACACGTCACTTGCAGCCTGTACACGAGTGTTTCTCTCCCTCCCCCCTTATTTTACCTCTCTCCCCCCACCATTAGCCAACCTGGCGGGCAGAGGTTCGTCTCAGTTCCCAAAGCCCGGAGTCCCCCTTGCCTCCCCTGCCCGCTGCCTGACTTGCCGCTGGAAACCGGAGAGGCAATTCCTGAGGGAAAGCAGCTCCACTAATCGGGTTGGCATCAGGCAGCGGCCGTTTCGGGTTTCAGGAGTTGGCGGTATGTGTGTTACAGTACAGATGATCGACTCTCCAAATACTGACTGCTGCCAGGGAGGCTGGCAGCCAAGCTGTGCCTCGGGATTCCCGCAATTGGCAGCGGATCCGCTCCTTCCCGCCCGGGCCTGTGCGCGGACTCATCATCTCCCCAACTTTGACCCAAAGAGACCTTTTTCAAGTCCGATCGCCCCCCCACCACCACCAAGAGCCCCTGCCCCTGGCAGAGCCGGGAGGGGAATTGTTCGGCCTGGAGCCGCGAGGCTGCCAAAGACAAGGGCTCCCTCCCGCACCTCCTCTGGGCCGCTCCCTGGGCGCTGCCGCCGCAGGTTGCCAACCTGGCACCGGTTTTCTGGTGGTGCCGCTGTGGCTGCAACCGAGTCGGATGGCGCATCCCAGCCGCCAGCCCAACTGTCAGCGCTCAGCCTCTGGCCTTCTGAGACACGGAGGGATTCCCGGGGGATAACGGGGGGCTCAGCTCGGCGGGATCGGGGCGCCCAAGCGGGGCAGGAGGACCCTTCCTTTGCAAAGGAGAGATCCTCCAGTTTTTCTCACTGGAAACTCCCAAATGTCTTCCCAAGTGGGGTCAGCAATTGTCAACTGGACACTTGAGAAAGCATCTGCAGCGCCTGCCGAATACGTGCGATTTGGGTTCCAACAACAAGCTCTCATCCCTAGAAAACTCTATTTGAGGGACCATTGATCCTCATGCAAATTTAGAGGACGGAAGGAGGTTAATACCCACCAGCAAAACTTTAACTTTATAGTATGATTGTATCGTAAGCAGTAATTATCATATCTTATCAGCCCCTCCCCCAACAAAAACCTAAAAGAAATTTGTGTTTTTAATCGATTCTAATGTCTTATGATAGGTTTTAATGTCCTGCATCATTAATATAATTGTTCAGGGAACAGTTTGTTTGCTCTGTTAAATGAAGTCCTTCCTTACCCAGATAAACGCTTAATCCTTTGTAATAAATACACAAATCAGGTTCGTTTGGTAATTTGTCGCCTCTTTTTTAACCAATAGACTTTTTAAACTAAAGATTAAGTCATTAAATCACTTCCCCAGTATGACAGTAAATACGGTGACTCCCTTCCCATACTTTTACCCACTTTGATTTTCATTGACAGTCCCAATTTACAATATATTGACATTGTTAAAACACCAGTTTACAACAGCAGATCTCAAAACCAGAAACCGCGTGTATCTTTGACAGGTTAATAGAAAGAGAATTCCGCTTTAAGAGTAGACAGTCCCTGCCCAGCTGAAATTAAGCCGACATCGGGGATTTACAGCCGTTCTCACGAACGCCTTTTCGGAGTCAATCAGGCTACTTTGATCCAATTTACTCTTCAGTTTTTAAGGTGCCCCGATCCAAAGTTCAACGCCAGGAATGTCTCTTTTGGGTAGGGCTGCTGGAAGACTTCAAGCCCAACTGCTGTTGTGTCCTCCCCACCAATCAGGTTCCTTCTCCAGCGCAGTCCCGGCGCCTTTCACCCGGGGGGGGGGACCAGACGGTAGTGAAGAAGGGTGAAGTCAGCTTCCCACCCACTTTTTCTACGACTCCGTTCCCAAGCTGTCTCACCTCAATCGTTCTTTTTTTCTAATCAACAAATCCGTTTCAAGATTATCTTACCCCTTGCCTCTCCTTCCCTTATTAAATGAAACGGCTCCAAGATATTTATTTATTGAACCAAGAGTCATTCCATGTTTCGCATTTTTTTCAGAGTACGAAAAGTGGTGGCTCATTTTATAATTCTTTAACAAGGGTGGGCAGTGTGACTGCCCTACCTATTTGTAAGATTTTTTTTTAGTGAAATCAAGGTGAAACGATGTTTTCTCTAGTAATAGGAATAAAACTCCGTTTCATTAAAATTATAGGACAAAATACGGGTCTCCAGCTCTCTTCTAACAAAACTAAGGAGCATTTGTACATAGGGTGAGATTAAAGTTACTTGTTCATCTGGAATAAGAACTGAAGCCTACCTAATATCAAAGCCTGTTGCAGGGATTCCTGAGTTCATCTCCCTCCCCAAATGATTCATTGCACTTATGTAACTGTTATTTCACCCATATATATAATATAGTCTTCCAATATTTTGACAGATATATTGATTTATCACTACAATTTCTCATATATCTTATTATGTAAAAATATGTGATACAAGTATGTCATTAAAACTCTTCTTTAATTCCAGAAAACAAACTTCTAAGGGTATTGATTTCTTTATTATTTGTTCCAAGTACTTTGGTAAGAACCAACCTTGCATTATGTGTGTTCAGATTTTCTGAGGAGAAAAATTTCCTGAAAAAGAAAGTATGAAAGACATTTAAAAATCAAGGAAAAATTCAAAGCATCTCAAAATGTCCTAAACTTAATAAATGAAATTGTGCTGAAATGTTAATTTTAGCTCCAGATTACACTGAATTTAAAATTGGATGTAGTGGTATAATTCTAGTTTTCAAGACGTTCTAGTGAGTATAGAGACTAATACATCATTTTACTACCAAACTTCATTATATTGATCCTCAAATACAATTGCGTGAGAAATATAACTCAGATTTTATGTTACTTTTTAAAAAAAGGTTGTAATTTAGGTATAAAAATGTTTGCTGCAGAACAATTTATTTCCATACATCATGATTATTGCTGTAGATTAGTGATTGAAAAATAAATGAAGCAAAAAATATATATTATCCAGCATCAAATGAGATGATCATCTCCTATCTGGGTAGAATACACGCAGAACAATAACTTGTGAGTTACAACTTAAGTTTTCAGTTAGAGATTTATTGATGTTTTATGGATAAAAATGGCTAGCTAGACTGAAAAGCAAAAGTTCCAGAACTATATTTCAGTCTGCTGGGAATGTTACTACATGCTATTCTTTAAAGCCTAAGAAAGAAACTATGAGCACATCCTTTAAGGGATCACTTTATCCTTCTAGTGGAGCCTCTCTTGATCTGCCCCTTCTTGCATAAATAAAAATACAAAAGCTGATGCAATTTAATCTTAAGAAAATTGAAAGCACTCTGGTGCTAACTGACACTTCAGCACGAAGCATATTATGGCTTCAATGGGATTTCCTTGTAGACGCATATAATGAGTTCACAGAAAAACTACAGAGGATGGTGGAGATTTTCTCTCAGAACTATACATTTGCACAAACCAATGCATTTTTAAGTAGGATTTCAGAGGATTTTGTTCTAACCATCACAAATTAAACTCTGACATTTAGTCAAAGGGTTAACGTATGTATTAATCGTTCTTCAATTCAAGAGAACATCTTTGGCCTCCAAAAACACTTTCATGTGGCATAGTGCAGATTATCAATGCACACACTTACATTCAAGCATACACAGGTTAATAAATCATAAGAATTAGAGTTAGAGCAGGAAACCAAGAGATCACTTTTAATGAAAACAACCATGTACAATAAAGCTCCAACTACAACAATTCACAAACCAGCTGAGACTCAAATTCCAACCAAAAGCAAAGCTCAAAAGCTGACTCCTGGAACAGAACATTATCTTATTTCATTGAAACTTCTTTGTGTAAAGTGCTTATCTGATAGGTAAGTATGTAAATAAGTGGGGAAAAGAGAAATCAAAGCACACACATGTAAAGCAGAATAGTACTTTTGAAGATAATAAAAATGTTGTGATAAGCATTATTCACAAGAATAATTTTTTGTTAATAAACAAACAGAAAAATACAAGTTTTGCACATGTATACAGCAATATAACATTGATGTGTTGATAGGCTGAAACTTATTTCCAAATAAAGATCAAAAGGGCAATAGATTTACACCTTAGCTTCAGGAACTTCAATTTATGCTTTACTGCACTCTTTACTGTACCATCTGGTGGCAATGCTTTCAATCTGACATGGAATACAAAGCAAATTTAAACCCCAAATTCTTTTTAATCTCCATTTATTTCTGTGTTTTAATTGTTTCTTCTTCATTCATAAAATGAAGAAAAATCAAATTGCAAAGAAACAGAGTTAATGTAAAACTGAGAGAGACTCTAAATTGTCATATAAATCTTAGTTGTAATATTCCCAATCCATAGCACAACTGTCATTTTTAATACTCTTTAGGCCCTGGGAAATTTATGTTGCTCTAATATTCAAAATTATCAAAATTACAGTAACAAAAATATAACAAGAATAAATTTTAATTAAACCTTTAATCTTAATATCAGTCTCCTGAAATCATGACATTCTGTTGCTGCTTTATTTAGCTTCCTTAACTTTTAAAAGCTATCTACTTTACTTCATCCCTGTTTGACAGTGTCACTTTTGATCTAAACTTAATAGTTTGAAATAAGAAAGATTGAATAAGTTAATGAAGAATTCTGTGTGATTTAAAAGCTCACATACTTTAAACTTGCAAGAGCATTGTGGGGGGGGAAATCTTTATTTTACAGAAAAAGTGGCAAACCCCAATCAATGGCAACATTTTCTTTGATTTTTATAGCTCATAACCTACAGTGCTAAAATACTTCATTTGAGATATGTATATATATTTACAAATTCACTCCAACTACACCTCACTTTTGTACATGCTAACATAAAAATAATAAGTACTGGGATGACCCAGTACTTGTGGAATTCTAATAGGCATTCATGTAATCTTGATTCTTTTCTATTGCAACAATGGTTAAGGGTAACTTATTTTCAAGAAATTCAGGGAGGCAAAATTGTGTATAAAGTTTCTTTTGGGACTGGAGCTTGAGGCTTGAGTATGGTGTCTGTGTGCGTGCATGCGTCCTTGTATCATTATATAGCAATTCATGTGTTAACTGAATACAGCTTTAAAAGTATTTCACAAAATTAACAGGACTATTTCTGAGTTTATGATGGCTAACATTGAACACAGAAATTCTTACCTGAACCTGGCTCTGAACACTTTGATTTTACAACAGACAAAATACATAATAATTGAATTATAATAATACAAAATGTTCTTTCCAAAGACACTCAGCAGGCCCAGACCAATCTTTGCCCTGTGCTTAGATCTTAGAGGATAGGACTATGTCAAGAGTCATACTTCTCCGTCTTCCATTCTATGAGTGTACCAAGGCAGAATGTAAGGAGATTTTGCCATTGGAGGAATTCGGTGGAATCTGTTCAAGAAGGGAAGAGGAGACACTGGGAGATGTGGTCTGACAGAGCTGCTGTGTGACATGGCTGACCGTCAGGGCAGAGATGGCAGTGGATGGCGCAATAGACGGGGTGGGCTTGATTGGCACAGGGATTGCAGGCAGTGTTTGTGTCGATGGGTGGCAAATGGTCTTGACCGGCATCCCGAAAGGTCCGTATTCTCCTGGCGAAAGAGGAATGCCACCGGCAGGCTCAATCATGCCCACGTGGGGCCACACCGAGCTGACCATGGTGCTGATCTGTTGACCGGCCATTGGGTAGCCCAGGTGGTGCATTACGGAAGCCAAGGGCAACCCACCGCCCTGGATCACTCCTTTGTAGTCTCGGCCAATGAGGTTCTCGATGGCGAAGGGATGCTTGAAGCCAGGAGCCGGGCTGTAAGGCTGGAACTGAGGCAGCCTTCCTACGGCCGCTGCCGCCGCCGCCGCCATGGCCGCCGCCGAGTCTGGATGTCCTTTGGTTGCCCCTGGAGGCTGCAGGGGAGGAGGCGGTGGCGGCGGCAGCGGCGGGTGATGAGGGTGGAAATAGTGGCTCAGGTGGGGGTGCAGCACCCCTCCCGTTTTGCCCGCCGCCGCTGGCATGTGGGGCTCCGGCCGCGGCACCTTGAAGCGCTTTCTGCGCCTGAGGAAGCTGCCGTTCTCGAACATGTCCCCGCAGTCCGGGTGCAGCGCCCAGAAGCTGCCTTTGCCGGGCTGGTCGGGCCGCCTCGGGATCTTAATGAAGCAGTCGTTGAAGGAGAGGTTGTGGCGGAGCGAGTTTTGCCAGCGCTGGGTGTGCTCGCGGTAGTAAGGGAAGCGCTCCATGATGAACTTGTAGATGTCGCTCAGGGGGAGCATCTTCTCACTCGAGTGCTGGATGGCCATGGCCGTCAGCGAGATGTAAGAATAAGGAGGCTTCTGATCACTGTACGAGCTCTTGCCCGGCCGAGGCATGGCACATTCCTACCCTCCTCCGGCTGCCCTGCCCAGAAGGACCGCGCTCTTGGACCAGAAAGGGCCGTTCACCACGTCAAGGAGAGGAGCAGGAGGATCTGTCGCCGCTTCTCCAGGAGAACCGCTGGCTCTTCGGCGCATTCAGTCGGCATTTCCAAGGGAGTCGGCGGACACTTTGCAAGTTCTCCTCCTGCCCAGTCCGCGTGCGCAAGGCTGGTGGCGCCTCCGTTGCCGGTTTTCCCCTCACGTCGTTTTTCCCGCCAAGCCCGGCGGCCGGCGCTCCTCTTCCCCTGAGCTCGAAACTGAGCGGCTTAATATCTTATTAATTGGCCTCCCGCCAAAATAAGAAAAAGCCTTTCCTTAACTCCCTTTGCCCCGCCTCAGAATCAAACCCTCGCCGAGCGCTTCAGCCGAGAAGCGCCGGAGTCCAGCCGCTCGGTTCCCTCCATCTTCGCCTCGATTCTGACCGAGTTCCCGACGAACCTCAATGACCGCCGGGGTCGTCTTCAGTCTTTCCCCCCAGTTTTCCTTCCCTCACACCCGTCCCTTCTCTCCGCGAGGAGCCGCAACCGACTCCGCTTCCTAGTTTCTGAGCCGTCTTAGCGCCGGCCGAAAGCCGCGACCTCAGACGCCTGGCTGTGAGGCGGAGACTTCGGGCTCTGCTTTGAGATTCGCGGGGATGGCAAGGAAGAGGGTCCCGCGTCTGCCCCCCCACCTCCTCGCCGGCTTGGAAAAGTGGAAAAGCAGCAGCGACCCGACTGGTTCCTTTGAAAAAGAAGCTGACGGAGCCGGCGGATGCCGCGGAAACCAGAGCAGGCGGTGGCCGGTGCCCTTGGGCTGAAAGGCGCGGGTTGGCTTTGGCGAGGCGGCGCGGCGGCTGGGTTTGTGGCGTGACGGAGCTTCCCAGCTCGGTTTTGTGCCGGTGCTGGCTCCGAGTCCGCGAGCCCCCCGCCTCGCTCCGCTTCCCTCGCGTCACATGACCGGGCTCAGGAAAGAGACGGAGCTACGAATGGTCTCTTTCTTCTCCCGCTCCTTCGGCGGATGAGGTGGGGGCCAAGGAGACCCGCGGCGAATCGAGGCGAGGCGAAGCCGGAGGGAGTCTTCCACGCAGGTCTCTCGCCTCGCAGGCACTTGAAGGACGGGCGGCTCGCTTTGGCTCCCGGCCTGGGAATCGGATTCAGTGCCACCCCTAGCTCGCTCCCCCGCCTAAAGCCTCGCTCGCCCTCCTCTCTGAAGACGCTCCCGCCTGTCCTCGTAATTGCCGGCAGGACAATGTGAGAGAAAAGACCACGCCTCTCAGGGCGCAGCGATGCTGGCTGGCTCCGTTGAGGAAATCTTCCAAACTTTGAAAAGTGGTGCTAGACTAGAGATAGGAAGGTGTTCCAGATGTTGAGACTCTGGAAAGAGTGCAGAGAAGAGCCATAAAAATGATTAGGGGCTAAAACAGACGAAGGACGGCTACAGGAATTGGATAGGTCCAATCTAATGAAAAGAAGGACTAGGGGTGACCTGATAGCGCTGTTCTACAAAGACGAGGGGTCAAACTAGTTTCCAAAGCACCAAAAGGCAAAGCAAGAAACAATGGTTGGAAACTAACCAAGGAGAGAAGCAACCTAGAACTAAGGAGAAATTCCCTAACGGTAAGAGCAGTCAACCAATGGAATAGCCTGCCTTCAGAAGTTGTGGGTGCTCCACCACCGGAGGATTTCAGAAAGCCATTTGTCTGAAATGATATAGAGTCTCTTGCTGGAGCAAGGGTTAGACTAGATCTCCGAGGTCCCTTCCAACTCTATTGTTCTATGTTCTAAGGCTGCCTCAGGTATCCTTGGCCTTGGTTCAAATCCATTTCCATGGTTTTTTGTAGTGAGTGGCACAGTCCAGTTCACATCCTACTATCTTTCCACTAAGAGTCAAGTATTCAATTTGTCTCAAAGAAGTAGCTCAATCTTGTATGTTTCCTAAACTGAAAAGAAGGCAGCAATTCGGAAGTCACTTTCTGGTACTAGAGATAGAATACAAAGATAGGAAAACGAAAGTTGACATCTCCACGAGGGATGATAGTTTATACTTGCTTTTATGATCATAGAGTACAACGAATCTGAAGTGCCTCTAGGTTAGTATATCGGGCCAGTAGGGAAAGGCTTAGCCTTCGGGTAAGATCTGTTGAAATCAATTGGACCTCATTGTAAAGCAGCCTTCCCCTCCAGAGCAATTAAAGCTAGAATTTATCAGCGTAGGGAGGCGGGAAGTATAAAGTATAAAATATAAAGTATAAAGTATAAAATAATAGCATTTAGAGCTGATGGGTAAAAATGTGAACTAAAACTACCTGAAATTGATGCAGAGAGACCTTGGAATTTCACCCTATTGTCTCTGAAAGGATATCTTATGTTTTTAGGCTTGTGGGCTAAAGAGTGCCATTTCCCTTACCCCAACCTAAGCAAAATTGGACGGCGTTCCACTGAAATGAGGGTGCTTTTCAGCATTTTTGGGTGGAAAGTATATTTCTTCCGGGCGGAGAATGAAGTTTTGGATAGTATTCTAGAGTCACTGAATCAGCACCGAGGAACGGTCATAGCCAAAAGGCACAGAGAGGTTTCTTTCAGCGCTTAGTCCATGAGCCGCTTCGCCCGTCTCAGGATAAACAAGAGCGCAAACGGGCAGTTGCTTGTGCAGGTGCCTTTCTGTAGCCCGGAGCTGAGACTTCCTAGGGAGGAATTTTTGGTGGTCGGAAAACAGTTACCGGATCCGGAGAAGAATGTGAAATTACCTTGTCAGGGAAAGAAAGGCTTGAAATATCTGCGTAATTGTGTCTCTGTCTCAACCCTGAGCGATTCGCACCATTATCCGTTTTCGAAGCTTATTAGAATCGCTCTGCTGAATCGGTCCTAAAGTTTGCAAGGAAAAGTAACTCAAATTAACCGGCAGCAGAGAGGAACTCACAGAACAAAACACATTTTCCAGCAAATGAAAATACACACCCACAAAACAAACCATGACTGAACAACTTGTTGCACTGTTATGGGGAGAAAAAGCACTGGACAAAAGCATTAATTTAGTTTTGAAATGGCTCGTGTCTCTTTTCAGCAGAAAGTTCCGTGAGCATTGATAAAACTGTAGATATATGTAGATGATTCTCCTCCCCACCCCACCCCCAGTCCAAGCAATGTGCAGATCTATCTGGGACAAAAAGGGTTTGGGTCACAACAAGAACAATAAAAAACACCCTGGCATCAGTACAGTAAACTACATTTCCGCATAATTTCTTCCTTTTCTGCTACACTCCCCCCCACCATTAGCCAACCTGGCGGGCAGAGGTTCGTCTCAGTTCCCAAAGCCCGGAGTCCCCCTTGCCTCCCCTGCCCTCTGCCTGACCTGCCGCTGGAAACCGGAGAGGCAATTCCTGAGGGCAAAGCAGCTCCGCTAATCGGGTTGGCATCAGGCAGCGGCCGTTTCGGGTTTCAGGAGTTGGCGATGTGTGTGTACAGTACAAATGATCGGCTCTGCAAACACTGACTGCTGCCAGGGGGGCTGGCAGCCAAGCTGTGCCTCGGGATTCCCGCAATTGGCAGCGGTTCCGCTCCTTCCCGCCCGGGCCTGTGCGCGGACCCATCATCTCCCCAACTTTGACCCAAAGAGACCTTTCTCAAGTCCTGTCGCCCCCCTCCCCCAGAGCCCCCCTCCCCCTGGCAGAGCCGGTAGGGGAATTGTTCGCGCCTGGAGCCGCGAGGCTGCCAAAGACAAGGGCTCCCTCCCCCTTCCTCTAGGCGGCTCCCTGGGCGCTGCCGCCGCAGGTTGCCAAGTAGGCACCAGATTTCTGGTGGTGCCGCTGTGGCTGCAGCCGAGTCGGATGGCGCACCCCGGCCGCCAGCCCAAATGTCAGCGCTCGGCTCCCCTCTGGCCTTCTGAGACACGGAGGGATTCCCGGGGGATAACAGGGGGCTCAGCTCGGCGGGATCGGGGCGCCCAAGCGCGGCAGGAGGACCCTTCCTTTCCGAAGGAGAGATCGTCCTGTTTTTCTCTCTGGAAACTCCCAAATGTCTCCCCAGGTGGGGTTATTGACACGTGATCTCAGGAAAAAGTATTTACAACATTTGACAAATCGGGGAGGCAGTGATTAATGATTATGTGCCATCAGTTATGTGTCGACTCTTGACGACCATATAGATTTTCTACGGGATGACATCCCCCATACTTTGAATAGTCTTTATATAATGTGTCCAATGTACAGTATTTTGTATGTGTTTATTTGTGCCTCGGAGTGATTTGTCCCATGATCCAGTCTTTTGGCAATCCATGATATTCTCTGGAATCTTTTCCAACATCAAAGTTAAAAACTGTCAATCTTCTTTCTATCCTACTTATTCAAAGTCCAACTTGTGCTTCCACAGAGTTTCATGGGGAAATCCTGTGCCTGCACAATTGTGATCTTTGTAGGTATATACATATCTTTGCATGTGAATTTCTTTTCCAAAGGCTTTATTGCTACTGTACCATGTAGAGTAGCACCTGTAGTAGAATCTGTTGTATTTCTTGGCTGCTTTTTAATGTGAATGGTTGGTCCTAAAAGGCATACTATATATCTTCATTTTCAATGATGTGGTTTCAATGATCCAATAAAATTGGGGATCAATAGGGTTAATCTCTTTGCACCCAAATCACCTCCTAGCAATGGTCATTCACCCACATATTTATTTCTAATCCCATTTCAAAAAAGCAGGGATACTTACTCCCTTCATATTTGAGCTTTTGCAAATCACCATAACTTCAGCATTTATTCTCAGGGCAGATTCTCTTTCCTAATTTTCTATCCACCCTCAGAAGAGAAGATATGTATTTTTCTTGTTAGATTTTGGTTCCACCCATCTACCCTTCAAGAGTTTAAGGCTGCTTTCATCTTGTCTTTATCCCTGGAAAAATAATGTTGAGCAGAAAGAGTGGCCCAAAGTCCTACAGGATATGTCCATTCCTAAGAATGGGCCTGAACCCATCCTTAGGAATGCACCTAATTCAGGACCTAAATTAATGAATGCATCAAGTTGTCTGGTAAATGTTGCGGAACAATGGAGAAAACTGTGCAATTCAAATATTCTTTTGAATATTTCAACATTCAGAAAAATTAATTAAGATTGGGACACAAAACCCAACCTTAAATATGGCTTTTAGAAGCCAAACTCATGCCTTAGTCCAGCTTATTATCCAGTTTGCGAGGGCTTTCCAATACTTAATTGTGATGGGTTTCAAGTATCTTGGGAGCCTGTCTGGCAGCAGGGGGTGGCAGAGCCTAAAGCCAAGCTAAAGATGGATTTCCTTGTCTCTCTCCTTGGAGATATTGCTGCAAGATCTGGTCCAGATGTCTGCCTCCGTTCTTTTTATTTCCCAGTAAAAGTTTCAAAATCCAACATTTTAATGAGAGTCAGTGATATGGCTCCCTTATCTGCAAGATCAGATCAGATCTGCTCTGTTTTTGCCTTTTTAATAATATATGACTGCTTTTAATTGTTGATCATTTTTTCATATTCCTATTTTATCCTTTCTATTGTATGCTGCCCAGAGTCATATTCTCTGAGATGGGTGGTTATATAAATCTGATAAATAAATAACTTTATAACATGATTACAGTTCATATATTTTATCCAAGAGTGATTTAAAAAGAAACTATACTTGTAGATAAGGGAAAGGGGGCATCTAGGTGGTAAAACAGACTTTGCCTCTTCCATTTGGAAAGGTGTCAGAAATGGAACGCTTGGGGGGTGGGGAAATTGCTTTAAGTCAAAGGGAAGCTCTTTTTTTTTCTTTTCTTCTGGCAGTTATAAGGAACAAAGTTTTCCTTTTCTCTTGGAAAGAGTAACAACAAAAGATTGTTCATCAGCAGCCAGGTGTCACGGTGCAACTCTTGACAGCAACTGTCTTCCTTTTGAGCCAGCCAGCTCTGGAATACATTACATTAATTAAGTCTTTGGTGATTTAGCCTCCTTAGAGATAAGTCCAACAATGTAATTAAGAGCATGGTGGTTATATTAGGTATGAATATTCAAAACAGCGTCAATTAATTAGCCAACAGATCTCTCTCACTGTTTCTCAATAGCCCCTTAAGTCCTCTGATACATTTCAAGAGTCATTGTCAGGAAAAGAAGAGAGAATTTAAAATGTTTAACCACCCACCGTCAAGCATCCACACAAGCAGGGCAGAGCAGGCTTTAGATGGTGTACAGCATTTTTGTAATGCTGCATATTACTCTCATTCCCTCTCTCTCCTCCCCCGAACCCCCTGGAGCATGTGCAGAAGGCAATGAAGGTGGGATTGAGTGACCCACGAAAGACAAGATCACTTACAATTAAAGGCAGGAGCAACTGGAGTGGAAGGCCTTCCTTCCAGGCACCAGGAGGCTAATCCATTCTCCATCCTTTCAGACATGTTAGAAAGATAAATATTAAATCTGCTATCACAAAGGGAGCTGTTAAACAGATACTAAGCTGATATGCATAAAAAATTAATTAGGTAGTTTTCTCAGCTTCAAACTCCTGGACAAATAACTACTTGTAAAGTACACCTTCTGGGCATATTGAACATATGCTGGAATTATCCTTAATTGACTAATTACATAAATTACTCATTAATTTTACAGCACATCAATTATAAAAGATATATCAATTAATTTTGCATAAATTAAGACTCAAGCCCTCCCCAGAACACAAGAGAGAGAGGTTGGTGTAACAAAACATGCAGAGCGGGAGGAGAAAAAACAATGTTTGTGTATTTGTAGATGGCAATAATAATTTGTTCTGCTCTGGGCACCAAGATTTTCTTAAAGAACAATATCCTTGGCAATTAAAATAGTCCTAAAGACCACTTACGACGTGATCATGCGTGCACCAAGGCGAAACAGACCATTTAAATCAATTAGAATTGCTCTGATGGAAAATGAGAGCTTGGCAATGACAAAGTACTTAGACATTAGTAATCACAAATGATTTAACATCCACATTAAATGGCTGACTGGGTAGTAAAGCTTATTTTCCTAAGTCAGCAGGGTGCCTATAACTAAGTAAGTTATCTCTGTATATTCCAAAATAGACTTTGGCAACGATTTCACACACAATTGGTAAAAATTAATTTGACACTCCTCACACCAAACACATGCATAACTGTTTTTCCCTTCAATTTTCCAATAGTCTTAGGAGCATACTTTTTTATTTTTTCACATTGTGTTACCTTAAAATATAGGCCTGCCAAAGTTTTTATTTTAAAGAAAAAAACAAAGGAACAAATAAAAATAAAGACATGTTCCTTTATTTGTAAGGATAGTAAAGCCAAAGCCATCAGTTTAATCTGTTGGGCTGTCAGTCTAGGTAATAATAATAATAATAATAATTTAATTTTTATACCGCCCTTCTCCCGAAGGACTCAGGGCGGTGAACAGGCAGATAAAATAATACAATACATTTCAATAAAAACACTATTTAAAAAACTTATTCCAAAAGCCTAAATTTAAAATACAATACAAAATATAAAATAAACCCCAATAAAATCCATGTTTAAAAAAACCCTATTAAGCCAGTCCTGCTCGGAAGAATAGATATGTTTTAAGCTCGCGGCGAAAGGTCCGGAGGTCAGGAAGTTGTCGAAGTCCTGGGGGAAGCTCATTCCAGAAGGTAGGTGCCCCCACAGAGGCAATAATAATTTGTTCTGCTCTGGGCACCAAGATTTTCTTAAAGAACATTGTACAGTACTGTATACCAGATTATTCTTAAATTGGGGTTAATATATCTTGACTTTTCATTATCAGATTAAAATGAATCTTGATGAGAAAGTCTTTACTTGATTGATACGATAGATTATTTTGTTTTGTCTGACTAATTAGTCCAACTATTTTTGTAATGCAAAAATACCTAAAATAAATGTATACACAAATGTCTAGTGTTTAGTTTTTATATACATTATACATACTGTAGAGTTTCCAGTTTTAATAGCTGTGATATACTTCTAATTTTTGGATAGCATTTTTTAAATATGCAAAAATCTTTGAATTTAAAAAAAAAGGTTGAGTAACAATTGACAATGAACACAAAAATGCAAGATCTAGGCAAATTTAAAAACTGATCTAACAAAACAAAACAAAATATCTCAGAATAACTTTTTAATATTAAATAATTCTAGTGCAACTAATATTAGATATATACATGTGAACATGCACAATAGTTAAATTTTGATCATTGAGATAAGGCAAACAATTCAGGCCCAGATAATTTTTCTAGCCAATATTATAGCAGTAATCCACTCCCCAAATGAAATATCTACGTAGTTCTGGCTATTTAAATATCATGTGACTTGCCTTAAATTGTCAAAAGGACTTTTGATTAGACTTAGATTTGAATAAATTTGTCAAAATTGAGACCTTAATATTTATATCAGATTATCACTTATGAAAAATAATTTTAGTCACAATTAGTCACAGATAACATTTTATATTTGGATGTCTGATTGGATGTGGATAAGGGTTCTCAGAAATCTGAAGCAATTATTTGTATTTTGTCCTATGAACGCTGAAGGTGCAGTGCAACAAATAATTTCATCTGAACATTTTTTTTCTCCATAGAAAAATGAAGACCAAAGTCAGTGGATATCAAAAGCTAAATTTTGTGATAAATTAAAAATCAGCATATTGCTAGATTTGAGTGGCATCCATTTCAGTTTGTAGCTGCTGATCATCTAGCAAAAAGATGATGCAAGGCAGAACATAACTGAAAAAGCTGAGGCAAAATGTTGTGTTTCTTGTACAGAAAATGTTATCGCTATAGTCACCTTTTGTTTCTATTGTCATTTTGGTGTGTCCCAGGAAGCAAATGTCCTAAACCAATTTTTACTAGGGGATTTTAAGTCCCTGCTGTTAGTCTTTCTGGAAAATTTTAAGTGGCTAGTGTAGAAGAAAGGACTTGGATGATCAATCAGCATTTTTAATATTCTTAGCTTAATATTTACCAGAGAATATTTAAAATTATATTCTGTTTTGCATAGACAAATCAAATGTTCTTGAAAATTATCCATACTGCAGAAATGGCTGTCCAAAGTGAATTGCAAAGCAATTACTTTAAGTCAGCATTTAATAATTGGATATTTTTGGGTTGGGTATGGCAGTTTGCAAGAATGGTGAGATGAATTATAAGGGTGTTTCATTGTAGATGATAACAGGTTAGTTCATGGTTTAAAAAAACTTTTTTCATTTTCTCAAAAAAAAATCCCAAACCTCTCCTCCAGAAGATATAATGGTAATATAATGACCTTCAGAGGGCATAGCAAAACTCTTTATCTTAGCACATGTTCATGGGCCTATTATGAGAAATGGTATATCCCCATCTAGCCCTGTTTTTGCTCAGCCAAAATCCTCATGTTCTTTGAGTGAATAGACAAAGAAAGGCTCTCAGGATTGTTCCCTTCTCAACTTAAATTTTTATGGGCATACTATGGAGGGGAATGATAAACAGGACTCTCTTATACTCTTGCAAGTTGTCTGTTCATCTGAGTGCCACTTCTTCATCAGGGCCTGACTGAGCCTAATTAATTAGGGGTAAACTCTGTCATCTACTTTCATGAGATATCTATTAAATAAAAGAATGACCCAGCACACAGTTTATGTACTTAGTCAGAAATCACAGTGAAATGTCATTATGTTTCATCAAGGGATTTAAGAGAAGTGAAGTGAGTTAAATGCAAAATTAATTAAGTTGTTAATTAGTTAATTAACTGTTATGCTTTTAAGTGATGCCATTAACAATCTGACATAAATTTCAGTTTAATTTCCTAAATGTAGAAAGTGTTTATGAAGCTGTAAAAGCCTGAGGGCTCCATTTACCCCACAGAATTTTAAAGCAACTTTCATATTTATATGAAAACTATTAGATTGCTTTTTAAAAAGAGTCCAAAGTAAACCTTGCTCTATTTTTGGAATACAGTATTGTTTGTGATTGATCCTCCATCATTCCAACTTTTTTAAGATGCCTCAGGTGGCTCTAGTCATGATGTTATTTATTCAGCTAATGTAATGGTTTGAGCAGTGGTCTAGGAGTGGGGACCATCTGGGTTCAAATCCCCACTCAGCCATGTAGCTTACTCAGTAACCTTGGGCCAGTCATTATCTTTCAGCATAATCTCCCAGGACTGCTGAGAGAATTAAATTGGATGGGTGGAGAACCTTATAAACTGGTTTGAGAAACTGTGGACTATAAATGCTCCTGCTGCCACTGTTCTTAGCATTGAACATGGACACAAACAACACGGAATGTTATTCTCAGTATATATCTTAATGTTAGTCATACTTTGCATTTTATCACTTTTCTCTCAAATGATTTGTATTACATAAGTTATCTAGTTACATTATCAAAGAGGTACTAATCCAGTGGCAGCCACTGGATTGTCCTACTAACTGGAAATCCATCTAAAAATGTATAGAGTGTTTCGCATAAAATAATCAGCCCTTTCTAGCTTTTGGAGCATGTGGCTTGAAAGTAAAATTCAAAAATTGAAGAATGTTATTATTATTTTTTAAATGGCTTGAATATAAGGGTTCTTTCTCTTTTACTACACATACCATAACAGCACCCACAGTAAAGCTCATTGAAAAATAATAGAGTCTAAGGTTCCTTTACATAATTTATTCCCAACATTCTGTTTGTCTGGAATAATAAAAAATGAATGAACCCATTGATTTTACTCAGACAAAACTGATATTCAAATATTCATAAATGGCCATCTTTTAGCTATAAATAGTTTACTTTCTATGAATCACCTTTTCCAAAATAATATTCTTAAGGTATTTGGATACAATTGTTGGAATTTCCATAGCCCATAGTATTTAGGAATCCTTGCTATTAGAGTTCCAACAGATTTGCACATATTTAAAGTAACCAGATATTGTTTTAAACTAATTCTAAGTAAATAGATGTACATATGAATCAGGGGTGAAATGCTACCGGTTTGCATCAGTTTGGGCGAACTGGTAGTGGCAGCGGGTGGTTTGGAAAACCGGTAGCGGTGGTAGCGCGAGGCTCTGCCCACCTACCCGGACATCATTACTTCCTGGTTTTACCTAAGAAATAACCTATTTTTTTTACCCTATGTGCATATGCAGAAGGCTTTGTGCATGCACAGAGGCTCCAAAATTGCACGTGATTACCTTCCGAACCGGTAGGGAAGGTAAGTAGATTTCACCCCTGATATGAATGTTAATATGCTCCTAGCCTGGCCTGTGAAATAATAATCTAGTAATTTACCATTTAATGTAGCTGCTATTTTCAATATAGCCAGCAGAGGAAGCAATACTTTAAATTTAAGGATTTAGTTTTGAAGAACTTCATTCTTAATAAATGAAGGCAGATACTGTTTTCCACTCTTTTATTTTTATTTTAAATTTACCTGAAGCATTGTGAGCTATTCCCTTCCCCTAAATAAATATGCTTACAAAATCTGATTGGGTTTATATTTAATATTTATAGATGGCTCGAATAAAACTTCGCCAAAAGGGAAGAACTGACTGCATCTCCATATTGGAGATACGAAAATTTTTTATCTGAAGCTTCGGAGAACTACTGCTATCAATCAGGGCAGAACAGGGATGAAGAGCCTGTGGCCTTTCCCATTATCCTTCAACACCTCTTATGCTAATTGAGGCTGCTGAAATGAATTTATGTCAAGATTAATTAAACTGAGTTAGATAGGCCAGTCAAATGACTCAGGATATAGAACATCCCATTTGAACTTGGTAGTCAATTTTATCCATGAGTTGCAATATCATTCAGATTAGTAAAGCTCCACATTCATGTCAGAAGCATCTAACAGCCTAACAAAGGTAAAAGTTTCCCCTCTGTCCAGTCATGTCTGACTCTAGGGGTCAGTGCTCATCTCCATTTCTTAACCGAGGGAGCCAGCATTATCCAAGGATCCTTTCTGTGGTCATATGGCAGCATGACTATACGCCAAGATGCATAAAACACCTTCCCACCAAAGTGGTACCTATTTATCTACTTGCATTTGATGCTTTCAAACTGCTAGCTGGGCAGGAACTGGAGCATGTAATGGGAGCTCATCCAGTCACGTGGCGCCTGGGTCTTGACCGGGCTGTCAGTTTATCAGCTGACAAGCTCAGCGTCTTTAACCACTGAGCCATCACACCCCTTCAGATTAGTACAATATTTATTACTTATTAAGTAATAAAACTGGAATAGAAACCTAATATATAAATAAATAATAAATGTAATAGTGTTTATTGAGAGGGAAGTGGTTTAGAAGGAGATGATGCTACTGAATAAATAGCATATTTAGAGGGATCAGTTATAATTTTCTCAAAAAATTATCTAAACAGCCAAAAAGTCTTAAGTTTTGATAAAATAATGAAATAAGGAATTTTAATAAATTTGGGAATTATGGCAGTTATTTTTCTACCGTAATTATAGATTAAATTAATGTTCACCTCTGTAGTGAATATTGGATTAGATTAGTTTAACTATAGTGCACATAATAACCCATTACAATACAAATAATACACATATCTGGTAATTACTTAATAAAAGGTTGGAGGGGATGCAAACAGAAGTGTAAATTTCTTCATATATGATGGATCAACAAAAAATTTGCATCATTTTTATAGAGAATTTATGGATCTATACTAAAACAAAAAGTACAATATGTTCCTGAGCTGGGGGTTATTGCATATATTTGAGGAAGAGAATTCATAGCTGATTAATAAATAACTTGTTATATTTTTACTCTAATCCATCAAATCTATAATAAGTCAATGGGAACTTTTAGATAGCTTAAAATTTAAAAATTGCATTCAGAGGTACACTATAGCAGGGGTGTCAAACTCAAGGCCCACGGGTTGTATGCAGCCCGCAGGGTGCTTAGACCTGGGCCACAGAGCTACCCTGGAAACAGCAAAGAACTGGCCCATGGTGCTTCTGCCAGTGGAAACACAGCTCGGAGGACTGCATGTGGCCCTCCTGAGCTCTGTTTTCATTGGCAAAAGGTTGCAGGAGGCCGTTGCAGCCAGAAACGGAGCTTGGGAGCCCTTTTTCACTGGCGAAGCACATGGGACACTACAGGTACCCCCGACATGAGTGACGTTGAGCTGGCCACGCTCACCCTAGCCACACCCACCCAGCCCCCACAACCATGTCAAACACAACCCTGATGCAGCCCTCAATGAAATCAAGTTTGACACCCTTGCTCTATAGCTATAGTTGAAAAAAAATAATAACATAAAATCTGTTTTAAATGGCCTACAATAAGATGTAACAATGTTGCTGTAATGCAATATTACAAATGATGTAAACTTGTTATTAGAGTAATATATAAATACCAGTGGTGAAATCTAAATTTCTTTCCTACCGGTTTGGTGGGCGTGGCTTGGTGGATATGGCTTGATGGGGTCATGTGACTGGGTGGGCATAGCTATGTAACCATGTGACAGGGGGATCAAAAGACAAAAACTCACTAATAATGTTCTGCTGGAGCAGGATTGGACTAGATGACCTCCAGGTCCCTTCCAGCCCTGGATTATCCTCTGAAGCTGCTTCTAGTGCTAGGTTGTAGTCCTTCCTTCCTCTCCTTTTTCCTTCCTTCCTTCCTTCCTTTCTTGGGTTCCTTTTCATCTGTTTCCAGTTCAGGCACTTCCTCTCCCTCACCAAATCTATTCCATCATTTGTTTATCAGGAAGATCCTTGGAGATAAAATAAGGAATGCTAGCAAAGATCCCTTACATACTTTCCTTTCAACAGAAAGTCATTGATTTTTATTGATTTATTAATCCAATTTATATTGCTCCCCTTCTATCTTAGAAACTCTGGATGGCAAATGAAATAAAAAGATAATTATTAAATTATTAAATCATTAAAGCAACAACAACAAAACCTTACTTTTCAGTGCTTTTAGTAAAAACACAACGCTGCTAGACACATCTATTCGTTCAAGAACACCTGTGTTAATATCAGAAGCCAACGCCTATGTTTGTTTTTTTAAACAAGCATTTATTATGTTTTTATTTATGGTATAACTGCTGGCATTATATATATGCTACCTTCATACAATCTATAAACAGAAAGGAAGATATAACCAGTGGTGGGATTCAGCCAGTTCGCACCACTTCGGGAGAACCAGTTGTTAACTTTCTGAGGCAGTTTGGTGAACTGGTTGTTGGAAGAAATTATTAGGGCAGAGAACCGGTTGTTAAATTATTTGAATCCCACCACTGGATATAACCAAGTGTAATAAATTATTATCATTAATGTCTTTTGTTTAAACAGTTTTCTGCTTAAACTAATATGATTAAGGATATAAGATAAGCTTGGACAAAGTCAGTGGTTTTTCTTGGTATGAAAATTTCCATATTATAAAAACTTCCCCAAATGTATTTTACAGACCTATATAAGATAATAAAGGACTCAGATAGTCCATTCATTTAGGAAATGGTAAGGTCACCAGAAACAAACAATTTAGTATAGTGATAGGTCAAATATAAAGTTCATTCATGAAGTCCCAAATTCAATTCCCATTGTCTACCTTCTCCCTGAAAATGTGCCTAATTTCTGCCAGTCTCAAAAATACTGGGCTAGAGAGACTGGGATTAATGCTGTCAATTCATCAGAATCTCTTTACCATTTCAAGAGATTAAAATATCTATTGTGGAAAGAAGAGACATGGGAATGAATACCGTATATACTCGAGTATAAGCCGATCCGAATATAAGCCGAGGCACCTAATTTTACCACAAAAACTGGGAAAAACTATTGACTCGAGTATAAGCCGAGGGTGGGAAATGAGGCAGCTACTGGTCAATGTAAAAAATAAAGATAGAGCCAAGTAAAATAACATGAATATTTATTTGAACGAAAAACAATAAAAGTGCAAAAGGGGGAAGGAGGATTCCCAGCTTTAGAAAATTTAGAACTACGCCGCCTTTGGTATGACCTGAGCATAGCTCATAAAATTATCTGCTACAATGTACTTCCTATCAATGACTACTTCAGCTTCAACCACAACAATACACGAGAACACAATAGATTCAAACTTAAAAGTGAACCTCTCCAATCTAGATTGCAGAAAATGTGACTTCAGTAACAGAGTTGTTAATGCCTGAATGTGCTACCTGACTCTGTGGTCTCTTCCCAAAATCCCCAAAGCCTTAACCAAAGACTATCTAGTATTGACCTCACCCCATTCCTAAGAGGTCTGTAAGGCGTGCATAAGAGCACCAGCGTGCCTACCGTCCCTGTCCTAATGTTCCCTTTAGTTGTATTCCTTTTATGTATTCAATTCATGCTTATATTTATATAATTATTTAATATGTATTTGACAAAATAAAATGAATGAATGAATGAATGAATAGAATAGAATAGAATAGAATTTTTATTGGCTAAGTGTGATTGGACACACAAGGAATGAATGAATGAATGAATGAGTGAGTGAGTTACTTCAACAACATTGTCTCACAGAAATTGACAATACAACTGCAAGCATGAAAATGAGTCCTCCTTTAGCTTCCAAGGGACCAGGGTGCCTCTGAAGGTCAGTGCTCTAAGCACTAAGAACCCAGCACAAATCTAAGCCTGTATGCACACCAATAGTGAAACATCCCTGCACAGTGTCTCTTGGCAGAGAAGGTTAATTTTCATAGACGTTGGGGTGGCTTTTTTTTTTTTTTTTTTGGCAGGGCAATAAGGGTCTCTAATATCATTAAACCCAAGTGTGAGGAAAAAGACAGCAGCTAAAATGTTAAGGCCAGTTGTGTGACCTTCTCCAATACAGTTGGCCTGGCTGTTTGCCAAAACTTAAAACACCCTCCCATCCCCCCTCCCTGCTAAAGCTTCTTTCTTAAAACAATTGTGGTCTTTGCCTTTCATTGTGCCAATCGACTTTAGAAGTCTGTGTGTGTGTGTGTGTGTGAGAGAGAGAGAGAGAGAGAGAGAGAGAGAGAGAGAGGGAGGGAGGGAGGGAGGGAGTGCAAAAGGGGGAAGGAGGATTCCCAGCTCTAAACAAAGGGAAATCCCGGAATGCCAGCCAGCGTGAAAGGCGGTGCTCACGTTCCTCCTCCCTTGCTCAAAAGCCCCAACATGATATTGGAATTGGATGCCATTATATACCTGCTGAGGGGATAATTTGAATAACTTGAAAGATATAAAAGCTCTAAACATATTTGTTTAAAAATCTAAAATCTATACTTAAAATAAATGAATATAAAGTAATAAAGTTCTTTAAAGTTGTAATTCACTTTGCTGCTGAAAAAGAAAAGAAGCTTAACACCTTAAATGGTATTTATTAACTGAAATATCATCAAATCAAATATATAATGAGGTATATTATAATGACCTTTGTTTTCAGAAAGAAGCATGATGGAAGTTTTTCAATAAAGGGGGAAATATAGAAAAAACTTAGTGTCATGCTCATATATCATCTTTACAGATGTTGTTAACACTATACTATGGCAGCATATGATGGTACAATGTTTCAATCAATTTCAGGATGAAAACTCATCAATGAGGAGGAGGAGTATAATTTATTAACCTTGTATGATATCAGTTTCTCAAGGACTCTAGAAGGACCCGAGGAAGAAATCTCTGCCCCTCCCACTTTCCCTTTCCAACCCAGCCTTCCAAGGGGACCTTGAGGAGAAATCTCTGCCCCTCCCACTTTCCCTTTCCAAGGCAGCCTTCCAAGAGGACCTCTCGAAAAGAGCGAAGCTTTCTCCTGGCCGTTTACCACCACCACACCTCCACGCCGCCATCCTAGGCTGGGTTAGAAACAAGGAGGGGAAGTTCAAGGACCACATCGATGGCACGAGCTCAGATTGCCGGCTGGGGATGATGGGCGCTGCAGTGCGATCTCGGGAGAGACTAGGGGAAGAAAGAATGACTGTTTCCCACACCCTAGGATTGGGGAAAACATTGACCCCCTTAGTTGCGGGAGAAGGTTGCGCTTCAAAGCGGTCGCCCATCCATCAATCCATCCTTCCTTCCTTACTTCCATCCATCCATCCATCCTTTTTTTTCCCAGCGAGCGGTGCGTGTGTGTGACATGCAAGCAAGACGCCTCACGGGCGTGTGTGTGTGTTTGTGGTGGGGTCTGCCCCAGCCACCCACCCACTCGCCTCCTTTCCCTCTTCGGAGCGTGGGCTGTTCCTGCTCGCCTGGCCTCCGTCCTCCGATCTCCTGCGCTGGGAGCGAGCGAGCGAGCCAGCGAACGGCTTCGGGCACCAAGGACTTTGGCAAGGAGGAAGGTGGGAGGAAGCGAGCTGCCGGCTGTGGGGGTTGAGGCGGCAAGAGGAGTGAGCGTGGAAAGGCCTTTTGTGTGTGTGCGTGTGTGTGCGCCTGTGTGCCCTAGGGAGGAAGCGGAGCTGCCGGCTGTGGGGGTTGAGGGCGTGCAAGAGGAGTGAGCGTGAAAGGCCTTTTGTGTGTGTGTGTGCGCGCCTGTGTGCCCTAGGGAGGAAGCGGAGCTGCCGGCTGTGGGGGTTGAGGGCGTGCAAGAGGAGCGCCTCCTCCTCTTCCTCCACGCCGCTCCTCTTGCACGCCTCAACCCCCACAGCCGGCAGCTCGCTTCCTCCCACCGGTCCCAGTCCAGCCGAACGGTGAAAGCGACATGCCGAGCGCCGCCCGCCACCGCTCGCTGACTGGGACCGTGAGGGAAGCGGAGCTGCCGCTGTGGCGCCCGCTGAGCCGCCGCCTGGAAGAGGGAGGAGGTGACCTTCACGCGGAGAGGGTGGGGATGGTGGGGTTGAGGCGGCAAGAGGAGCGAGCGGAGGAAGAGGAGGCGCGCCTCTTGCACGCCTCAACCCCCACAGCCGGGTAGCTCGCTTCCTCCCACCGTCCCAGTCCAGCCGAACGGTGGCGACATGCCGAGCGCCGCCGCTTTCACCGCTCGCTGACTGGGACCGTGGGAGGAAGCGAGCTGCCGCTGTGGCGCCCGCCGAGCCGCCGCCGCCGCTGAAGAGGACCTCTCGAAAAGAGCGAAGCTTTCTCCTGGCGTTTACCACCACCACACCTCCACGCCGGCTATCCTAGGCTGGGTTAGAAACAAGGAGGGGGAAGTTCAAGGACCACATCGATGGCACGAGCTCAGATTGCCGGCTGGGGATGATGGGCGCTGCAGTGCGATCTCGGGAGAGACTAGGGGGGAAGAAAGAAGACTGTTTCCCCACACCCTAGGATTGGGGAAAACATTGACCCCCCCCTTAGTTGCGGGAGAAGGGTTGCGCTTCAAAGCGGTCGCCTCCATCCATCAATCCATCCTTCCTTCCTTACTTCCATCCATCCATCCATCCTTTTTTTTTTCCCAGCGAGCGGTGCGTGTGTGTGACATGCAAGCAAGACGTCTCACGGGGCGTGTGTGTGTGTGTTTGTGGTGGGGGTCTCGTCCCAGCCACCCACCCACTCGCTCCCTTTCCCTCTTCGGAGCGTGGGCTGTTCCTGCCGCCCTGGCCTCCGTCCTCCGATCTCCTGCGCTGGGAGCGAGCGAGCGAGCGGGCCCGCGTACGGCTTCGGGCACCCGCGGACTTTGGCAAGGAGGAAGGTGGGAGGGAAGCGGAGCTGCCGGCTGTGGGGGTTGAGGGCGTGCAAGAGGAGTGAGCGTGGAAAGGCCTTTTGTGTGTGTGCGTGTGTGTGCGCGCCTGTGTGCCCTAGGGAGGAAGCGAGCTGCCGGCTGTGTGGGGGTTGAGGCGTGCAAGAGGAGCGCCTCCTCCTCTTCCTCCACGCCGCTCCTCTTGCACGCCTCAACCCCACCATCCCCCACCCTCTCCGCGCGTGAAGGTCACCTCCTCCCTCTTCCAGGCGGCGGCGGCGGCGGCGGCTCCGAGCGGAGCGCCACAGCCGGCAGCTTCGCTTCCCTCCCACCGGTCCTAGTCCAGCCGAACGGTGAAAGCGACATGCGGCGCCGCCCGCCACCGCTCGGCTGACTGGGACCGTGGAGGGAAGTGAGCTGCCGCTGTGGCGCCCGCTGAGCCGCCGCCGCCGCCTGGAAGAGGGAGGAGGTGACCTTCACGCTGGAGAGGGTGGGGATGGTGGGGTTGAGGGCGGCAAGAGGAGCGAGCGTGGAGGAAGAGGAGGAGGCGCGCCTTGCACGCCTCAACCCCCACAGCCGGCAGCTCCGCTTCCTCCCACCGTCCTAGTCCAGCCGAACGGTGAAAGCGACATGCCGAGCGCCGCCGCTTTCACCGCTCGCTGGACTGGGACCGTGAGGGAAGCGGAGCTGCCGGCTGTGGCGCCCGCTGAGCCGCCGCCGCCGCCGCCGCCTGGAAGAGGGAGGTGGTGACCTTCACGCTGGAGAGGGTGGGGATGGTGGGGTTGAGGCGTGCAAGAGGAGCGGCGTGGAGGAAGAGGAGGAGGCGCTCCTCTTGCACGCCCCTCAACCCCCACACAGCCGGCAGCTCGCTTCCTCCCACCGTCCTAGTCCAGCCGAACGGTGGCGACATGCCGAGCGCCGCCGCTTTCACCGCTCGCTGGACTGGGACCGTGGAGGGAAGCGAGCTGCCGCTGGCGCCCGCTGAGCCGCCGCCGCCGCCGCCGCCGCCTGGAAGAGGGAGGAGGTGACCTTCACGCTGGAGAGGGTGGGGATGGTGGGGTTGAGGGCGTGCAAGAGGAGCGAGCGTGAGGAAGAGGAGGAGGCGCGCCTCTTGCACGCCTCAACCCCCACACAGCCGGGTAGCTCCGCTTCTCCCACCGGTCCTAGTCCAGCCGAACGGTGAAAGCGACATGCCGAGCGCCGCCCGCCACCGCTCGCTGACTGGGACCGTGGAGGGAAGCGAGCTGCCGCTGTGGCGCCCGCCGAGCCGCCGCCGCCGCCGCCTGGAAGAGGGAGGAGGTGACCTCACGCTGGAGAGGGTGGGGATGGTGGGGTTGAGGGCGTGCAAGAGGAGCGAGCGTGAGGAAGAGGAGGAGGCGCGCCTCTTGCACGCCTCAACCCCCACAGCCGGCAGCTCCGCTTCTCCCACCTTCCTCCTTGCCAAAGTCCGCGGTGCCCGGGTTGCTGGCTCGCTCGCTCGCTCCCAGCGCAGGAGATCGGAGGACGGAGGACGGAGGCCAGGGCGAACGGGAACACTGCACCACCAGGGCTTCCCCGCGCCAATGCACAGCCCGCCAAGTTTGCGCCATCCGCCCACCAGACACGGGAATGGGGGCCGGTCTGGGGGGGACAAATCCCGCGAGACCTCGGGCGGGCCCGCCTCCCGCCCCTCCCATGGGAGTCCGCTCGTACCCCTCCTGTGCGGGGTTCTCGAAGTGACTCGAGTATAAGCCGAGGGGACGTTTTTCAGCACAAAAAACGTGCTGAAAAACTCGGCTTATACTCGAGTATATACGGTATTTCTCAAGGAACACAAGAGGTTTTTAACTTCTCTGGTAGCTTCTCATACAAAATGCTACAAGTGACAGACAGATGAACAAGTATTCTTGCTTTATGACACTGAAAATCAGTGTTTAAATAGCTGTCTCATTTTACAAAAATCATACACGAAAATCAACCATTTGTTATCATTTATTTGATTTCCATGTATAATTTTAATACAATGAGAAAACTAGATAATTCCTCTAATATCTAGATGATCAGATAAGGAATTATTCCATATGTAATCATCTAGACCAGGGGTGTCAAACTCAAGGCCTGGGGACCAGATCCGGCCCGCAAGTGCTTGGATCTGGCCCATGGGGCCGCCCTGGAAACAGCAAAGGTCTGGCCCGCGGTGCTTCTGCCAGCAAAAAAAGGAGTTTGGGAGGGCTGCATGAGGCCCCCTGAGCTCCATTTTCGCTGGCAAAAGGTTGCAGGAGGTTGTCGCAGCCGGAAACAGAGCTTGGGGGGGCACATGCAGCCCCCCAAGTTCTGTTTGTGCTGGCAGAAGGTTGCAGGAGGCCGTCGCAGCTTAAAATGGAGCTCGGGAGCCCATTTTTGCTGGCAGAGCACTTGGGCCACCACCACCTCCTCCTCCTTTTGGATACTGCCTTTCTCCTATAGTATCTGCCGTGCTGGTTCAGTTTGGCATAGTTGTTACACTCTTCAATTAAACAGTCTGCTGGGATCCTGAATGTGCACCTTCTCAGTTGCAACAACTGCTTTCTAGAATGAAGTTCCCCAGAGACCTAGAAGGCCATGTGATGGTGCTCAGAAGGCCTTTGAAGACCTGACTTTTCATCCAGGCCTTTGGCATGGGTGAACGAAGCCCCCTTGGATGGGTTTGTTTCTTTTCATTCCAGTCTGGTTTTTTTCTTATCCTTGCCTTCTTTACATTTCAGATGATGACTTCCTGGTATCCAAATCATCATCTGTATCACTAGAAGAAATGAAACTTACAGTACCTAGTAGTAGAATTTCATTTGATTAGCTCTTTAATTAGGAGGCCCAGTTTGGGATAGTAGAAACTAGCAGACATTGAATTCTAGTCCTGCCTTAGGCACAAAGTCAGCTGGACCATCACAATCCTTTGCCCTAGAAAATAACTGGGGCAAGACAACCAAAAATGTTGCCAAAAAAGCTGCCTGCACTTATCCAGGCAGTTCCAAGAATCAAAACTATCTCAAAATCATAGGGGGAGAAAAAGGATAACAAAGGTTGTGGCTCAACCAACGCTCTTCATACTATACATAAATGATCTCTGTGACCTTATCTCAAGTCATTGTGTTCTCTTTGCTGATGATGTCAAACTATTTAACACAACTGACAATACTTCTACCCTTCAAAAAGACCTTGACTTTGTATCCGATTGGTCTAAAACTTGGCAACTCCAAATCTCAACCAGCAAATGCTCAGTCTTACATATTGGAAAAAAGGACCCCAACAATAAGTACAAGCTTGATGGACATTACCTTACAGATGACTCCCACCCTGTTAAAGACCTTGGAGTTTTCATATCAAATGACCTAAGTGCCAAAGTCCACTGCAACTACATAGCAAAAAAGGCTCTAAGAGTTGTAAACCTAATTTTACGCAGCTTCTTTTCCAAAAACTCTACACTACTAACCAGAGCATACAAAACATTTGCCAGACCTATTCTTGAATACAGCTCACCTGTCTGGAACCCATATCACATCTCTGACATTAATACAATCGAACGTGTCCAGAAATATTTTACAAGAAGAGTTCTCCGCTCATCTGAAAACAACAAAATACCTTATACCACCAGACTTGAAATCCTGGGATTAGAAAATTTAGAACTCCGCCGACTTCGACATGACTCTGTGTTTAACACAGAGAATCATCTTATTGCAATATTGCAATATTGCAATATTGCAATATTGCAATATTGCAATATTGCAACAACTGCTTTCTAGAATGAAGTTCCCCAGAGACCTAGAAGGCCATGTGATGGTGCTCAGAAGGCCTTTGAAGACCTGACTTTTCATCCAGGCCTTTGGCATGGGTGAACGAAGCCCCCTTGGATGGGTTTGTTTCTTTTCATTCCAGTCTGGTTTTTTTCTTATCCTTGCCTTCTTTACATTTCAGATGATGACTTCCTAGTATCCAAATCATCATCTGTATCACTAGAAGAAATGAAACTTACAGTACCTAGTAGTAGAATTTCATTTGATTAGCTCTTTAATTAGGAGGCCCAGTTTGAGATAGTAGAAACTAGCAGACATTGAATTCTAGTCCTGCCTTAGGCACAAAGTCAGCTGGACCATCACAATCCTTTGCCCTAGAAAATAACTGGGGCAAGACAACCAAAAATGTTGCCAAAAAAGCTGCCTGCACTTATCCAGGCAGTTCCAAGAATCAAAACTATCTCAAAATCATAGGGGGAGAAAAAGGATAACAAAGGTTGTGGCTCAACCAACGCTCTTCATACTATACATAAATGATCTCTGTGACCTTATCTCAAGTCATTGTGTTCTCTTTGCTGATGATGTCAAACTATTTAACACAACTGACAATACTTCTACCCTTCAAAAAGACCTTGAGTTTTCATATCAAATGACCTAAGTGCCAAAGTCCACTGCAACTACATAGCAAAAAAGGCTCTAAGAGTTGTAAACCTAATTTTACGCAGCTTCTTTTCCAAAAACTCTACACTACTAACCAGAGCATACAAAACATTTGCCAGACCTATTCTTGAATACAGCTCACCTGTCTGGAACCCATATCACATCTCTGACATTAATACAATCGAACGTGTCCAGAAATATTTTACAAGAAGAGTTCTCCGCTCATCTGAAAACAACAAAATACCTTATACCACCAGACTTGAAATCCTGGGATTAGAAAATTTAGAACTCCGCCGACTTCGACATGACCTGTGTTTAACACAGAGAATCATCTATTGCAATATTGCAACAGCTAACATCAAAACATCATTAAAAAGGACAACAAAGAATGTTCTTTCTGCGCCAACTCAGTAAGCTCAAACTGCCCAAAGGAGCTGCTGATCCAATTCTACAGAGGAATTATTGAGTCTGTCATTTGCACCTCTATAACTGTCTGGTTCGGTTCTGCAACCCAACAAGAAAAACACAGACTTCAGAGGATAATTAGAACTGCAGAAAAAATAATTGCTACCAACTTGCCTTCCATTGAGGACCTGTATACTGCACGAATCAAGAAGAGGGCCGTGAAAATATTTGCAGATCCCTCGCATCCTGGACATAAACTGTTTCAACTCCTTCCCTCAAAACGACGCTATAGGGCACTGCACACCAGAACAACTAGACACAAGAACAGTTTTTTCCCGAAGGCCATCACTCTGCTAAACAAATAATTCCCTCAACACTGTCAGACTATTTACTGAATCTGCAGGAGGCCGTCGCAGCTTAAAATGGAGCTCGGAGCCCATTTTGCTGGCAGAGCACTTGGGCCACCACCACCTCCTCCTCCTTTTGGATACTGCCTTTCTCCTATAGTATCTGCCGTGCTGGTTCAGTTTGGCATAGTTGTTACACTCTTCAATTAAACAGTCTGCTGGGATCCTGAATGTGCACCTTCTCAGTTGCAGCAACTGCTTTCTAGAATGAAGTTCCCCAGAGACCTAGAAGGCCATGTGATGGTGCTCAGAAGGCCTTTGAAGACCTGACTTTTCATCCAGGCCTTTGGCATGGGTGAACAAGCCCCTTGGATGGGTTTGTTTCTTTTCATTCCAGTCTGGTTTTTTTCTTATCCTTGCCTTCTTTACATTTCAGATGATGACTTCCTAGTATCCAAATCATCATCTGTATCACTAGAAGAAATGAAACTTACAGTACCTAGTAGTAGAATTTCATTTGATTAGCTCTTTAATTAGGAGGCCCAGTTTGAGATAGTAGAAACTAGCAGACATTGAATTCTAGTCCTGCCTTAGGCACAAAGTCAGCTGGACCATCACAATCCTTTGCCCTAGAAAATAACTGGGGCAAGACAACCAAAAATGTTGCCAAAAAAGCTGCCTGCACTTATCCAGGCAGTTCCAAGAATCAAAACTATCTCAAAATCATAGGGGGAGAAAAAGGATAACAAAGATTGTGGCTCAACCAACGCTCTTCATACTATACATAAATGATCTCTGTGACCTTATCTCAAGTCATTGTGTTCTCTTTGCTGATGATGTCAAACTATTTAACACCACTGACAATACTTCTACCCTTCAAAAAGACCTTGACTTTGTATCCGATTGGTCTAAAACTTGGCAACTCCAAATCTCAACCAGCAAATGCTTAGTCTTACATATTGGAAAAAAGGACCCCAACAATAAGTACAAGCTTGATGGACATTACCTTACAGATGACTCCCACCCTGTTAAAGACCTTGGAGTTTTCATATCAAATGACCTAAGTGCCAAAGTCCACTGCAACTACATAGCAAAAAAGGCTCTAAGAGTTGTAAACCTAATTTTACGCAGCTTCTTTTCCAAAAACTCTACACTACTAACCAGAGCATACAAAACATTTGCCAGACCTATTCTTGAATACAGCTCACCTGTCTGGAACCCATATCACATCTCTGACATTAATACAATCGAACGTGTCCAGAAATATTTTACAAGAAGAGTTCTCCGCTCATCTGAAAACAACAAAATACCTTATACCACCAGACTTGAAATCCTGGGATTAGAAAATTTAGAACTCCGCCGACTTCGACATGACCTGTGTTTAACACAGAGAATCATCTATTGCAATATTGCAATATTGCAACAGCTAACATCAAAAACATCATTAAAAAAGGACAACAAAGAATGTTCTTTCTGCGCCAACTCAGTAAGCTCAAACTGCCAAAGGAGCTGCTGATCCAATTCTACAGAGGAATTATTGAGTCTGTCATTTGCACCTCTATAACTGTCTGGTTCGGTTCTGCAACCCAACAAGAAAAACACAGACTTCAGAGGATAATTAGAACTGCAGAAAAAATAATTGCTACCAACTTGCCTTCCATTGAGGACCTGTATACTGCACGAATCAAGAAGAGGGCCGTGAAAATATTTGCAGATCCCTCGCATCCTGGACATAAACTGTTTCAACTCCTACCCTCAAAACGACGCTATAGAGCACTGCACACCAGAACAACTAGACACAAGAACAGTTTTTTCCCGAAGGCCATCACTCTGCTAAACAAATAATTCCCTCAACACTGTCAGACTATTTACTGAATCTGCACTACTATTAATCGTTTCATAGTTCCCATCACCGATCTCTTTCCACTTATGACTGTATGACTATAACTTGTTGCTGGCAATCCTTATGATTTATATTGATATATTGATCATCAATTGTGTTGTAAATGTTGTACCTTGATGAACGTATCTTTTCTTTTATGTACACTGAGAGCATATGCACCAAGACAAATTCCTTGTGTGTCCAATCACACTTGGCCAATAAAATTCTATTCTATTCTATTCTATATCCTTCCTGTAAAAGACTACTTCAGCTTCAATTGCAATAATACAAGAGCAAACAATAGATTCAAACTTAATGTCAACCGCTTCAAACTTGATTGCAGAAAATATGTAACAGAGTTGTTAACACTTGGAACTCACTACCTGACTCTATAGTCTCAACTCAAAATCCCAAAAACTTCAACCAAAAACTGTCTACTATTGACCTCACCCCATTTCTAAGAGGACTATAAGGGGCGTGCATAAGAACACAAAAGTGCCTACCTTTCCTATCCTATTGTTCCCTTTCATTATATCAAATTAATATAGTTATTGCATACTTTTACTTATATATATGTTTTTATTTTATGATGTGTTGTTGTTTTATGTCGATGTTTGCGTATACTGTTGTGACAAATAAAATAAAATAAAAAAATATCAACCCTGTCAATTCCCATTCTGGACAAATTAACTTCAACATTCATATTATAGTCCTATGCAATTTTATTAAGACATAAGTAATATAGAATTGAGTGACACTTATTCTTCTGCAAATATATTTCAGAGTGCAGCCTTACAATTATTAAATAGTTATAACCTCTAAATAGGACAAAATAGTGGAAAATGACTCTTTTCTACTTTTAAATAGAAAGACAAAAATTATTTATAATCCTTGGTTAGTCATAAAACTGGGTGACAGAGTTAATTGCTTGGCTCAATCAACACTGCAGGATTTCCTAGAGATTATAAAAGGAAGATGCAGTGTATAAAACTCCTTAGAGTAGGAGTGGAAAATACATGTAATAATCGTAAATATAATTCACTGGATATATTTTTAAATTCTTCCCTGATGCTCATATTCTTCATATTAATTTTTAAATTCACAAAGCATACAAAATTATCTATTTCACCAAATCCCTACTGGATTATTCTCTTTGTATAAAATTTGATACCCAGTTTGATCAGAAATCTTGAACGCAAAGATGCCAGATTTATAAAATGTAAATGAATGAGATTTAGTAGTTATTCTCTGTTGAATCATGTGCTTAATTCCCATTGTTGTTAAGAGAGGTTATGCAAAATAACAAGTCAAGATGCTTCCCTTAAGGTTAGCTTGTGAAAAGAATGCTAATTTGATGTATTTACAAGCATCAGAAATTTGAATAAATTATAAGTATAAATTCTAACTAAAAATGCTGTCTAAGCAGGACTGTCTGTATCCAATTGTCTGTTCTCATTCTATGATATTCAGCAGGGTGGGCTTGCTTTCAGGACCCTTCTCTGAAATAATGTCGCCTGGTAAGGATCTTTCTTCCTATTCTCATCCAAGATTTGGATGGCCCCAATTCTGTTATCTTTTGTGTAAGGCTTTGAAAACCTGATTTATCTTCTGGGTGCTGGGCTAGATTGTTGGATGAACCCATCCTCAAATCACTTTGGGACTGGAATATATGGTGGCTTGGCCTTTGTGTTGTGTTTTAGGTATTTTGTTGGTGGTGCTTTTTGTTTTTATGTTTTTAATCTGATTTAAGGTACCCAGAATCACTACTTGCAAGATGAATGATCACATAAATAATATAAATAAATACAGCCTTTTTTTCTAACATGTCAATCTGAATTAGAAAGAATCACATTGCAATGACTGTGTTTGCATCACTATACATACTGCTGTAAGACTTGGCATTTTGACAGAAGTAATCAATGGAGCCCAAAATATTGCTGCAAATATAAAGCCAAATCCTTACTTAGGAAAATTACCGTAAATGGCTCAGAAAAGTTATTATAGAAGATTTGGTCTAATCACTGTATTTCCAAAGGCTGTGTAGGTTTGAACGCTGACTATAAAAAAGACACAATTGAAAATCAATTTGTTAATTGGAAGAAGAAGCCAATTCATGGTCAATACTTGAAGACTATAGAAGCAGAAGTTGATTTAAAAACCCACATGGAGTTAGTTGAAGTCAGGAGTGTTAAAGAAAGAAGCAACTAGACTTGAAATCCTGGGCTTGGAAAACTTGGAACTCCGTCGCCTTTGACAAGACCTAAGTTTAACTCATAGAATCATCTATTGTAATGTCCTTCCTGTCAAAGACTACTTCAGCTTCAATTGCAATAATACAAGAGCAACCAATAGATTTAAACTTAATGTCAACCGCTTTAATCTAGATTGCAGAAAATATGACTTCTGTAACAGAATCATCAGTGCTTGGAATACTTTACCTGACTCTGTGGTCTCTTCCCATAATCCCAAAAGCTTTAACCAAAAACTGTCTGCTATTGATCTCACCCCATTCCTAAGAGGACCATAAGGACCATAAGGACCATATTCCTAAGAGGACCATAAGGACCATAAGGACCATATTTTGTCACAACAATATATGTAACTATCATACAGAAAGGTTATATAGTATATAAAGGTATAAACATATATATAGGAAGAAGAAAAGAAAAACAATAGGACAGAAACGGTAGGCACGTTTGTGCGCTTATGCTGTATGATAGTTACATATATTGTTGTGACAAAATAAATAAAATAAATAAATAAATAAATAAATAAATAAATAAATAAATAAATAAATAGATGTGAACACTCTAACTTTACAGAAAAACATCCCGTTTTGCATGGAACAGCCAACATCCTTAGGCACCATCTTAATAAGTCTTAGGTTAGAATAAGTTAGAACTTGAAATGTTAAGCTTGCACCAGTCTGCAAATCTAACTGCAAATTATTCATCATAATAATTTAACAAAAATGTATGTTGTCCAACCCTCATTGGCTCTTGTCAGCTCACAAACAATAAATCACATCAATAAATAGTAAAAATGAAAGATGGTTAGTGTGATGAGGCAAGTGTTCTCACTCTTCCTTGCTAAAGTCCTTCACAGCTCTTCTAAACGTCTGGCCATCTGGATCTTGGGGTGGTGGGAAGTTGACCTCTTTGGGGTAGGTTTCATGCAATGTAAAGATCTCACTGAGTTAAATTTGACTTCTAGTGACTATATTACCATCTCCATGTAGTTTTCTTCACAACCATAAAGAAGTATTCAAACTTTGCCTCTTCCTAGGTTTTAGTTTTTCCTTTCTTTTCCTTCTTTCCAACTTCCCAGTCAAACATATAGCCCTGTAATAATTTTACAGAAAAGAGCATTTTGAAAGGCTCAATTTGTTGTGCAAAGTTTTATCCTTTGCACAACAAATTGAGCCTTTCAAAATGCTCTTTTCTGTAAAATTATTACAGCTCCATACTGTAACTACAGCCACCATCTCGGTAAAAGCAGAAATTAGGTACCCAATTCAGCCATTCCAGCTGCTGAGCCATCAGCTCCCTCTACCACAAAGATCCTGCAGGAAAAGGGCAGTATGGACAACCGTGGGATCTGGCAGGGTGAGAGCTGTGAACCATAAACACAAAGCTTTTACAGTGTCCCAGTATAACAGATATAGTGCCCTTGCTGACCTAAATAGGAACACTAAAGTGACAGATTCTGTAAAATTATTACAGCTCCATACAATAACATCAATTATTTCCTGCAACTATTAAATACTGGGGAATCCTTCTCCTTGGGAAACTTAATTTTCTTTAAAATCAATATAGTCCACTAATTTGAGAGTGATGCTGTTTTATATCCAAGTTAATAAATGGGCAGCATTTTGTTCATGGCGAGATTCTACAGTTATTAACCAACCACACTATCTTTTTTCAGTAATATTTCATAAGATTACTTAAGTCCATAGGGAAACTTATGGATAACAATAAGTACTTCATGACCATCCATTTAATGGCATTCTATATGTGTATATAATTTACAGACATTCAATAAAATACACTAACATATTAAGTACAATAATTTTCATTAATTATTATAAAAGCATTATTTTCTTGTTTTATTCTCAATTATTATGAAAATAAGTAGTCCTGTAAGGCTGTGCCATTCAGCAATTCATATTACTTGTTTCAAGGTGTTCTTCAAAACAGAAGCTGATTGCCCAGTAGAACAAATTGTTCCTGACAGGCAGCTCCGTAGTATGTTGTACAGAATATCAAAAGCTGCTAAATCAAATGGGAGTAAAGCAGATCTTTATGAAAAGATTTGCTAATAAGGAAACAAATGCTCCAGAGTGTTGCCGTAATATCTTCAATGAACTGTAAAATAGCACAAGTGAGGAAAAAAATTCCCAAAACCTTGAAATACACCAAATGTATATCTGATTATGTGGCTTCTAATTTATGCACCATTGTAAGCTGATTCTCTTTCTTTCTCTTTTGTTGTTGTTGTTTTATTTTGTTTTGTTTTTGTTCATTCAAGTCTGTCTTGACTCCTGGTAATTGCCTGGACAAATCCCTGCAGTTTTCTTGGCAACATTTCAGAAGTAGTTTGCCATTGCTTCCTTTTTGGCTGAAGTCGAGTGATTGGCCCAAGGTTACCCAGCTGGCTTTGTACCTGAGGTGGGACTAGAATTCATGGTCTTTAACTAATTTATATGGATGTTATCATTTATAATATATGCAGCTAATGTATACAGATATCTCACATGATCTATAATCTATTTTATTTTCCAATGGTTTCTGATGGCCAGGCTCAAATAATCAGATTTGTATCATGACGTGATTTTCACAACCTCTTATTGTGGAGAGCATCTTTCTCTATCCTCCTTGGAGAGGCCATGATCCAATTTACTTCAGCATTTGCTCCTCAGAGTAGCCCTCCAGATGCCTCTGAATTGTCTGCAAGTAGAAAAGTGACATGCTACTGTCTCATTTTTACTGCCCAGCAAGCGGTATTTGGAGCCTACTGTATTTGGGTTCTTGAAGACTGAATCTTGAAGACCAATAGCTTTGATACAACTTGTCCTCCATGAATTTATTCAGTCTATTTTAAAGCCATCTATGCTAGTGGCCATTGCATGTCACGAGGTAATGAATTAAATAGATTAATTAAACATTGTGTGGGGAAAAGCACTTATTTTTGCCTGTTTTAAATCTTTTATCCCTCCATCAGCATTATACCCTTCTCATTCTTGCCTTCACATTATTTGTACAAAATATCTCAGCTTTTAGCTTCATTATTTTTTCCAGTGAGCTGTTTGGTTTTATTCATGCAATATGGAATGATTTATAGCCCAAAATATTCTCAGCAATTTTAAATGCCACCACAAATAAAAGGCAAACTTTTTCTGCATTAGTCTTCCTGATGATCCAACATTCATAGACACATGTTATAACTGGAAAAGCTATGTCCTTAAGAATGCATACCTTTGTGGTCAATGCTAGTCTCTGTATATTAATATTTCATCTACATTTTTCATAAATTTTCTCCCAAGGAGCATATGTCACTTTTTTTGTAACTACAGCCACCATCTCGGTAAAAGCAGAAATTAGGTACCCAATTCAGCCATTCCAGCTGCTGTGCCATCAGCCCCCTCTACCACAAAGATCCTGCAGGAAAAGGGCAGTATGGACAACCGTGGGATCTGGCAGGGTGAGAGCTGTGAACCATAAACACAAAGCTTTTACAGTGTCCCAGTATAACAGATATAGTGCCCTTGCTGACCTAAATAGGAACACTAAAGTAACAGATCAAGGTAGTTGTTATACTGATAACTCAAACAATCAAGGGATTATGGTCCAAGATGAAGAACTTACTTTGGAAAAGTGTGAACCTACTTTGGAAAAGTGTGTATCAAGTATTACGGATCGGTCACACAAGAAGAGCACGGTATCCAAAAAGAGAAGCCACCTTCTGATTGGTGATTCAATTGTAAGGGATGTAAATTTAGGAAAGGATATGGAGGTTTTGAAAGACGTCAGGTGTCTACCTGGTGCTACTGCCAGCAGAGATAAGAGGCGTATTCTTAAGATAGTCAAGAATGCCAGTAAGGATTCTGATGTTGATGCTATTATACATCTTGACACAAATGATCTGTCCCAAAAGGGTGTGCTTTCTGTGCAGAATGATTTCCAGAGCTTGGGGTATGAACTTAATAGCATAGGTTGTAGGCTTAACTTTTCAGAGGTTTTACCAGTACATAAGAAACAAAAAGGTAAAGGCCAGTGTGTAGTGGAGTTTAATGTGTGGCTAAAGGAGTGGTGTAAAAGGGAAGGCTTTGGTTTTATTAGTCATGATATCTGCAACTGGTCCAATGAAAAATTGTACAAAAGAGATGGATTGCATCCATCAAAGAAAGGGACTGAGTTACTTAGCAATACATTCACAGATTTTCTGGATAAACATTTAAACTGAACAGTGGGGACAGAGAATTAACTGATACAGAAAATTTCTGTCCCCAGCAATCGAAAACTAAAAGGGCTATCAGTGCATGTAACATAGATGTCTGTGTGGGTAAGATTATCAACCCTGCTATCAAGCAAAACCAAGCATTTAATAGTGAGTGCCATACCATGTGCACTAAACCAACAGGTGGCAAGAAAGTAGGGGCAGTCATGCACAACACAGGTTACGTAGACAGTAAACACATGGCCAATCCAAATGAACTCAAATGTCTATACACCAATGCACAAAGTATGAGGAATAAACGGGGTGAATTAGAAATTCAAGTAAATGAGGGCAGATATGATATTGTTGCCATTACGGAAACTTGGTGGGATGAAACTGACAAATGGAACATACAGCTAGAGGGATATAAATTATTTAAAAGAAATAGACCAAATAAAAGAGGAGGTGGAGTTGTACTATATATAAGAAATAACTACATCTCTACAGAAATAGAGCACAACAATGATGAAAATCATCTTGAATGTATTTGGGTCAATATAAAAGGGGTGAAAAATGATATTGCCATAGGTCTATACTATAGGCCACCCAACCAAACAGAGGAAGTAGATGAACTTTTTGCTAGTCAGCTAACTAAGGTATGTAGGAAGCACATCACAGTAGTAATGGGGGATTTTAACTACCCTGACATCAACTGGGAAACAAATTCTGCACCAAGTTTCCACTAACAAACCTAGCAGACAACTTTGTTTCCCAAAAAATAGAGAAGGCGACAAGGGGATCAGCCATACTGGACTTAATTCTCACTAACAGAGATGAAACGATAGAAGGTGTTGAAGCTACAGGAACCTTGGGGGCAAGTGACCTTGCAATATTGGAATTCGACATTAAGCAAATACAAGTAGTAGAACAAAGTCAAACTAGAGTCTTGGACTTTAAGAGAGCTAATTTCAATAAACTTAGAGAGAGCTTGAGAAGGATTCAATGGATGAGAATCCTCAGGGGGAAAACGACTCAAGAAGCTTGGGAAATTTTGAAAAGTGAGATTATAAAAGCGCAGTCTAACACAATACCAATGAAGAAGAAAAATAATAGATCTCAAAAGAAACCAGCATGGATGCATAAAGAACTATCTGACAAATTGAAAGACAAAAAGGACAAATATAAAAAGTGGAAAGAGGGGCAAATAACTAAGGCAGAATATCAGCAAATAGCCCGAGCCTGTAAAGATGAAGTGAGGAAAGCTAAGGCTCACAATGAACAAAGGCTAGCGACAAAAGTAAAAATAACAAAAAAAGCTTCTTCCAACATGTTAAAAACAAGAAAAAAGTCAAGGAAACAATTGGCCCATTGCTGGGAGAAAGTGGCAAGAAGATGACAAGCAACAGGGAGAAAGCAGATCTACTTAATTCATATTTTGCATCTGTCTTTACACAAAAGGAAAAAACAATCCAACCTATCAAAAACAGCACTACAAAAAACAGATTAGAAACACAAGTTAAAATAGGGAAGAAAATGGTAAGTGAACACCTGTCTACCCTAGACGAGTTCAAATCACCAGGACCGGATGGATTACACCCCAAGGTTCTGAAGGAACTGGCAGACGTGATTTCAAAACCACTGAACTATATCTTTCAAAGATCCTGGAGCACAGGCAGCTGCCAGAGGACTGGAAAAGAGCTGATGTAGTTCCCATCTTCAAAAAAGGAAAAAAAACAGATCCAGGAAACTACAGACCTATCAGCCTGACCTCAATACCGGGGAAGATTCTGGAAAAGATAATCAAGCAACGAATCACCGAACACCTAGAAGCAAACAAAGTAATAACCAAAAGCCAACATGGGTTTGTCAAAAACAGATCATGCCAGACTAATCTTATCGCATTCTTTGACAAAATGACAAAATTAGTAGACCAGAGGAATGCTGTCGATATAATTTACTTGGACTTCAGTAAAGCATTTGATAAAGTAGACCATAACCTACTACTAGATAAAGTAGAAAAATGTGGGTTAGACAGCACCACCACCAGATGGATTCGTAACTGGCTGACCAACCGCACTCAACGTGTAGTCCTCAACGGAACTACATCCACATGGAGGGAAGTATACAGTGGAGTACCCCAAGGCTCTGTTTTAGGCCCAGTACTCTTCAACATCTTCATCAATGACTTGGACGAGGGGATAGATGGGGAACTCATCAAATTTGCAGATGACACCAAGCTGGCAGGAATAGCCAACACTCCAGAAGATAGGCTCAAGTTACAGAAAGATCTTGACAGACTTGAACACTGGGCGCTATCTAACAAAATGAAATTCAACAGTGAAAAAAGTAAGGTTCTACATTTAGGCCAAAATAACAAAATGCACCAGTACCGTATATGTGGTACCTTGCTCAATAGTAGTACCTGTGAGAGGGATCTTGGAGTCCTAGTGGATAACCATTTAGATATGAGCCAGCAGTGTGCAGCAGCTGTTAAAAAAGCCAACACAGTTCTGGGCTGCATAAACAGAGGGATAGAATCAAGATCACGTGAAGTGTTAGTACCACTTTAATTATAAACTTGGTAAGGCCACACTTGGAATATTGCATCCAGTTTTGGTCGCCACGATGTAAAAAAGATGTTGAGACTCTAGAAAGAGTGCAGAGAAGAGCAACAAAGATGATTAGGGGACTGGAGGCTAAAACATATGAAGAACGGTTGCAGGAACTGGGTATGTCTAGTTTAATAAAAAGGACTAGGGGAGACATGATAGCTGTGTTCCAATATCTCAGAGGTTGCCACAAAGAAGAGGGAGTCGGGCTGTTCTCCAAAGCACCTGAGGGTAGAACAAGAAGCAATGGGTGGAAACTGATCAAAGAAAGAAGCAACTTAGAACTAAGGAGAAATTTCCTGACAGTTATAACAATTAATAAGTGGAACGACTTGCCTGCAGAAGTTGTGAATGCTCCAACACTGGAAATTTTTAAGAAAATGTTGGATAACCATCTGACTGAGATGGTGTAGGGTTTCCTGCCTGGGCAGGGGGTTGGACTAGAAGGCCTCCAAGATCCCTTCCAACTCTGTTGTTATGTTATGTTAAAAGTTTGAATCTCCTTCCGCCTAGATTTTTCCATGTTTTTTTTTCACCTCTAATTAAAGATTACTTACATTTTTTTTCTTAATTAACCACTTAGCAATCCATTAAAAAGACAAATTATCTGATAGTCGCTAAGTTTACTCAAGAGCCTTTTGTAAAGTTTTTGGCAAAGTTGTTTTTAAATCAAAGTAGATTTCCTTTCTGCAAAGCTTGTTCTGTAGTATGTGTGGCTGAGGAACTCTGGAAGTTGAAGTCCACAAGTCTTAAAGTTGCTAAGATTGGAGACCCCTGTTTTAAACAATTTAATGTAAACAATTTAATTTAAATAATTAAATTTTGCTTTAACTGTTCTAATTCCATCACAGAGGAATGCAACAGGCTTAGAATCTCTCTTACAATTTCCATAGTCAAAACAGATGCAAAGAAGTCATTGAGTTCTTTGCAATTTCTGTATCTTGATTAAGGATTTCCTTCTTTCCTTCCTTTCTCTATTTCCTTAATTAGTTTTGTGCTACATGTGACTTGGTTCTACCCATTATGCACTTTTCATTCTTGAACTGGCCAGGCAAAAATTCAGAATAATTCTGGGGAAGAATATTCAGTTTGCTAATACAGTTTGCTAATACAGGATGAAGACTATTGCTTGACATAGTGTAAGCCGCCCTGAGTCTTCGGAGAAGGGAGGAATATAAATGGAAAAAAAAAAAAAAGTTTTCTCATGGATGAACTGTCTTCAGATACAATTAAGAAAAAATAGATGTAGTTGGGCCTAACTGAACCTAATGTAGAATAATAAAAATATCTGGCTTCAGATTCCTTTTACAGGTTACAGTCCTTGAATAGGCTGTCTGACATCTGGAAAGTCATTAACATACCGTTCCAATAATGGCCAATTTAATGAAAATGTACTAAGGTAAGCAGAAATAGAAACAGTATACAGATGGTTTGTTATAGAGAAATGATAAGCTGCTTAAATTTTATTGCCCCATCAATCAATTTTCACAATGGATTTTAATATGTAAAATATTTTCATGAAAAAGTAATAGTATACCCCAGGTATTTGTGCTGTTTGTTAAATTTAATGTATAATTCAAATTTTCTGGTGAAAATTATCTTAGTACATATTTCATTAAGTATGTTCTACAATGTTATTTCAGATCTTGTAATCCATCCTGCTTACCATTGATTACCCATTACATTTTAATGGTCATTGCCATTTACCTGACAACTACTTAAAACTTAAAATCTTCTGGTAATTATTCAAACCTTGAAGAAACCTGATACTAGGAGAGCCCAGGGTGCTTTGCTTCTACCCAAAATCCTGGGATTCCCAATTGTTTAGCTGTAATCTCCAAATATCACTACTGTATATCAGCTAAGTTTTTCAACCTTATTATTTCTTACATTCCTATAATCAGTTATCATTTTGCCATCTCATCTGTCACTTCAGTCAGCATATGTGTTAAAATCAAAGAACTGTAAGTTGGTCCCTCTAACTTGTGCTTATTGTACAACAGTAAACTTAGTTTTTTTAGTGTTAGGCCATGATACAATGACCTTTGTCCTACATTTGGCATGAAACCAGCTGAGTGACCTTGGGCCATTCACTTTATCGTACCCTATGAAGGAGGCAGTGGCAAACCACTTCTCAAAAACCTCACCACCAAAATTGTATGCACTGGTCCAGGTAGTCTCTGAGGGATGGATATGATTGAACAGAAGGAAAAAAAAGTAGTCTAATGTTACTTATGCTTTTGAGAGCTAAAGTAAAGCAAGCACAAAATTCATACAAACATACGCTTATATATAGTAAGCATGCACCCCCTTAGACTGGACTCTAAAAAGTGGAATCTTAAAATCATATTCAAACTAGGGATTCCCTTCCAAGCTAAACCCTTTTACTAGGTAATTATCCTAAGCTAAATTGAATGCTGTAGTGAAGGAGAAAAAAAACGATACATTGCCTTGTTGGCTCATTGGCGTCTAAGTTCTTGGCTTACTAGCAAGCATTAAAGATTTTGGGCAGTAATTCGAGTACTCTATGCCAATTTGAATTATGTTTAGTAATGAACCTAAACAACAGTTGCCTTACAAAACCCTTGATACTGCTAAAAATCAACTTTAGGAATTTAGATACTTCCAGTGATCAGAAAGAATGGCACTCTAAATACATTTGGTTGCTAAATGGAACAACTCTCTAGTGACCAGATAGCAAGAGTATTTCCACTTTATGCATGTTTGCTAAGAAGCAAATCTTAGTGACTTTTGCAGGTTTCAAAGCAATGCACAGCAATTACACAGAAGATCTCATTAAATGTTTTTTAAAAAATCCAGCTGTGGATGAGAAATGGGAGTGTATGTTCTACTTTGACCTGGGTCACCCCATGCTGATCTGGAAATTATATTAAATGAAACTGTAGCTGCATTATTTCCATTTCTCCTTCTCCAAGCCATCTTTTTTTCTTAAAAAAATATCTCTGTAACAATTCTTTTATGGCCACCAGAATTTCTCTGTCAATTTTATAGGGTTTTTTTCTACCTAGTCAATGTTGAACATCATGTGGCACCTGGATGGTACAGAGAATGCTTTTTGGCCTGATTTTTCTTCTTTATCTTTTAATGTATATTTAAATGCAAATATTATCTTGGCACAAATAATCCAATTTTCAGGCTTAGGAAATAAGTCACCAATTTGCTAAGTTAATATCTGACACTGGAAGAAGTAAGTCTGTAAGCATTATTATAATTAACCTTAGGAAAAATATTCAAAGCAAAGTCATTATATCACTGAATTCATAAGCAGAATGGTGGAATATAATTTGTACAGCTAAATTGTTCACCTCCAATGCCATTATTAGTCAATTAAAAGTAGCACCTTATTATCTGTGTTCTTGAAGATTTATTAGAAGGTTTAAACAGTATCAGAAATAACAATAACAATAGAATAAAGTAAAAAAGTAAAAACATATATACAAATCTATATATGTATATAAAATTTTACAGAATGGTTTCATTCACTCAATGGTTTCAACCATATTTCATTTAACTATCCATTCATAATCAGATGTAAATAATTATTCCAATAAGTTGCAAGTGACATCAGCCCTTCTATCCCTGGAGTAACCAGGACCATAATTTTACCTTTCCATGTTGAAGGTCGAGTCTCTTAGGAAAAGAAAGCGGGGGACATGGAGAATCCATTTTCATTGCCCATAGATCAATTCCATATAAAATGGGTGTAGAGAAGAGTATGGATATAAAAAAAATTAAGCTCTGTCTCAAAATCAATAAATGTAAGAGTGTAACAACTTTAGGCTTTCTCAAAAACTTGTTTTAATGAAGTGTTTTTTTTTATTGCCTCTTTAATAAATGTGACCCAATAAATTTGAAGGATTATTTTTCGGTTAAATTAGACAAAGTCTAAGAACTATTTAAATTTTTGATACAGACATTGAGGCAGTTTCCTATAGTTCAGACAAAATGAAGATCTTGTTGTGCCTCGCCCTCCATTCTCTCCTCAGCCGGGCCCTTCCCATCTCCTGCTATCTGAGCCAGAGTCTGATAATGAAGAGGAACAGCCTGGCATGCCTCCAGCCCCCAGCCCTGACACCATGCCCGGACAGAATGTCAGGAATGAGCAAACTAACCTCCCTTCTACAGCGTGTGAGCACGAAGCCAGCCACGTGCTAGAATTGCCAGCAGCAGATCAGGAGGACAGAAAGTCACAGTGGATGGATCCCTGCTTCCGGAGAATGGAGAGACGACATCAGCAAAAGGAAGGGAGGGGCAGGCCTGGATAAGTGCTGAGTCATGGAGCCACACCCCATGGCCTATATAAAAGACCAGCTTGAGTCAAGCAATTTGAGTCAAGCAAAGTCTCATCTGGATTGCTGAAGTCACACCTTGGATTCCTGCCTGCCCTGAGAACTCTGAAAGGAATTTGGCAAAGCTGCAGAGGCTTTGTGGCCAAGCTTGATACAGACTTCCCAGACCTGGCCATCGGAGGGGGAGTGGGGCACTACAGATCTCCAATTCCTTTTTATTCAGGTTTTAAAATTTGCATATCAGATAAATGCATTTCTATAGACTTTCTTTCATAAGATTTGGTGATCAGTTCTAGTAGGTGTCATGGTGTCAATACAAGTCACAGATACTGCCAATTGGCAGCAAAGGCAAACAATATTTATTTCAATATGCACGTCACTTTTTTCTTCACAAATATGGATATTCTACATAAAGTATGAAATATTCTGGCTTAACAACTCGTTTATCAATAGCCAAAGAAACCTCTTTATATATCTTATTTGTATTTAATGTAACTATTTGACAAATATCACATGAAGTCAGAGTACCTAAATAGTTAATGAATAAAGTGCATATGTAAAAATTGTGTATTGTATTAATAAACAAATATTTCTATAATGCATTCATTTTGATTCAGTCCATTAACAGAGCATCCTGCAGAAGTATTCTGCAAGTCAGCCAAGTTTCCAAAACTGGAAACAAAGTACAAAGTCCAGGGGGAAAAAAAGAAATATAATCATAATCAAGATATTATTATTTGGATCCATTTTATAAATAATACTAAACTGAAATGTAGTATGCCCAAGTATGCCTTTGTACATATCTAGTATAAATAACACTTTCTGTTATGTATGTATGTTGTATGTACATATGAGATGTGCTGGAGTTTGTTTTACAGCAGTATACTAGAAATTTGAACAATACACTTGATTTCTGTGTAAAATACCAAAATATATGAAGTGGCTGCCATGCTTCACTGAATAAAGTAAGACATGTTGTTTGCTCAGGTTCCTGCAAAGGATAAACAAACGCTGACAAACATCCCAGCCATGATAATCTGCAGAAATATATGTTACCATTTTTATGTCTTTAGAAACCTCATTGAAAGCCATAGGATTTACTTCTAAGCAAGCAGGGTAAAATTTGGCCGTCGGGGCTGCATCTGGCAATCGGAAGTTTCCAGCACCCACAAACTCTAATTACAAAGAAGGAATCGGGCATCACAACACAGTAAACAACGTTTTTCGTGGAGCTTTCCGGCGCCAGATATAGCTCGCTCCTTGTTCCCACATAGCAGACATCCATTGGGGCTCTGCAGTGCTGCTGGGAGGCGAGCGAGCGGACCGAAGGTTTCTTTCCTCTGCCGCAGATCTCCGCATCTTGTATTTCGCCTCACTTTTGGGCGCTGTCCATGGTTGCAGCAATTGTCCGCGTGACGTCAGCCCGCCCGAGAGTCTCTGCCATTGGTGGAAGCGCTCGGTCGGCCTGTGGAATCATGTAAACTCTTCCCACCCACCCCTCGCCCCCTCCCATGCCCGGGGACCCGAATCCACTTTGTTGCCTAAATAGGCAGAGGAGTCCACCGGCAGCGCCGATCTGTGGGGAAGACGTATAGCAGCCGCGCGGCGGAAGAGGCAGAAGCCAAGGCAGCGGGACAGTCGATGCTGGGGAGGCAAGGAGCCGCCCTACAGAAGCAGTGCGGAGCTCTGGCATGGGACTTTGCCCTGGCTGAACAGAACCCGCAGGCCAAACAAACACCATGGATGACTTTTTGCAACGCACCAAAACAAAGCTGGTAAGTTCTGCAGAAAAAGAGGGTATCTTGGAAAGACTTTTTTTTTTTTTTTACCATGCCAGCTTGTTTTGCTACACTTTCCTGCACGTTTTTTAAAAAGTTTTGGAAGACATCCAGATGAGCTTGTATGAATCAGCATTTTGAATAATAATATGAAATACTTAACAATGACACCAGAATGTTGCATTTTGCAACTCCTGTGTTATTAATGGAATCCATTACTTCTCAAGCGTCTAGACCATTTTTTTAAAAACACACAACAAATAGCTGAATTCTCACCCACTCATTTGAAGAACTTGGTCTGTAGTTAGAAGGAATCCCAAGGAACTGGCAAGCTTCTCTGTCTATCATTTTAGTCAACCACAGAAATGAAACCTTATGGTTTGTAAGATAATTTAATCCATGTTTATTCAGAAAAGAGTTCCACTGTACTAAGTTAAGTATACTCTTGGGAAAATGTGCCCAGGATAATCTGTTCAATAGTCTACAACAGTGCATGGAACCCTTTTTGATTCTGTGGGTTAAAATTATGGAAGTAAACAGCAATAAGTGAAAAGATGGAAGTTCAATCAATGTCATATTATGAAACATCAGAGTAACAAAACAAATTCACCACCACTGAGATCACTTTAACTTAAAATAACTGTTGATATGAACCAAATGTAATTTTGGCACAATCAAGCTGTGCAAATCAGTATCTGGTTCTGTAATATTTCTAAGGAAAGTTCAGTTGATAATACATAAGGGCAGAAGCCACGAGCTGCTTCATTTTAGCATGTCATCTAACATTTAAAGTTATGTTTAAAACTTTTTTAGCATATGGTCATTAATCAGAATCCATTCCACTTGAAATAAAATTACTCTTAGACTTCATTCAAATGCATTAAAATAAATATCTCCAAATAACACCATAAGCAATATTACATTTATCTTCAATAATATGCATTCCAAATGTAGTTAATGGCATAATATGCCATCTCCAGACTTATGTGGGTTTTTTTTACCAAATATTTTATTTTTGTATTTTTAAATATCTTTAAACAGATATCAGTTATTTGAAAAAGTCCTAGATAAGATTTCTTAATAGAATAATATTCAGTGTTATACCTCTTTTTTTAAACCTCAGCTTTTGCTTAAATTTTCTTCAAAGCAAAATAGAGCAAAAGCTGATGACAAAGCACAGAAAGCATGAATAATTGAGGACTTTCTTTTTACTCTAGAACCAGAACACAAGCACTCAAAGTATAAAATTAACATTATGCCATTGTAGCAGGAATTGAACATTAAGAATGTTGAATTCCATTTTTAAAGTTCTCTTAAGATCTTATCTTGCTAATTTCCCCTGGCTAATTCCTTGTGTGTCCAATCACACTTGGCCAATAAAATTCTATTCTATTCTATTCTATTCTAAACACCAGTCTTCCCATGCTAACCTTAGATGAGAATTGGAAGGTGGCACAAATCAGCACATTTGATGATGACTTAGTTATATTAGTAGAAGTAGCCTGAATGGGAAATTGTAGGGCTGTCCTTGACTTACCATGTATACTTGCTGCACTTGTATCATTTTGTGCGTAGCTGAAATATTTTATCATTTTTCAAACATGGCTAATATATATTATAAGGTTCCCTTTGGGATTGCTAACAAAAGTGAATATAAAATACAATCACTATAGATTCTTAAGTACCGGTAAGCAAATCATGCTAAAGGACAAATTCCAGACGAGTTTCTGAATTTGTTTGTTCAGCAAGGAGTCAAAAAGTGCAATGGAATTACAGAAGAGCATTTATTGATTGAAGCAAAAGCTTTCATAATTAATGGCTTACTTTGTAAGATATAGTAAGGTTGTTTTTTTTCAAACGAAAGGTAAAGATGCCCTTGAATTAAACTCAATTCTTAGTGACTGATTTGCGGCAACAGGACCTGAATTATTTGCAGCTGCCTTTTTTAATGTTTTAAAAGTTCTTACTTTGGTTTACAATGCTAGAAGTACATAGTGATATCTCATTTGATACTATTGATACCATTGCCTGCTTATCTTCAGGGCCCAGGGAGTCAGTCAGCTGGGGAATCCACTGTATATATTATAATTATAAATATTAATATAATGAATAAAACCTAAAAGTAGCCAAATAAAATCAGGGTTTAATTATTCAAAGCATGAACGAAGAGTATAGACATCTCCCAACGTCAAACAGAAAAACAATATAGTACCAGATGAATTTGCCTGCGGTAAGAATTTCACAGAGGGAAGAAGCAACTGTGAAAAATTTATTTGCTTCTTTGTGGGAAAATTCAAATTGGCAATTTTTAAGTATGCATATGTAAATAATCTTTTACAGCATGGATTAACAATATTTTTGATGCCAGGAACCAATGAACAACATTATGCTCTATATATTTGTTACCAATATATATATATATATATATACCCTTATATACCCTTATAAAAATCTCCATAATAATGGTATACCAAACTACAACTTCAAAAAAGCCAACTATGATCTTAAAGATACCAACCTCTCATCTCTTGACTGGCAAATTCTATTCTCTAACTATATCACTGCTGAAGACTACTATAGTGTTTTCCTGCTTGAAGTCAATAGAGTCATTAAACTATATGTACCACAAATCACCACCAAAATCAGAAAAAACAAATTACCCATAGCAATAAAAAAGCTCCAATCCCAAAAAAATTCCCTCTGGCAAAAAAACAAAACTGGCTCTGTAGCTAACTTTAAAAACCGCTACAAAAATATATGCCACCAAATAAGGATTGAATAAAAGGGACACGGTGGCTCAGGGGCTAGGACGTTGAGCTTGTCGATCGAAAGGTCGGCAGGTCAGCGGTTCGAATCCCTAGTGCTGCCATGTAACAGGGTGAGCTCCCGTTACTTGTCCCAGCTTCTGCCAACCTAGCAGTTTCGAAAGCACGTAAAAATAGGGACCATCTTTGGTGGGAAGGTAACAGCGTTCCGTGCGCCTTTGGCATTGAATCATGCCGGCCACATGACCACAGATACGTCTTCGGACAGCGCTGGCTCTTCGGCTTTGAAACAGAGATGAGCACCGCCCCCTAGAGTCGGCAATGACTAGCACGTATGTGTGAGAGGAATCTTTACCTTTACCTTAAGGATTGAATGCACCAATTACCACATCAAACAAGAAGACCTTCTGTGCACAAAATCCAATTGTGCTTTCTATAATTTTGTAAACAACAAACTTAAAGACTCGCGATCCATCCTACCCCTAAAAGGATCTAACAGTAAAAAATGCAATGATGAAACAATTAAAGCAAACCTCTTTAACACATTCTTCGGCTCAGTCTTTGTTAACAGTAATGGCTCATACCCAACATTCCCCAGTCGTACCAATAATGATTACAACGATCTAACACAAATAGATTTCACAGAAGATAATGTTGAAAAGGCGCTACGCAGACTGAAACCATCTCTATCTATTGGACCTGACGGTCTATGTGCATACTTCTTAAAAAAGCTTTCCACTGTTATAGCAGAACCCCTAAGTATAATCTTTGAAAAATCCTTCAGGACCAGCTCCCTTCCCAATCTATGGTCACTAGCCACGGTCATCCTTGTCTTCAAAAAAGGAGACCCCAGCCTAGTTGAAAATTACAGACCGATTTCTTTATGCTGCATCACCTGCAAAGTAATGGAATCAATCATCAACCAATCCATCACCCTCCACCTAGAAACAAACAACCTACTCTCTAATAAACAATTTGGTTTCAGAAAAAAATTATCCTGTAATCTACAACTTCTTCACTGCAAAAACATATGGACTACAAATCTTGATCAGGGCAAAGCAATAGATGCAATTTACATAGACTTCTGTAAAGCCTTTGAGTCAGTGGTACATGACAAACTTCTAAAACTTAAATCCTACGGCATCTCCAGACCCCTCCATAATTGGACAACTGCATTCCTGTCAAACAGACAACAAGTGGTCCAAACAGGCAACAAGTGGTCCAAATCCTGCTCCTGTTAATACCAATGTCCCCAAGGCAGCGTTCTATTGACCATATGTGACCATATTATAAGTAATTGTGTTCTCTTTGCTGATAATGTTAAACTAATTAACACTACCAATAATGCTGCTACCTTTCAAAAAGACCTTGACTTTGTGTTGGAATGTTCAAAAAATTGGCAACTACAAATCTCAACCAACAAATGTTCTGTCTTACACATTGGAAAAAAGAATCAGAACACTAAATATAAGCTTGATGGACATGACTTGTAGATAATCCTCACTCCATCAAAGACCTTGGAGTTCTCATATCAAATGATCTAAGAGCCAAAGCCCACTGCAATTACATTGCCAAAAAGGCATTAAGAGTTGTAAACCTAATCTTGCGTAGCTTCTTCTCCGGAAAGATAACACTACTAAACAGAGCATACAAAACATTCGCTAGACCAATTCTCAATTACAGCTCGCCTGTCTGGAACCCACACTTCATTTCGGACATTAATACAATTGAGCATGTATTATTTTACAAGAAGAGTCCTCCACTCCTCTGATCGCAACAAAATACCTTATGCCACCAGACTTGAAATTCTGGATTTAGAAAATTTAGAACTACGCCGCCTTCGGCATGACCTGAGCATAACTCATAAAATCATCTGCTACAATGTCCTTCCTGTCGAAGACTTCTTCAGCTTCAACCATAACAATATCCAAGTACAATAGAGTGAACTTAAAGTGAACTGCTCCAATCTTGATTGTAGAAAATATGACTTCAGTAACAGAATTGTTAATGCCTGGAATGCACTACCTGACTCCGTGGTCTCATCCCAAAATCCCCAAAATGTTAACCAAAGACTGTCTACTGTTGACCTCACCCCATTCCTAAGAGGTCTGTAAGGGGCACACATACGAACACCAGCATGCCTACCGTTCCTGTCCTAATGTTCCCTTTGGTTGTATTGTGTGGTTATTTCATGATTATACTTATATATATTGTTGTGTTTGACAAAATAAATAAATAAAATTAATTAATTAATTAATTAATAAAAATTGGTATGCCACACAATTTCACTGACTCTTAAGTAGCTTACATTGATAAAACAAGGCCACCTGATATTTAACAAGAATGCTGATTACTTTGTATGTGGGCATGTTAACCAAATGAATCTATAAATAAATAATATCCAATATTATAAAAGACGAAGAGCCATAGCTAGCAAGTGACTAAATCTTGTGAGATTTAGTGTGCCTGAGAGATTTGGACCATATAAAAAACACTGGGAATCATGACACTGATACTATCTGTTATATTATGGTCTGTACAGGTACTCCTTGAGATGTGACCATAATGAAGCCTGCCAGTTATGGTGGCCTGTTGCATTGGTCATTAGGTGAAGTGTCTAACAACTCCCCCATCCCTGCTGCCCCAATGAATTGTTAAATGAACATGTGGGTTGTTAAGTGAAGCTTGGGTGTCTTGGGATGCGGAAGGCCCTTAGAGACCTAGCACAGGCCCAGATCTGTCTGTCCTGGCCTGCCTAAGGTCTCCTCCACCTCCTGAGATGCCCTGTGCTCTGCTTCCCACCCCTTGGGTCCCACTAGTGCTCTGAGTCCTTAGGTCTGAATCCTGCTTTACCAGGCCAAATATCCACCTACTCACCCTTTGAAGAGTCCCAAGCCTTCCAGAGCATTGAAATGGCTTGTTTCTTCTTATTTTATTGTTTTGTTTATTAAATTTATGGGCCTCCCATTTTACCACTGGGTAACTATGGGTGGCTTACAATATTAAAAAGATAAAATTATATAAAAGCCATACAAAATATGAACAAAGTATAACAAAAATATAATTGCTTAACTCGAACTAAAAGATAGGGACGAAGGGAGTAGGATGAGAGGAAGCGGGGAGGTGGAATCTGTTATTAATCTGTCAATCATCCCCAATGCAAATTCTCCCACCCACCCCCATTACATCCCCAAGCCAACTGGCAGAACCATGTCTTTAAACTTTTGTGGAAGGTCAGGACAGTTGCAGCCGACTTTTTTTTTTTAATTTTTAAATTTTTTTTTAAATTTACATTTATATCCCGCCCTTCTTCGAAGACTCAGGGCGGCTTACAGTGTATAAGGCAATAGTCTCATTCTATTTGTATATTTACAAAGTCAACTTATTGCCCCCCCAACAATCTGGGTCCTCATTTTACCTACCTTACAAAGGATGGAAAGCTGAGTCAACCTTGGGCCGGGCTTGAACCTGCAGTAATTGCAGGCTGCTGTGTTCTAATAACAGGCTTCTTTACAGCCTGAGCTACCACGGCCCTTTTACGACTTCACTCTGGCAGGGCAGGATGTTCTAAAGGGTAGGAGCAAAATTCTGCTGGAACCCACCCACAGAATACCCTGGCCAATGGGGCCCACAGCAGGCCTGCCCTGCTGGCATGGGTGAGGCAGGCCAATCCCATTAGGATGAGATGGTCCCTCAAATTACCTGGACCCAAGCCATGAATGGCTTTATTTTTTTATTTTTTTTATTTTTTGAACATACATCAATATCAATATATGAATAGTGAGGCATCTGGGTATCATTCATTTGAATACAGGTAGTAATAATAGCATTAATATTATTTGTTATTTAAATCATACTTATGTAATTGTAATAATATTCTTATACATATTTGTATTAAAATATAAGCCTTCATTATTTAATTGTTCAACATTCTAATAACAATAACAGTATCATTAGACCATACATAGTATCACCATCTTTAATCTTTGTGTCTAGCTATTACTTTTAATATATTATATAAAAATACGCATAATAATATTTCCCCTATTTCTTGTCTCTGCCTCTATTCTAGTTCCTAGAGAATAGAATAGAATAGAATAGAATTTATTGGCCAAGTGTGATTGGACACACAAGGAATTTGCCTTGGAGCATATGCTCTCAGTGTACATAAAAGATACCTCCATCAAGGTACAACTTTTACAACACAAATGATGGTCATAGGGTACAATTTAACACTTAATGATACAATACTTAATGATAATCACAGGGCACAAATAAGCAATCAGGAACAATCAATATAAACCACAAGGATTACCAGCAACAAAGTTACAGTCATAGAGTCATAAGTGGAAAGAGATTGGTGATGGGAACGATGAGAAGATTAATAGTAGTGCAGATTTATTAAATAGTTTGACAGTGTTGAGGGAATTATTTGTTTAGCAGAGTGATGGCCTTCGGGAAAAAACTGTTCTTGTGTCTAATTGTTCTGGTGTGCAATGCTCTATAGCATTGTTTTGAGGGTAGGAGTTGAAACAGTTTATGTCCAGGATGTGAGGGATCTGCAAATATTTTCACGGCCCTCTTCTTGATTCGTGCAGTATACAGGTCCTCAATGGAAGGCAGGTTGGTAGCAATTATTTTTTCTGCAGTTCTAATTATCCTCTGAAGTCTGTGTCTTTCTTGTTGGGTTGCAGAACTGAACCAGACAGTTATAGAAGTGCAAATGACAGACTCAATAATTCCTCTGTAGAACTGGATCAGCAGCTCCTTGGCCAGTTTGAGCTTTCTGAGTTGGCGCAGAAAGAACATTCTTTGTTGTCCTTTGTTGATGATGTTTTTGATGTCCATTTTAGATCTTGCGATATGATAGAACCTAGAAATTTAAATGTTTCTACTGTTGATACTGTGTTGTCTAGTATTGTGAGAGGTGGAAGTATGGAAGGGTTTCTCCTAAAGTCTACCACCATTTCTACAGTTTTGAGTGTGTTCAGTTCCAGATTGTTCCGGTCGCACCACAAGGCTAGTCGTTCAGCCTCTCATCTATATGCAGATTCATCATTGTCTCGAATGAGACCAATCACTGTTGTGTCATCTGCGAATTTCAGTAGTTTAACAGATGGATCATTGGAGATGCAGTCATTGGTATACAAGAGAAGAGAAATGGGGAGAGCACACAGCCTTGGGGGGCCCCTGTGCTAATTGTACAGGTATCTGATGTGATCCTGCTTAGCTTCACCTTCTGCTTCCTGTTTGTTAGGAAGTTTGTGATCCACTTACAAGTCTGTTCAGGTACCTGTAGCTGGTTTAGCTTAGTTAGAAGTGTGTCTGGAATGATGGTATTGAATGCTGAACTAAAGTCTACAAAGAGGACCCTTGCATAGGTCTTTGGAGATTCAAGATGTTGTAGGATGTAGTGCAGAGCCATATTAACAGCATCATCTGTTGATCTATTTGCTCGGTATACAAATTGCATAGGGTCTAACAGCGGATCCGTGATGGTTTCAAGTAGGAAAGCACTAGTCTTTCAAAGGTTTTCATGACTACAGATGTTAACACATCTGGTCTGTAGTCATTCAGTTCCTTGATGGTGGGCTTCTTCGGCACTGGGATGATGGTAGAGCGTTTGAAGCAAGGAGGAACATAGCACATCTCTAGTGATTTATTGAAGATATGGGTGAAGATGTGGGCCAATTGATCAGCACAATCTTGTGTTACAAAACATTTCCTCTATCCATCATCTTTTGCCTGTTTTAATATTTCGATTCTTATTTGTTTTTTAACTTGCCTCCCAAATTCCTCCCTTTGGTCTTCATCTCTGTCTACCTCTTTCCTGGTTAGCTTAGATATTTCTTCCATCTCTACTATCTTTCACTGCCAAGCCTCCAGAGGATCTGCCCAAGTCTCCATTTTCTTTTCAAAGATATCTTTCTGTTTATCCAGTATCATTTTTGGCCTTTTAGCATGTATTTTCCCTGAATTGCTTCATAAGCTTTTATTATCTTCTCCCTCTTATATTCTTGTTCTGTTTGTTTATTTAGTTCTGCCTTTTCCCCTGGTATCTCCATTGTCTCCTTTATTTCCTGGGCTTTTTGATAATTATTCATTATCTCTTGTGGAGCAGTTTCTAATTTCCCATTTATGTTATTCATTAAGTTCATTATCTCCCTGTGATTCGTTGTCATAGTATCATGAATGCTTTGAAACATTGCCACCAATTCTTTTTACAACCCACTTATTTCCCCCTGCTGAAACATCTTGCCTTCTTTTTTTGATAAATCCAAATATTGCTCAGTAATCTGTCAATGTTCTATCACTGCCCCAGAGTCTCAATTATTTTGCCCTCAGAAAGTCAATCTGGAAACTATTTACTCAGTGCTGATATTGCTCCTCTGGAAATACAGTAATATGGTTCTTTATGTCCCACAGTTAGTCAATTTAGCTCTTTTTAGGTAATTCAGGAAAATTTCCAAATGCTTCCTTAAGTCCCCACTATAAGTTCAATCATAATTCCTGATATTTAAAAGTCACTTTACTTAGATGTCTTCTGTATTTTCAATTTCAGAGCTTCAGTAGTCATAGAATAGATAAGTATAAAGCAATAGATAGCACAGCAGTGCTCCAGGTGTTATTTCCACTTTCTCCTCTGTTTTATCAGTATTTTTCTGAATTGTAGAGATGTAATGTATTCCATTCACCAGTAGAGGGCACCTTCCGTTTAACTTAACACTGCATAGATTCTAACAAGTTCCATTTGTATTTATTCAAACAAATAGTCAAAGTTCTGACAAGTAATTCCAGCATTTTAAAATGCCTTATTGCCAATAAAAATTAGAGATCCAGTCTTACTGTGTTTTAAAAGTATTACATTTTCTTCTTAATATCCTTTCCTTTTCTTTCGGATCTATGATTTCTCTCTCTATAATTGTTCGCCACTTAAATTAACTCTTCAGAGTCCCTTTTCCAGAGTTAATTTTCTTTGGGCTAGTTTTTAAATGAAAAAAAAAGACACCTCACCCAGTTCCAGACAACTGTTCACACACTGCTCCAGCACAGTCTTTGTTTCTTTGGCTGCCCCAGTGTAATGGCAGCCATAATGGCTGCCTCTCCTCCTCATTGTTGGATGAAGGGAATTAGTCCTGTATCAAGCAGGAGAGCTGCTGCTCTCTGTGACTTGCAGGGTTCCCCTGCACTCTTCATCATCCCTACAGGGTGATTTTAGCCCCTTATGGGGCCCTCCAACAAAGGGATTTGGCATGAATTCATGGCCGATAGCATCGTGACATCAACCAGAAGTCCGATGAATTAAAAGTGATTACCAACACCTTGAATTGCACCAGGGGTGAAATGCTCCCGGTTCGGACCAGATCGCCCAATCCCGTAGCAAAGGTGGCTGGTGGTTCAGAGAACCGGTAGCAAAAATCCCTGGCCCCCCCCATGCTCAGCTGATCATCAGGTTTTTTTTTATTACATTTAAAAACATTTTTTTGCCGGAAAAATGCTTTTAAAGGAAAAAAAAAAGCCTCTGATGATCACACGGCTCAGCTGGGATCATTAGAGCCTTTTAAAAGCATTTTATCTACAATCTCTTCAACCGAAGAGGTTGTAAAAATGCTTTTAAAAGGTTCTGACGATCAGGCAACTCAGCTGGGATCGCCAGAATCTTTTAAAAGCATTTTTTCTACAACCTCTTCGGCCAAAGACGTTGTAAAAAATGTTTTTAAAAGGTTCTGATGATCCCAGTTGAGTTACCTGATTGTCAGAGGCTTTTTTTCTTTTAAAGGCAAAAAAATGCTTTTAAAAGAAAACAAAAGCCTCTGACGATCAGGCAACTCAGCTGGGATAGTCAGAACCTTTTAAAAGCATTTTTTACAACCGCTTCGGCCGAAAATGCTTTTAAAAGTAAAAATGCTTTTAAAAATTTAAAAAAAAACTTAGCCATGCCCACCCAGTCACATTAACCTCCCTAAGCCACACCCACAGAACCGGTAGTAACAAATTTTACATTTCACCACTGAATTGCACCCAGAGGCAAACCGGCAGTCACGGAGCAGTAATGTGACGTGGGCCACTCTTGGGACTCCAAAAACTTTCCAAGCCATTGCACTTTGCACTACCTATAGTTTCCAAATGCTTTTCGAGAATAGCCCCATGTAGAGTGAGTTGCAATAGTCCAAATACAAGTTGAATAGGGTTTGAATGCCTGAGCACAGGGACTCTTGATCCAGGAGAGGCCACAACTGGTGCTCAATCTGAAGTTGTGCAAAGGGTCTCCTAGCCACAACTGCCACCTGCTCTTGGATTCATTGAGAAGAACTCCTAAGAAGCAGACTGTATCTGTCTAGGATAGTGCCACCCCATCCAGGACTAAAGATGTCAAAATCCCACATCTTGGGGTTCCATGCATACAAAGCCATTCGGTCTTGCTAAGGTTCAGTCGGAGCCTGTTTTTCCATCATCCAAGGCCCCATGGTCTCCAGGCATCATGAGAAGGCAGCAATAACATCACTTGGATCATTAGAGTAGAAATACAGAGTTGAGCATACTGAAGATATCTCAAGCTGTGATGATGGATTATCTCACCCAGTGGCTTTGCATAACTGCAGGGCGTGGTTCCAGAACTGGCCAGCTATGCCCAACCCACAAATAGTGGCCACGTTTGAATCACCATCCCATAGCCCAGAGACAAACTGCTTAGTTTTGCTGCCTTAACAAGATTTGCACAGTTTCTTCAGCACTTGTTAAGGCATAAAAATGAAACAGTTCGTTGTTGCCCACCATTTTCATTCCACCCACAAGGAGGTAGGACAAAATGACGGATGTATTCCAGTTGCCACTGTGTGGCCCAGGAACATATTCCTAAGATGAGGTCCAGTAAGCTTCAAAAGCTAATGTGATGGGTATGTGGGAAGCAGGCCCAAGCACTGTGGGGTCCCAGCATAGGCTGGGGGAGAGGTGTGGGGTGGCTCTAGCATCCCTGTGGTTGGTTATAAGGGTAATTGACCACAGGGGTGCTGTAGCCTTTGTAACTTTAAAGCAGAATTGAATGTAATTTTGGGGTGTCTGCTGTAAGTTTGGACATTTGTTAACGTAGCTCAAGGACTACTTGTATAGGTGTGTCTCATATTTTTTTTTTTATTTTTTTTTTATTTTTGCAACAAACAAACAAAAAGAAAATACATTATTACACCCTTGTGCTATACATAAAAGGAAGATTTGGGTCTTCGGATATATCCTCATGATTGCCAAAATCCACGTTCTCGAGGTACAGGTACTGAAGCGTCCAATGTTCCAAGCGCAAAGTCCACAAATGGTTTCCAAGTCTTCCAAAAAATATCTTCTTTATACACACCACTTCTAATTTTAATATCACATGTCATTTTATCATTTAAAGCTAATTTCCACATTTCAGAATTCCACTCTTCTATTCTAAAAATCACATCTAGTTTCCAATATCTAGCTATTATAATTCTACCTATTATAATCATAATTCTAATCAATTCTTTTTCATATTTTGTTAATTCTATTTCCTTAATTACCAACAATAATATAGTTTCCACTCTCAATGTTATTACTTTCCCCATCATTTCAAATATCATTTTCTCCAATTGTTGCCAAAACTTTTTAACCTTATCACAATTATACCACATATGTTCATAAGTCCCCAATTCCATCTCACATCTCCAACATTTTTACTAATTTTTTATCCATTTGTGACAATCTTACTGGAGTCAAATACCATTTCCAAACAACTTTATAATTGTGCTCTTTAATCCTTATAGATAAAGTTCTCATAATTCTACTCTTCCAATTCACATTCCAATCTGACTCTGGTATTTCAATATTAAGATCTTTTTCCCAATTTGTCCTCATCACTCTGTGAATTTTTCATCAGAATTTATAATCTTATAAACCCTACTAACGAGTCCCTTTAGCCCAATTTCATCTTTCATAATCCGAGATACTAAATATTCAAATTCAGTTTCACATCTATTTATCGAATAATTTTCCTTTAGTTTTTTGTCCATTTTCTATCTGTATTTTTCAAACCAACTTAACCCTAATTTTTCAATAATTTCTTTATTCCTCCTTTCATTTCCATAACTTTTATCCAATCTCTAATAATTTCTATATTTTCCTCTTTAATCACTTCATTACGTATTATATTATTTTAATTGGCCAAATTCAATTGTCTCCCCAAAAGATTATATCCGAATTAAAATTTTAACAAATTTATTCCACATTTTACTTAATCCCTTTAACCAATAACTTCTACTTACACATTTTAAATTTGCTTTATCTAAAACCACCTTGATCCAAATTTCTATATCCTTTAACTCTAAGTCTCTCCAATAGTTATCTTCACCTTTAATATTTTTACCACTATCCGGATACCATACGCACAATAATAATTAAATAATTTGGGGATTCCTAATCCACCTTCCTTTTGATTTTGATACCACATTTTCTTCACTAATCTAGGTCTTTTGCCACCATTACAAATTTATCCAGTTTTTCTGATATCCTTCAATATCTTTCTCTGTCAAATTTAGTGGTAGCATCTCGAATAAAAGTTGAACTTGGGCAGCAACATCATCTTACACATTGCAATTCTACCAAACCAAGACAACTTTAAAATTTTATATTTATCTATCTTCTTCTCAATTTCGTTAATCACCACATCATAATTAAGTTTTTCAATTCTTTAACCTTAAGTGAAAGCACTATACCCAAATATTTCAATGTGTTTTAATCCTTATCCCAAATTGCTCTTGCATATTCTCAGACTCATTACCATTACTATCCATCAATAATTCTGACTTTGACCAATTTACTTTCAATCCTGTCATTTCCTCAAATTCTATCAAATGCTTATATATCTTTTCAGATCTTTCTCTACATTTTCAAAATAATTAAAGTATCATCCATACAAATTTATCTTATACCCTTATATCCTTCTAATTCTTCATCTTTTCTATCATTTTGTCAATATTTCCATAGCCAATAAAAATAATGTTGGGGACAGGGACATCCTTGTCTCGTACCAGCTTCTAATTTTATCTCTTCAGTTAATATTCCATTCACCTTCACTCTTGCACTGCTCTTTTGGTACAATTTTGAAATAACATGTATAAACTTATTACCAAAGCCTAAAGCCTCCACAATTACTTTAATAGTTTCCCATTGTACAGAATCAAAAGCTTTAAAAATATCCAATGATACTATTCCAATTTTATCACCATTATATTCAGCTACATCTATAATATTTAATACTCTTCTAACAATATCACTCATGTATCTACCCTTCACAAAACCTACTTGATTATAACTTATATATCTATCTATAAATCTATTTAATCTATTGCTTATAATAGCAGTAAATATCTTTGCATCCTGATTAATTAAAGAAATGGGCCGATAGGACTCAATCCTTTCTAAATCTTTATCTGGTTTAGGAATTAGGGATATCACCGTTCTATTCCATGACGAAGGTACTTCCCCACCATGTAATATTCCATTGAATAATTTTTGCAGTCTTGGTATTATTAATTCTTTAAATTCTTTATAAAACTCAACAGGTAATCCATCCTCACCTGGAGCTTTCCCTAATTTTAATTTTTGTATTATTCCATTAATCTCATCTTGTGTTATATCTTCTTCCATCAATTCCTTATATGTTTGATCAATTTTCACCACATACTTTTCTAAATAGCTTTGCAATTTTCCCCGATTAATTGGTTTCTTTGAATATAGATTCTGAAAAAAGTTTCTAACCACTTCACATTTCTCTAATTTTTTATAACATCTTATACCTCTATCATCTATCAAAACTCCAATTTCTCTCTTCTCTCTTTTATCTTTCGCCATCTTTGCCAATAATTTAGAATTTCTATTACTAAATTCAAAAAAATTCCTATTTAAAATCTCAAATTTCTTTTACTAACTCTGTATCTTCTTCTATCATTTTATTTCTTAACATATTAAGCTCCTGAAGAATTTTTTTTCTTTAGTAAGCAAAATTGATTTTCCAATTCTTTAATCTGATTTTATCTCTTTCCATTTTAATTTTATAATTTTTATATTTCCTACTTGATAATTTGATACTCTCCCCTCTAAACACCGCTTTCATCGCATCCCAAACAATTTCAAATTTAACCTCCCCGTTATCATTTAATCTCCAACTTTCCTCCAATTTTTTAAGTATCCATTTTTTATCCTTTTCATTTTTATACAATTTCTCGTCATATCTCCAATAGCTTCTTTTTTTCTCAAAATTAAAATCTAAGTCCACCATAACTTCTGCATGATCAGAATCTTTAAAAATTCCCACATCTACCTTATCCACATTGTTCAACAAATCTTTAGAAAGAAAAATATAATCAATTCTAGAATATGTATTGTATATCTTAGAGAAAAAAGTGTATACTCTCTCAATTCCTTTAACCTCTCTCCACACATCAACCACACCATTTCGAAGCATCCACATATTTAAAATCCCCATTTTATTTGCTCCTCCACAGCGGGTGGGATTAGTACTGTCTATTTTATCTCTGATTAAATTAAAATCCCCAGCCACAATTACTTTCCCTACACTTTCATTCTCCAAAATTTTTGTTATTTTTTCAAGAAATTCTCTTTGTTTTTCATTCGGTAAATATAAATTAACAAGTGTCACTTTTTCCTCATTAAGATTTCCAACAATTATTACATATCTTCCATCTTCATCCAAAATTACCTTATGTTTTTCAAAGTACACCCTATCTGATATCAGTGTTGCAACTCCTCTAGCTTTTGAAGTTCCAAATGCTTTTTCATATATTTGCATACCTTTTATATACATTCTATTTGAATCTTCAGATTTCTGATGGGTTTCTTGTAAAAATAAAATGTCTGGTAAATCCCTTTTAATCTTAAACTCCAATCTTCTTCTTTTAATCTGATTCCCTGTACCCTTCACATTCCATGACATTATTTTTATAACTCCCATTTAAAATATAATTTTTTTAATCCTATAATGATTAAAGATGAAATGGAGCAGCTGCATGTGCATGAGGCAAAAGTAGATCGGCAAATTGGCAAAATATTTTATAAAAATGAGCAGCAAGATAAGAGAATTTGTCTTTTGGAAGAAGAGATGAGGAAATATAATTTTGTTATTAGAGGAATCTCGGAAGAAAGGGAGGATAAATTGAAACAGCGGGTTTTGAAATGGATTAATGATTTGGATACGCAACTTACGTTCACATTAGCAGACCTGGCAAGTGTTTTTAGAATTGGATATAGAAGGCAAAATGGTTCTAACAGGAATGTGCTTGTCAGGTTCGCAAATCTTGGTGATAAGTTGGAAGTTATGGCCAAGTTAAGAGAGTTGGGAGATGCTTTGAAGTTTGAAGGGAAGACTATTCAAGTCTTCCCGGATATATCAAGAGAAGAAAGGGCATGGAGATTCTTTTTAAAACCAATTACAAAAGTTTTGAGAGATAATGGAATTAAATACAATTGGAGGCCACCACAACAATTGAAATTTTTTTACAAAGGAAGGATGCGTACAATCACCCCAGATATAGATGCATTATTATATTTACGGGAGCTTGGATTGATTGAGATGGAGGATTTAATGGAGATAAAAGATCAAATGCTTCAGATGGGTGGAACATACGTGGAAACATCAATCTCAGAAGAAGAAAAAGGGGCTATTGGAGGGCAAGACTCTAAAGGGTTAAAGAGGAAAGAAATATCACCTGTGTTGGTTGAACAGAAGAAGAGTCGTGAAGATACAGTAGGAGAAGAAGCAGATAAGAGTCTTGGAAAATATGAAGCTGAATGCGGGTCATCGCTATCTTTTTTTTTGAGTGATGAATTCAAATAGACAGCCCGAAAGAAGTGCCCCGGGCATTGGCACGTCCCCTCTCCCCCATTCTCTTTATAGAGGCGAAACCGATGAGGATGTGGGGGAAGAAGATTGTTTGTATTTTATTGTTTGTTTTGTTTTTTGTTTTTTTTCTGTTTGCTTATTAGTGTCTCATATTTTAAAGAGAATAATTTGTTAAAAGTTTTCAGCTTCATAATAATCTGATATGCATTTGAGAACCTTTAGCATCGTGCAATTCTACAGTCCATAATGTATTATATGATTTAGAAGTTCCAGTAAAAACTCCATGTATTTATTTCTAACATCGTATATGTGAGCTATGTATGCACCCATATTTTTTATATTCAGCTTTATGTCTTTTTATTACTAAATAAAAGAAATATTGACCCAGCCAGTTAAAACACAGTAGTAACGCCTATATTTTGGACCTAAGATATTTAAAAATCATCGTGCAACTTTTTCTAATGAATCCTGTTGATGTTCTTATCCTATGGCAGAATGCCATTATGCGGTCAATTTAATAAGGTTTTTAAATTAATTAAATAAGATTAATAAACAACTATCCCAGATGAAGAAAAGGAGAGTATATTGGTGAAATATACAGGATACACATTATTCTAAAAATAAACAATTTCTCACATATAATAATTTAACACTCATGCTATCTAGATAGCAAGCACAAAAATATATTGCCACATTTAACTTGACTTAAAAACAAGACCATTCGGAAACTGGAAGTATGTTATTTCTATCCTCACTACTAATTGATATAAAATGTTGTTTCTTGGAAATAATCAGAAGATTTCATATTGAACATGACTTTTATATAAATCGCCTAGTACACATATAAAAATTGGACATGTTTATAAGAATACACTTATTAACTCTACTAGTAATCTTGGATTAAATTATGAGTATATACATTGAGTTATTAATTTAACATGATACCAGTGATCGGTGTTACAGGCTTGATCCAATATACATTGAATAATACATTATCACAGCACTTCATGTTATGATTTTGTTTGAAGTGTGCCAGAAATGGGGAAAACAATAAAGTTGAAATGAGTCTGTAATGTCAGCTATTCTTGGCCAAAAGTGATATCATTCCAGTATTATAAGTATTTATATATAAAGTAGGATAAAGGACTATCTTGGCTACCTCTCATGAACGGAATGTAGCTAGTTATTGTGGCTAAAGCTGATATACAATGAGTGAACTGATTCCATGAAATCAATTCATTCATTGCATATGGTGAATCTAATTGATGTTTCCTTTATTCAAAACAGTTTCTGGATATGCAATAAAAGATTGAAAGCATTTCCTTAATTCTGAATTTCCTGATTCTCTACAGATTCAGTTTCTTAATAAAATATTATGCATACTAGGGATTGGTCAGAAAGAAGAGCAATGATAAAACCTTGAATGAAATATTTCTCTTAATATTATGCTCAGAGTTATATATATAATGCCTAATTTTATGTTGCATTTATGTTTCAAGTCTCAATTAGGCACAGAGCTTATACAGTAGATTTGCTGCATGCTTCCCGGTGTGTTGAGCACTCTGTAAAATATTTCTTGCCATGAATCTTCAGAAGCAAATGCATAAAAACTGGTGATCCCATTGTAAATGTTCTGCTAATTTGGATACTAAATATTTAATTAAAAATTCAGCAAACTCAGCTTTTTAGCCTTCTATTCTAAGAGACTATTGATCTCTTAGAAGACTTACTGTCTTCTTAGAAACAAAGATTGTTGGTAGCAACTCTGTGTTCATTATCCACTTTTGATAATTAAATAAAAAAGTACAGTATATTTTTCAAGCTTCTTTTAGTTTAAGATGAATTAAGATGATTCAGTGTTGAATCCATTTACATTTAACTTGTAGTGGCTCCATGGATGAAAGTTTCAAACCAAGGGGGTGAGCTTAAAAGTGCCAGATATAATACTCTTTGATTAATAAAAATGCAACTAAATTATTACTAAATAAATTACTAAATAACTGATTTATTGAAAATCTTGAATTGTTCTTAAAAAACCATTCAAGCTTTGTTTTTGGAAAACATTGTTCTGAAAAACAGTATATACGATCTCAAGAATGAAGGTAAAATAGTAAAGGTGATATTTTACTTGTATTTTATTATTTCAAGAAATGACATGTTGAAGATAACCATGAAAAAATATTTTCATAAGAGTCCTCAGATAAATCTCTCTCTGCATAAATGATTCAAAAATAACAGCTGTGTTTAAACACTGCTGCCACCTGCACAATTTTAAAACATGCAAGATAAAATGCATATTTTTTGCACTTTGATTGATGAGTAGATTTTAATTAGTAAGCTAACCACTCTGAAGTTATAGTAGCTTCTATTTAAGATCCAATTTGTTTAATGATTTAATATGGAATGCCCCCAAAGAAAACATTTAATGTGCCTTTTCTTGTAACCTACTTGTGACTAAAAACCACATTTAATTTAAGGGAATTCCCTTTCCTGAATTGTTCTGTCATATTATATTTATATCTATTTAGACTCTCCAAAGTAATTTGCAGAAATATAGCATATAGCTCATTTGTCAGAAATTAGTTTTCTTTTGTGAAACAGCTAGGCAAAATATTTAGCTGTTAATTACCATAAGGTGTTATAGACATCTTAGTTTATAAGATTATAAAATGTTTATTCTCCAAAGCATCTGAAAGCAGGACAAGAAGCAATGAATGGAAACTAATCAAGGGAAGAAGCAACTTAGAACTAAGGAAAAAATTCCTGACAGAGAAAACAATTAATCAGTGGAACAACTTGCCTTTAGAAGTTTTGAATGCTTCAACACTGGAAGTTTATAAGAAGAGATTGGACAACTATTTGTCTGAAATGGTACAGGGTTTCCTGAGCAGGGAATTGGACTAGAAGATCTCCAAGGTCCCTCCCAAGTCTGTTATTCTGTTTAACTTCTTTATAGTGGGAAGGGAAATGTCTTGACTAAAGATAATGGCAGAAAATATTAGGGTATTAACACTTTTTTTTTAAAAAAAAGAAGTGAGTCGGAGTCTTACAATATACAAGATCTGTTAAAATCTAAGAATCACATCCTCAGTAACAAAAAAGGCCAGTTTCACTACATAATCTGATAGTTAATTTATTATATATTGTAATGTATCTTTAAATATTTTGGCGGGAAACAAGCACGTTGCTGATTGGTTGAAGCCGCCGGTTAGACTGTATATAAGGAGAGGTTTTTCCCCAGCCCGGTTGCTGGGTTCACCATATATTAAAGAGCTGTTGTCACTACCCTGGTCTCCAGCCTCGTTACTTCCCGAACTTAACACTGGCGACGAGGGTGGGATCTCGAGGCTAAGAGCACCAGGAACGAGCTGAACGCGCGAAAGAACCGAACCCAGCAAATTCAGGGCAGAAACGCAGCGATGGCCAGCTACACTCCGCCCGCACCGTTTGACCCATCCAGGGAGAAATGGGAACGACATGACCCGTTTGAGAGCTTCCTCGAGGCAAACGAACTGCAAGGAGTTCCAGACAACCGCAAAAGGGCATATTTCCTGAGCCACTGCGGTCCCGAGGTCATCGACATCGCGGAAGCCCTGGCAGAGCCAACGCCGGTACAATCGGTATCGTGGCAAACTCTGCAAAATCTATTGAAGAACCACTTCGCGCCAACACCGTCCAAATATGTACGGCGTTTTGAATTTGGAGGCGCAGACAGCAGAGGCGAATCCATCAGCGATTACATGGCCGCCCTGAGAAAAGCCTCAAAGGACTGTGGGTACCGAGACTTGGATGAGGAGCTGTTAGAGCAACTCATCCGTGGGGTCAGAGACATTCGTTTGCGGGCGGCTGCTATCAAAAAGCAATCTAACGCTGGCAAACGCTCTGGACGAAGCCAGAGCTCATGAGATGTCCACCCAAGCGGCGGAAACCCTACAAAAGCCACTCACGCCAACGGCGAGCGTGAAATCAACCCCGGTCCACAACGAAGAAATCCAGACCGAATCAGATGGCGAGGATGAGGAAGGAGTTTGCCTCACCGGCGAAGGGGAAAAGAAGACCGGGATGAATGCGGAAGTTGCGGAGGGCAACACCAGCGTCAACGATGCAAGTTCAAGGACGCTACATGTCGGCGGTGCGAGAAGAAGGGGCACCTGGCTCAAGTCTGTCGAGCACCCCAACCTTCCCGCCGAAAATTCAAACCAACCAATCAGAGCGCGGGATCGGCAAGGCGACCCGCGATTGGTCAAAACAAAAAGGGCGCGAATTCAAATCGAACGACCGTGATAATAGGCGTGCAGCAACCCGTGAGAAGAAAATCTTCACAAAACCGAAAATCGAAGGAGTGCCGTGCCGACTAGAAGTGGACACAGGGTCAGCGATCACAATCATGTCCTGGGACACTTTTGCAGCTTTGCCGAAAATCGCCAAAGCGCAAACTGCAAACACAGCGGCTAAGAGTTCACGACTACCAAGGGAATCGCATCCCTGTTCGAGGACCACCTCCGTCCGCGTCGATACGGACCACACAAGAAGACCCTGCCCATCACGATAGTCGAAGGGACCCTGCCAAGTTTGTTGGGACTAGACTGGTTCCGTGCATTGGGCATGGGAGTGACTGGCATCTACAGAAGTGACGTTAACCTAAAGACGCACTCATGAACGAATTGAAGATGTGTTCAAGGACTGCCTGGGCAAGTACAAGGGACCCCTATTTCCTTCAATTTAGACCCCAGGTAGCCCCATACGGTTAAAAGCAAGGAGGGTCCTTTGCCCTTAAACCCAAGATTGACAGGAGATAGACAAGCTCATCAGTCAGGGATACTGGTGCCAGTCGATCATGCAAAGTGGGAGACGCCAATCGTCACCCCAGTGAAACCAGATGGGTCAGTTAGAATCTGCGCTGATTACAAGGCAACGTTAAACAAAGCCTTGCAAAAGCGCTTACCGGTCCCGTGGTGCAACACTTGCTGCACTCGCTGGGGCAAGGGCACGTTTTGCCAAATTAGATTTGGCCCAAGCCTATCAACAACTGCCCGTGAGCGCCAACACAGCCAAGCCCAGACAATTGTGACTCACAGAGGTGCTTTCAAGTGTACCCGGTTACAGTTTGGGGTGAGTGTGGCACCTGGTCTATTTCAAAATTTAATGGAGCGACTTCTGCAAGGGCTCCCAGGGTAGTCCCTATTTGATGATGTATTGGTATCAGCGAAAATTTAGAAGAATTGGGGAGCGTTTGAGAAAAGTTCTGGGCATTTTCCGGTCAGCGGTCTAAAGGTTAAAGTGAACAAATGCCAAATAGGGGTAGAATCCGTAGAGTTCTTGGGCTACAGAATAGACAAGGAAGGAATCCACCCACTGAGAGCAAGGTCAAGGCAATAAGAAAGGCTCCAGCGCCCAAAAACAAAACAGAGCTACAGGCATTCCTGGGTCTAGTGAACTTTTACGGTCTTTTGAAAATAAGGCAACCGTTGCGAGCCGCTACATAAGTTACTGGGAAAGAATACTGCTTGGTCTTGGGGAAAGACGGAAGCTAGGGCTTTCGAAGCAGTAAAAAACCTACTCTCGAGCGATAGCTTACTGATTCAGTATCATAGCACAATGCCATTGGTATTAGTTTGCGATGCTTCCCCTTACGGGGTGGGGGCTGTGCTCAGCCACAGGCTTCCAAATGGCACAGAAGCCCCAATAGCCTTCTACTCCAGAACGATGTCCTCGACAGAGAGGAACTATAGTCAGTTAGATAAGGAGGCTCTAGCTATAGTGTCAGGGGTAAAAAAGTTTCACGAATATGTTTTTGGTAGAGACTTTGAAATTGTTACAGACCATAGACCATTGTTAGGGTTACTGGCTGGCGACCGCCCAACGCCTGTGGCACTTTCGCCCCGATTGACCCGATGGACTATCTTTTTGGCCGCCTACTCCTACAACCTGCGGCATCGACCAGGAAAAGAGTTGGGGCATGCGGACGCATTAAGCAGATGCCCACTACCAGGGGCAATCGAGGACCCCACTCCGGGGACGCCCATACTGTTAATTGATTCTCTGGACTCTGGCCCAGTCACGTCTAAGGAGGTGGCTCGGGCGTCATACCGGGACATTATTTTGAGAACTGTACTTGGTTGGGTACAAAGAGGGTGGCCCGCTGCGCCGGGCGAGCGTTTTAAAGAGTTTGTAAAGCGTGGGAACTTTCGGCTCAAAGGGGCTGCCTGCTATGGGGGGATCGAGTGGTGATCCCAGAGAAATTGAGGAAAAGGGTGTTGGATCTCCTCCACGAGGGGCACCCAGGGATCGTAAGGATGAAGGGTCTAGCGAGAAGCTATGTGTGGTGGCCCTTAATGGACTCAGAAATTGCTGAAAGGGTAGGGAAATGCCAGGCCTGCCAAGAGTCCAGACCGCTACCCCCAACGGCCCCCGTTCGAATGGGAGAGACCCCAAGGGCCCTGGTCAAGAATCCACATTGATTTTGCCGGCCCCTTCCACGGCCAAACCTTCCTGGTAGTAGTGGATGCCTACTCCAAATGGCTGGAAATCATTCTCATGAGATCCATGACAGCCGAGGCCGTGATCTCAGTCCTACGGCACCTATTTGTAACCCATGGGTTGCCCGACACACTAGTTTCCGATAACGGCCCGCAATTCACAGCAACCCAGTTTGAGGAGTACTTGGCAGAAGAGGGCATCCGACATGCCCTCTCGGCGCCTTTCCACCCTGCGACGAATGGCCTTGCAGAGCGTTTCGTCCGAAGCGCAAAAGAGGCATTGTCCAGAATCAAGCCAGGCGACTGGCAAACAAAAATCGATGTTTCCCTGGCCGTCCAACATAGAACCCCCTGTGTCACAACCGGCAGAAGCCCAGCAGAATTATTAATGGGCCGAAAGCTCAGGTGCCCCCTAGACCGTTTAAATCCAAACTATACACCGGAGGGTTACAAGGGAGGACTTGAAAAAACCAGAGGGATGGAAATAGGCGACCAAGTGTGGGCACACAACTATGGTGAAGGCCCAACCTGGGTAGCAGGACAAATCATAAACATAACAGGTCCAAAATCATACTTGGTGGAGTTAAAAGACGGCCGAGTATGGAGGCGCCACATAGACCAAATACGAAAACGCATAACCGAACAATCCGAATTAGACGAAACAGGCCCTGACTATACAATGTTTGAATCCACAGCTGACTCAAACCCGGGAAAATCGCAGGACTTATCTGAGTTCCCGGAGGTCCAGCGACGCCAACAGGTTCCATTAGAAAACAGCAGGGACGACTCTGCAAATAATCCAGGGCCGGATGGCCTAGAGGAGGAGCTGAGAGGAGCAAACAGCCCCTCCGGTCAGCTCAACCCACTCCCAGGGAATGAACTGCGCAGGTCCGAAAGAGTCAGGAGACGCCCAGCCTATTTGCGTGATTACGTTGAAAAATAATATGTAAATATCATGTAAATAGGGGTAAAGTGTTTTCTGGGAGGGAAGGAGTGTAATGTATCTTTAAATATTTTGGCGGGAAACAAGCACGTTGCTGATTGGTTGAAGCCGCCGGTTAGACTGTATATAAGGAGAGGTTTTTCCCCAGCCCGGTTGCTGGGTTCACCATATATTAAAGAGCTGTTGTCACTACCCTGGTCTCCAGCCTCGTTACTTCCCGAATTTAACATATATCATGTTATAAAACAGATTACAGTACAGCATAAAAACAAGTGCATGTTAAGTCTTTTGAAATATACCAGTTGTGGTCCGGGTATAAATATAATGAATTCTCTTACTTTTCAATAATGATTTTTTGTTGAGATGCAATTAAAGAAGAGGAAAAAGAGCGTTTTTTTTTGTTTTGTTTATTCACTAGATTTCTATCACTGGGCTCTCCCTTCAGTTAAGTGCCCAACAATCTTATGTTGTTTATTGGTAGAAGGACTGGCATATGAATCAATGAGTCTCCTTGGCTAACGATGGAATTTAAACTGGTTTTACCAATCTTAGTACAATGCCTTAAATTTCCAGTAACTGAATTTAATCCAGTATTCATAACATAAATAGTTAAAAGTTAGGGACACAATTTAATGGGAGTTTCTCTTGTGCAAGGTCTTGCAAAAAGGAATAAAACCTCTTGCTAATTTGAGTTTGCTCATGAGTTATTTCCAATGGGATGTGCCCTAGTCTTTCAGGTGCAATTCAGATTTTAGCTGTATAGTTGTAGCTAAACTGCAAAATCTGGATGACAATTAAATGTAAAGGTTCTCCTTGCACATATGTGCTAGTCGTTCCCGACTCTAGAGGGTGGTACTCATCTCTGTTTCAAAGCCAAAGAACCAGCGTTGTCCAAAGACATCTCCATGGTCATATGGCCAGCATGACTAAATGTCAAAGGTGCATGGAACATGTTACCTTCCCACCAAAGGTGGTCCCTATTTTTCTACTTGCATTCTTTACGTGCGTTCGAACTGCTAGGTTGGCAGAAGCTGGGACAAGTAACAGGAGCTCACCCCATTATACGACAGAAGGGATTTGAATCAGATGACAATTAGATGACAGTAAATAGAGTTTGCTGCTACATAGCAATTTTCAGGATTTTTGGAGCCCAGGTATGGTTGCCCTTCTAAACAGAAATTAAAAGGAAGGAAAAAAATTAATGCATTTGGGCAGGGCGGAAATACACAGAGATAAAGTGCACTATAGAATAATACCCTTATTATTACAGGAATATGTTCTTAGCCCAATAGTTTGAAATTCTACTCCTATTTAATAATGTTCAAATTAAATAAAATTAAATAAAAATACTTCTTAGCTGATAAAAATGTTATAGTATTTTGTTCTTATTTAGAAATGATTGTGCTTTCCAAGAGCTTAGATAACAATTTCTCAGAAAATTTCTGAATAGATTTCCTTCTCAATAGGTCTTACCGCCTGAAAGCCACGGTGTCATACTAAATGTAGCACTTTTTAATTTTATGGATAAATGTAGAAAATCAACTTCAGTCTTCCACTTGCTACAATTTGGATCTTTCTTGAAGAGAAAATCATTGAATGCCATCTAAGTTGTGAGAATCGTACATTATTGATTTACTCTAACGAAAGAGCTTGGATCTCTTTTTAAAATGCAGATTACTGACCTGGGAAGTCTAATGGCTTTACTGTAATGATCTAAATTATGCTAATTCATTCTTAGCCATGCCAACAGAATAGTTCTGTAAAAGGCAACAAGAACCTAATAATAGTCATTTTACTGACTATTGATAGTGGAATAATGACTCTTCTATAACATTTGATTGGTTTCCTTATCATAATATATAGCGCAAGCCATTTCTCAAATATAATCAAAGCATAGTTTTTATATTTGCTTTTATTTTTTGCAATCCATATGTTTTTCTAGAATGCAAAGAAATGAATTTGGGATCAAGAGTGCAAGAAAAAGTAGATGTGCTGGCATGTTTTTCACCAAATTAGTGGTATGCCATTGTTTCCCCTAACTTTCTTTTTTCTGCTGAACTAATTGAAAGAAAATGCATTTTGTTTTAATCTATTTGATGACCATTTTCACTGAATGAAAGAGGGTGTAAAATATTTCTCTATTATCTCAGTTCAATTTCTAATTCTTAAACTTCCATTATTTCCCCTTAATTATATACATATTATATATTGCCAGTTAATTCCTTAACAGTATGTCTTGTAGATTTTTTGAAGCAATTATTGGATTTTCTAGCATTAAACTAACATAGCCAGATAAACAGCATACAATTACTCTTTCCATAACGGACAACTTGTGTCAAATATACTCAAAAGAGGTTATACTTAGAAATAAGAAGAAAGTGAGCTTCCCTTAGATTTATTTCCTGACATATTAGTATGTATATTTGCAAACTTTGAGATTAATGAGGATGTCATTAAGAAGTGAATCAGAGGCACTTGATAATACATGTAGGGTTAGCTGACTGCCTCTTTTAACAGGAAGTAATGTTGAAGTGATGTTCCCCTGAGGCCTAGAATGAATACACATCTGTAATTAATGTAAGAAGTGACTGGATGTCACATTTACTTTTCTTTTGCAATGAAAGATCATTCATCTTGAAATATAAGAAGCCCTAACCTTCAAAACAAACAGTTCATACATAGTAGTTTAAGAAATCTGTTTCACAAAGCATATTTGAAGCAGATTACACTGATATGTAGAATCTTTCTGAGAATCTTTAATATTCAGGCTAGTAGAAAATTAAGCAGAAGAGCTAAATGAAATATCAATTCAATTTCATCTTTTTGTGGTCGAAGACCAATATAGAACAAAACAAAATTTAAGGCAGAGTTAAAAATACATTTATAAAACAATGTAATTAATATCTGCAGGATCCAATCTGGGTTGGTCATTGGAACCAGAGAATTTGTCTTCCAAGCTTTTGGACTAATGCTGGAGCCCCTTTTCAGTCTATATCTAAACACCCCAATCTACATGTAAAACGCTACATTCAATAGCCACCATACATCATATTTTTTGGAGTATAAGACACTCCAGAGTATAAGACGCACAGGTTTTGGGCAGGAAAGAAATAATAATTCTGCCTCTGCTACCAGCATCCATTGGTATTCATCTGGCTAGCATTCTTGCAGCAAATAGCAAAGAGCCTTGTCAGCTTCAGCACGTTATTGCAGCCTGATTTAGCATGAACAGCTAATTGGCAGTTGGATCAGCCTCCCGGAATACCACCAATCAGCTGTTCCAGACTGCAGGAATTGCTACAGCACATCACCACCAATTGTTGCCTCCACACATCACGTTTTTGGCCAGTTCCAGGTGTCAGGGATCAGCGGCAGCAGCAGTGGCGATCCCCACTGCCTAGAACCGGCCAAAAAATGCCATGCACAGATGCCAAAAATGGAGCATGCGGAGGCCGAAAATGGCCGAAGGGTGGGGTCTGGTGGGTGGGTGGGGCTTCAGTAACATTCAGTGTATAAGACACACTGCAATTTTTCACCCACTTTTAGGGGGGTGGAGTGCGTCTTATACTCCAAAAGGTACAGTAAATGTCGTGTCCCACTCCTCCGCTGACGGCCGGGTCAGGGAAATCCGAATCAGGCTTGCCTCTGCAGCTCTGCCCAAAGTCCTAGCAAAGTCCTCAGAGCAGGCAGGAGACCAGTAAGTGACTTCAGCAAGATAAGTTCGACTTTGCCTGACTCAGAGACTGCCAGAAAGCAGATCCTTTATATAGGCCATGGGGTGTGGCTCCATGACTCAGCACTCATTAAGGCCTGCCCCTCCCTTCCTTCTGTTGCCTCCGCCTATCCAATCTTTTGATGCGAGGGTCACTCCAATCAGCTGTTGTTGGAAGTAAATTTTCCTCAGGCTCACATGCTGTGGAGGAGGGGGAAGGGTCTAGCTGCTCCGTTTGCCTGGGCATGGAGCCAGGGCTGGGGCCGCGGGATGCTCCCTCCTCTGCAGCCTGCTTGGGCATGGAGCCAGGGCTGGGACCGGGAGGTGCCCCCTCCTCTGCAGCTTGTCTGGGCATGGAGCCAGAACTGGGGCCGGGAGGCATACATTCCTCCGTGTTCGGGAGCAGATAAGCAGACCCCGGCTGCAGTGAGAGCGGACAAGACACAACAGTAAATGCCACACACAGAACAGTCCAGAACACACAGAGAAGTTCCCTGAAGATGGGCTCCAGCATCCTGAGTCCAAAACCTCAGAAGACAAAGGTTCTGGTCTGGTGACTGACCCAGATTGGATCCTGCAACATTATCCTGGGACAGGTATATTTGCCCTCATTCATAATGAACATCTATATGTGAGGTACAGCCTATATTAAATAATAATGTAAATCCTAAAATTATATGAAATATGATAATATCTAAAATTATGATAATATCTAAAATTACAACAAACTAAAACTTAATATCAAGAAGGAAGAATATCTAAAATTTGAATGAATTATACTTACATAGAATCCATCGCAGGATATTGGCCCATCAAAGTTTGACGAATCTTCTGTGCTGCTGCACAAAATCTAGCTAGATATGCTGTAATAAGGGGTACTTGGTCTATGAGCAGCATCTGGGCATAAGATGAATCTGGATAACCAGAATGTCTACTAATGAGAGGCACCATAAATTGCAAAACATTCTTATAATGCTTTATTAGGCTTATACTATTTGTCTCCTTTACTGGTCTTTAGATTGGTCTTTATTGATAAGCATCACAGTCCTTACCTCATATATCCTAGAGTACAATGTATGTCTTCTATTCCATTTATTCATGTTTCTAGAGAAGCATCACTATCATCCATCATACATTCAGACTGCAACAATTACATTCAGTGCCCGCCCCAGTTACAATTTTTATACATGCCTAAAATATAAATGGTTATATTTTCTTTATGTTGCAGAAATTCAAACATTCCTTTTCTATTTGATTTCATGCTCTTTACTATGTAATGGATTGAAAATAATCTTCATTTTACTTTAGATTATATACTACAGAACAACCCTTGGAGAAAAAATTAAGAAGTCATCTGAAAGAAAGATAAATGATGCTATAAGGGCTGTCCTGCCCCCCTACAGCATCATATTAGTTGATATTACATATTATATCAGTATCAGTCCATAAAATATAGTGATCCGAGAACCAGGATTCTAAATAAAGGCTATACATTGCTTTTAAATTGGTTTTAATTAAACCAACAGTCAATTCTGCCATAATACAATATTATCAGTTCCCTGATCAAGGTACTGAGCATGCAGCATGGTGACAAGATAAGTTGCTCTGTCTTGCTCCATATGTTTGTTGTTTCAAATTTTCCATACTTTTAATTGGTTCCCTGAAGAATAAGATTTACAAGCATATGGTATGGAAAAATGCTGACTTGTATTTGTTATCATATATTTTAATATGCTGGTGGCACAGATCACTTAATTTTAAATGTGATTATGAACTTACTTAAGTGTAGACAACAGTGTGTTTTAAAAATGCTAACAGTCTGCAATGAACTAAAATTCACCCCAGTTCTTTTTAAAACGTTTAATGGAAAAGCAAAGCAGCCACGTTTTTAGGGGTTTTGACATAAGGGTTTTGCTGAAAGAATTATGCTAGTAACTATTTTAAAGACACATCCAGAGGTGGTATTCAGCAGGTTCTGACCAGTTCTGGAGAACCGGTAGAGGAAATTTTGAGTAGTTCGGAGAACTGGTAAATACCACCTCTGACTGGCCCACCCCCATCTATTCTCTGCCTCCCAGCTGATCAGGAGGAAATGGGGATTTTGCAGTAACCTTCCCCTGGAGTGGGAGGGAATGGAGATTTTACAGTATACTTCCCTGCCACTCTCACCAAGCCATGCCATGCCCACCAAGCCATGCCCAGAACCGGTAGTAAATTTTTTTGAATCCCACTACTGGACACATCTATGGTTAGTTGCAACTGCAGAAGAAAATTTAAAGTCTTGGGACCTTAGGTGAGGCCAATAGTGTCCATATCAGTATTAAAAATATTTTAATATTTCAAAGCAGAAAACAACGGAAGACTGAAATAAATCTCTAGCAATATGGTTACATTCATATTGCTATGAATGTATCATATTTTATTTTTATTTATTTATTTATTTTGTTGAGTACATAAATATATATATAAGTATAAGCATGAATTGAATACATAAAATGAGTATAATTAAAGGGAACATTAGGAAAGGGACGGTAGGAATGCTGGTGCTCTTATGCACGCCCCTTACAGACCTCTTAGGTGAGGTCAACAATAGACAGTCTTAGGTTAAAGTTTTGGGGATTTTGGGATGAGACCTTAGAGTCTGGTAGTGCATTCCAGGCATTAACAACTCTGTTACTGAAGTCATATTTTCTGCGATCGAGTTTGGAGCAGTTCACTTTAAGTTTATATCTATTGTGTGCTTGTGTATTGTTGTGGTTGAAGCTGAAGTAGTCTTCGACAGGAAGGACATTGTAGCAGATGATTTTATGAGTTATGCTCAGGTCATGCCGAAGGCAGCATAGTTCTAAATTTTCTAAATCCAGAATTTCAAGTCTGGTGGCATAAGGTATTTTGTTGCAAGCAGAGGAGTGGAGGACTCTTCTTGAAAAATATTTCTATATGTGCTCAATTGTAATAATGTCCGATATGCAGTGTGGGTTCCAGACAGATGAGCTGTATTTGAGAATTGGTCTAGCAAATGTTTTATATGCTCTGGTTAGTAGTGTAATCTTACCGGAGAAGAAGCTACGCAGGATTAGGTTTACAACCCTTAATGCCTTTTTGGCGATGTCGTTACAGTGGGTTCTGGCACTTAGATCATTTGATATGAGTACTCCAAGGTCCTTGACAGAGTGAGGGTCGTCTACGAGGTTGTATCTGCTCAGCTTGTATTTGGTGTTCTGATTTTTTTTGCCAATGTGTAAGACAGAGCATTTGTTGATGATTTGGAGTTGCCAATTTTTTGACCATTTCAACACAAAGTCAAGATCTTTTTTGAAGGGTAGTGTTAAATAGTTTAGTGTTAAATAGTTTAACATCATCGGGGAGAGAACACAGTTACTTATAATATGATCACAAAGGTTTCCATATGAATTTATCATATTTAGATTCAGAGCCTTTCAGAGGCTTCAATGATTGTTGGAAAGGTTATGAATAAAGTTAATAACATTTTTGTAGAAGAATGGCCACTGAGTTATGTGCTTGATTTCTTAGGAAAAAATTGTAGTGCTTTTTAAAGTTGACATGTGTGTGTATAATGTTGTGAAAGGTTCTACTGACTGACATCTAGGCCAGTGATGGCTAACCTTTTCCAGACTGAGTTCCCAAAGCGCGTGCATGCATATGTGCATGTGCAGACACATGCCCAAAACAAAAAAATGCAATGTGTGCATGGGCCCCGCACATGCACCCCACCTTGTGTATGCACACGTGCTCCCTGCACAAACACACACACACACACCCTACACATGCGTGACAGAGACCCAAAGACAAGCTGGTCAGAAGGGGTGTGTATGCAGGCACGGTGTAGCTGAACTGGGGCGACAGCTCATGTGCCCACAGATAGGGTGCTGCAGGCCAACAATGGCATGTGTGCCATAGGTTCGCCATCACGGATCTAGGCTATTTCAACTTTCATTATGATCCTCTTGCTCAAAACCTGACCATAGAGTTCTAAAATACCACATATTACTTCCTCATTTTTGTATTCCACTTTTTATCTATTAATTATCAATTTTAGAGTAGATCTTTCCTATTTCATCATCAGCCCATTTTTAAGACAAAATGTGTAGTTGTGTTACTGTCTTGCTGTGGTTTCATGATGTTCATTTCATGCTCTCCAGTGGTAATGCTGACTGGAATTTTTCCAGTTAATTTCAAGAATATTTATTTTAACTATCCTTATTAACTTAGAACCTTCTTATTTTTTAAAAAGAAGGAACAACTTTTTTTTAATGAAATAGAATGAAACTGGGAGGGATTTAGGCTACCAAATCCAATTCTTGCTCAAAGCAGGAATCCAGAATAAAATATCCCTGACAGCTATTTGTCTAGTCTCTGATTACGTCTACTGCAGGACAATTGAACAAATCCTACTGTAATTGTTTTTACAATCAAACCTCTGTTCCTATTGGGAAGTTTTTCCTGACATTCAGTTGGGATCTGTCTTCCTGCAACTTCAGTAATAAAGACATTATCCAATGCCTTATTCTCTGTAGAAAAAAAAGACATGTTTTTGACTTGTGTGATCAATTGCACTTTATTTCCTTCTGGTCACTTTTCTGCAAGATTTTGCATAATTTTTCAGTTTCTCTTCGTACGGCTTAGTTAAGATCTTCTTACTGTTTCCTGTGGCTGCTCTATTACATCCTATTTTTATTCAGAATTTCAATCCCTAGTGCAACTGAGCATAGTAGTCATTGAATTGGGATGAGCAAACAGTTTTGGGCTAAGCACTACATTCACTTTCATGTACCATTTTTAGAGATGAGTTTTAGAAAAAGAGGTTGGGGGAAAGGTGGCAGAATTTAGATTTAGAGCCAAAATGGAGATTAAAATTTAATAATCAAAATTCTCTTCTGACAGATGCTTCTAACTGTTTGCTTCTAACTGTTTCAACTCCTACCCTCAAAACGACGCTATAGAGCACTGCACACCAGAACAACTAGACACAAGAACAGTTTTTTCCCAAAGGCCATCACTCTGCTAAACAAATAATTCCCTCAACACTGTCAGACTATTTACTGAATCTGCACTACTATTAATCGTTTCATAGTTCCCATCACCAATCTCTTTCCACTTATGACTGTATGACTACAACTTGTTGCTGGCAATCCTTATGATTTATATTGATATATTGATCATCAATTGTGTTGTAAATGTTGTACCTTGATGAACGTATCTTTTCTTTTATGTACACTGAGAGCATATGCACCAAGACAAATTCCTTGTGTGTCCAATCAAATTTGGCCAATAAAATTCTATTCTATTCTATTCTAAAAGGTCCAGCAGAACAATGAGATAGGACAGTGGATTCTGATACATGATTTTCCTGTCCATTGGCCAACATTTATTGTTCTAAAATAGATATTAAATTGCTATGAACTGGTTACATATCGAATTCCTAAGATGTAAATTGTCCTTTAATTATTAATATCTCTGCTTAATATTTCAGGGAGAAGGCCCAGTTAATTCAGGGATTGTTTGTTGATTTTAATAATCAAGCATCCTGTGCCACTTGCTTGCCATGCCGGTTTTGTTGCTCTAAGTCTTCAAAGCAGTCGTTTTTGTTTAAGCCAAAATGCATTAACAAATAAAACACCAAAGAGCCAGTTACCAATAAAATTTGGTTCAGCTCCAATGACTTGATGTACACCAGGCCAGCACAATCCATAGAGGGGAAAGGGTCACACTGCTACATTAAAATATTTACTGGCCACAAAAGAAGAGTTGGCATGCCAATCAATTGTTCAGAGCGGGTAGTGGAGAGGCAACAGCAATGTTGCTGGCAGTGTTGGTGTTGGTGAGAACTAGAAACACTGGAGTTGCTTTGCAGCATGTCTTGAGGTAGTTGTGAAAGCCTAGACAATGGCGGCAGATTCTTTGCAATGGTGACATTTAGCAGCAGTGGACTGATTGCGTTTTCAAAAAGAAATATTACAGGCTGCACAAAACTGCTTGACGCGCGTTTTGTAGGTCTGCTTTAGAAGAATGTGTAGATAACCTGAAGGAGTACAGTTAAAGCAAGGAAAGGAGGAGGTGTGAGAAAGAGAACAGTCCTTACTTGGTGTAAGAAGAGCCTACTTGGCCTATCTCTAAAAGCTGACACTTGGTGATTGCTTCCATTATGAGAATGTTTTATCTTCAGTTGGCAACTCTTCCAAGTTTTAGAAGGTGGTACTAGTGTGGAATGCAACATCTCACTAACTAACCGAGGAAGGCTGGAAGAAAATATTCAGCCAGTCCACTGTTACCTATGTAAATTGATTACTTTTCTTGCTGTCTTCTATAGAATCAATCATGTCTTACAGTTCTACATACAACTGAAAACTACACCAAGACAAGAAATAAAAAAAAATGTGTGTAGGTACATATACCAACAACAATTTAGTAAATAGCTTAAAGTGGGTGAGGCTGTCTCACTGTGAGAGTATGATCCCTGAGGGACTTGCCAAAAGTCACATTTCTTTTTGACCCTTCTCTTTTGCATTTTGCTCATTCAGTATACCCAGGGGTGGTTTTCAAAATATTTTACTACCGGTTCTGTGGATGTGGCTTGGTGGGCGTGTCATGGCTTGGTGGGCGTGGCAGGGAAAGGATACTGTAAAATCTCCATTCCCTCTCCAATCCAGGGGAAGGTTATTGCAAAATCCCCATTTCCTCCCAATCAGCTGGGACTTGGGAGGCAGAGAATAGATGGCCAGTCTGAATTTTTACTACTGGTTCTCCAGAACTGGTCAGAAACTGCTGAAATCCACCTCTGAGTATACCCCATTCACCCGATGGCAACTTGTTTATTTCAGGCTTGTTCAGTAACAGATCAAGACCGAGCCATTCAGCAGCTCCCTTTAAAGAGGAGCTGTCTGACAGCTCAGCCATTTGGCTCCCTTACATTTCCCTCCAAATCAAGGGAGCCAATCAATTTAAACTTCTGGTCCTCCCACTATTCAGATGGACCAGAGGGAAACCTTAGCTTCAGGCTTCCCTCCTCATTTCCATATTTAACAGGAACAATTTGAGATAAGCCAGATCAGGAAACAGACATTGCAAGAAATACTAGGACTCTATAGATATAGGCTACAAGCTTGTAAATCTGAAATAATTACTCCTTCCCTTCCACTTATATCAAAGAAAGACAAGATAGAACAACAAACAATTTTTTTCCTCACACTTCCCTGTTTCCATAGGCTAATTTTTTTTTTACTAACAATCTCCACATATTTTTTCCAATCTTTGAATTCTTCTATTCTTCTCCTTGCTTTTACACAGCTATTTCTCCCCAGGCATCCAATGCTTGACTGCAGCTGGAAATGTACAGCAAGGGAGGAGCCCTGAGGAACTATCACTTTTAAGATTTTCCCAGAACCTTGATCTGACTACTTTCCATTTCCAGAACATAATATGTACTGTTTCTATTGTATGCACTTTTATGTAAGTGCATGCAACTCTGTTATTTTTGAAAGGCATTGTAAATTTCTTATAATATTTGCTGTTGGACACAGGCAGGCAGGCAGCGGGCACGCTGAGTTGGGAAACAAGATAGAATGGAAATTATAGGGAGCACAATTTTAGAGGAGGAAGAAAAATACAAACTGGACAAATAGAGTTTTTGTTCCATGTTCCATGTTCCATGTTGAATCTCGTTGACATGGTATTACTACTAGCTGCTGAAAAGAGAATTGAGTGGGGTGTGTTAAAAGAAAATATGCACGCATTACAGAAACTTGTTTTGATTACTTGGTTTATGAAAGATTTATAAAGTAACTGCAGCAATGTCTCTGTTTTATAATCAGATAAAGATAAATAACAGTCTGGGTTTTTGTGTGTGTAAGTATAAAGACTGAAAATACTCTTTGCTATAAAAAAGTCACTTTCACTTTTTTTTGTTTAGATCTTAATAAAACTCGTACCTTTATATGAGTAAATATTCACTTTGCATTCATTTGGGTATGTATTCCATTTATCTCATGGCAGACACTAAGGCATTTCAGTATGAACTAGGTATGAGCAATGGGAGGGTTCTAGGAGATATTTTATTCCTTTATTTGTTTAATAAATTAGTATATTCCCCCAACTCACATAGAGGTGACTCCAGATGGTTTAAGAAGTTATGCTCCTTAGTTGAAGTTGCTGAAAAACAAAGTATCCTACAAGGATTAATTATTTTTTATTTTTGAAAACTTGAACTAATTTCACCATTCTAGAAATCTGAGAATGTAAATACTAATGTGAAGAATTTCAGAATAGATGAGATAAGAGCAGTGCTAAATCTTTTAAGCCAACGTAATTTTGCATCCTCTGTATGGCTAACAATGGAAGAACTAGTTCTTGCTTTATATAAGTGTACAGAGATGGTGGATTGCCTTGCTATCATATTTTGTGTAATTTATTGGCAAATGTTATAAAGAATTATTAGACATTGGTATATTTTGGCAATAGATATACTTAATATCTCTGGAAGAAACTATTAACCAGACATGCTGATAGTGTGCAGAAATAAGTACTGTGTAATCAATTTATTACAGCATTTCTATTATTCTCATCACATTTTATTTTGCTTTGTTAAATCAAAGAATAATTACACTTAATTTTTAAAATGATATTGTTTGATGTCTCATCAACACTTGTCTTTGATCACTTTTAACAATTGCATTATTTGACAAACATATTTTGATCATGTACTTGAACAGCCTGATTTCTAATATTACTTTTTTTTTCATAGAGAATGAGATATTGATAATTATTTTTTATATCTTTACAAAGGTATGCATGAATCTGCAAATGAAATCTGGGCAGACAGATTTCTTTCTCATCTTGTTTTACAGAGAATTTAAAATAGTTAGGAATGGATGTGCTTTTTTTTTTAAACACACATTACAGTAGTTCTTTCAACATCTCCACTATGTCTTGCACCATTAATCGTTATATTTAATGTTTTCTTCTGAATCTGTTTAGTTTGCTTCAAGGCAAACTTTCTCCATCTGTTGTAATGTTTTATGATTTGGCCTGTCCACAAGGACTTCTTCTTAGCTTAATTCATTTAAATCACATATTTACCAAGTAACATTAATTTATGGGTGTGGGTATAATCAGACGGAGTAGTATCTCGCAATAGTAAGTACCTAGGCATATTTAAAATCAGGAGCAGCACTTATTTTTCTCTCACTCCACATCCAGAAGAAGTTATTGAAGAGTTTGATAATGAATAAAAATATAAATAATTTAAGAAATAGAAAGCATTGGAATAAAGGCTATGGTAATTAAACAAAATTCTGGACATGGAATATTAAAAAGCATTTATCCCAAAATAAGGAATATTGGAAAGAAATAAGAAATTCAGATAACAAAAATTAAAATACCTGGTATATTCCTGTGTTCCAGCCAACCAGTCAGGATTAATGTTTCATATATTTATTGACCATCCCTTATAGAACTGACCATATTTTGTGCCCACTGTACATTCTCAATTTGTACTGATCTACTTTATTTTATGTGGGTAGTTGACCCCTGATCCTCATCTCACCAATAGCTAGATATTTAACAAAGCATGGCAGCCTGTGCATGGGGATACAGTGGTACCTTGGTACTTAACTGCTTCGAAACTCATAATTTGGTACTCAATGCATTTTGAGATTAAAATTTTGTCCTGGTGCTCATTGTTTGTTGATTCTCAATGCACAAGCTAAAACCTGTCAGTGTCGGCTGCCTTGTGACTCACCATATTATTCCTTATGGTAAAATGTGTTTGGTACCCATCGGTTTTGGTATTCATCGCACCTCCCAGAACCAGTTAATAATGAGTAACAAGGTACCACTATAATAAGAAATTACAGTCTGTTTAGAACTAGAAACAGACATGACAAGTCCCTGACATAAAAAAGAAGAGAGAGGATATTAGGAATGGCTTAGATTATTTTTGCTTGATCTGTGCTGCTCTGTGATTGTAATAAAGATTTTTTTGCTTGTTCACATTGATAAAACTATGGTTTCTCTAACATTTGAGCTGGGCTTCCACCTTTGTTATATTATTTCTAGTCTCATATGTACCAAGCATCAAGGATGGCCTGCTACTATCCAATAAATGGGTGGGCTTTTTTGCTGTTTCAAGATATAACATATGCCTGCATTCCTTAACCACTTAAAAATTGATTTTTGTTTTAGAGTCGCAATAAACATTTGGATAAAGTACATGTAGTCCTTGGAAAGAAATCCTGTGATTTGGATTCACTTATTTCTGCTTTAGCTTATGCTTACTATCTTGAAAAGGTAAATATTTTTATGTCATTATGTTTCAATCATTGTAACTCCATTATCATATAAATATTAATCACTTATATCATAGCAAAAGTGATTTAATGACCGTGAACCATTGCAAGGCTTTAATTTCTGATGTTTGTCTAATAACTATAGCACAATTTTCCAAAAATATTTTACATATATAAATCTAGAATTCTATTCTGGGATCTAACTAGCCTATATAGTTTTCCTTATAAACTGTTTTTATACTTTAAATATTTGTTGCATGGAGATTTGTTTTGCTTACCTACACATATCTACTAAGTAGAGCTGCATAATTTTTGGTGGATGCAAGCAAATTTTCTCTCACTACTCCTTTCATTAACTATATAACTGAAAAGAGATTTGCTCTGTCAAAACAGATCTTCCAGACTGGCATAGTATCTCTTTTGGACTTTTGGGTGTGGCCCATAGATATATCTATGAACCAGGCCACTAGGGTTTGTCCAATAAATCATGTTTACAATAAACCATAAGTTACCATGATATGTCTATTCTGTGCATTTAAAGTAAAATAGTATCTGGTGATGTATTTATTGTTGGAGAAAAAAATCTTCAGTTACTTTAGATTGATACGATTTTATCAGAAAATGAACACCAGGTACTTTAATATTCATATATCATAATAAATCTATACTGTTTTTATTCATGAAGATGCTTCCATAATATCTATTCCATGTCATCTGTTCTGGGCTGGAAAAAAATGTCACCTATAAAGTTGCAGTGAAAAATTTCCTAAGGAATCAAACCAGGAGCGAAATGCTCCTGGTTCAGACCGGCTCGTACATTCCGGTAGCAATGGCAGTTGCTGGTTTGAAGGACCGGTAGCAAAAATCCCTGGCCCTGTCCCCCCCCATCTCTGCTGAGCCACAATATCAGCAGAGGGTTGTTGTTTTTTACTTTTAAAAGCAGGTTTTTCTTCAGCTGAAAACATGCCTTTAAAAGTAAAAAAAAGCCTTTGAGGATCCCGCCCCTCAGCTGAGATTTTAAAGGCTTCTCTGGAGATCTCACCTGAGTTCTTCATCAGCAGAACCTTAAAAAACATGTTTTCTACAAGTAAGAGTAGAGATTCTAAGGCACTTACCTGATTACTGATCGAACGCATGGCTTTTTTCCCAGCCCGAAAGCAGTTTCACTTTCAGCACCAGACAGAATCAATTGCTTAGCTAATCTATTTCCTCAGTGAGCTACTAATGCTGGCTGGCTTTGCTGGCTGAGGAACTCTGGGAATTGAAGTCCCCTGATTTAAAAATATAAATAAAATAATAAAATAAAATATTTGTGCAGCTTTCTGAGATTTGGTATGTTTCTGTAGTGTTTCACTCTAACTACACAAACACACACAATCTCACAAAGCTGTATGTGGCATTTTGTGTGTGTGTGTGTGTGTGTGTGTCAGTTGTGTTGTGTTTTGTCTGTGTAAAGTGTGAAAGTTGGTTTTTGAGCTTTTTATGGCTGTGTGAAGTGTGAAGGGCAGCTGCTTTTACATTGTGAGTCAGTTGTGTTGTGTGTGTGTAGAGTGTGAAAGTTGGTTTTTGGTACCTCTTATTATTTTTTATACTTTGTTTATTATTTTATTATTATTTATTGTTATTGGCCACCCCACCCAGTCATCTGACCACCAAGCCACACCCACCAACTAAGCCATGCCCACAGAACCGGTAGGGAAAATTTTTAGATTTCACCCCTGAATCAAACTTTTTTTTATAGAAGTGCAAACTTGATCCAGGGTGTAGTGTCAATTCATAATGAAATTGTTATCCTCACTATTGGAGTGCTTTCTAATTTCCAGGAATTCTCTTGATGTAGGTCAGTCCATCTAACATCGTATGCTTGCCAGTACTGAATATATCAAGAAGAGAAATCTGCTACCACCCAGAAACTAGATTTATTTTGGAGGAACTGAATATCCCAGAGTCTCTCCACATCTTCCGTGATGAAATCAATTTATATCAACTGAACAGCGAAGGGAAATTGCTTCTTACGCTAGTGAACAGCAGTACATTGACAAGGTATCATCTTGAATTCCTTATTCATCATTATTATTGCTAGCAAACCTGCTTGAACAGATTCATGTACATCTCAAAGGTACTTTTTCAAACAACCTGGATGTATCACTTAGATGACAGAGAATCTCCATAGACAGATTCACGTATAGCTACTTCTAGAAATCCTCTTTCCTGGTAGTTTACCTTATTCTTGGATAAATTACTGGTTACTTTATTTTGAAGCTTTTGCATCATACAATGACACTGATATTCATAAAGTTTTATAGTATTAAAAGGATAATGAAATGTTAGGGAACACAACACTCACAACAATCATTTACTACATACATTTAGGCTATTCGTATTTGGAGTTGAACATAATTTACTCAAGCCTTATTCACTTATCTCTATCTGTAGAGTCCTGCCTCTGTTTAAGGAATATATTAAAATATATCTTTAAGTGAGGCGTGACATTTCAGTTAGAATTAGGTGTGTAAGCTATGTTAAATGCCAGGTTCATAAAAATGAGTAGTAAGACTGAGATTAACTGTAGAAGCAGAGTTCAATATTTTTCTTTCCTACTGTAGGTTTTTTAAAAAAAACAACTTATCTGAACCTGGAATCCCCTCCAGGTTTTACTCAGTTTTCACACAAAAAGTATACTAATTTGTAACAGAATATTCTTTGCATGATTGATGTAGACAGGATTTTGCCTCATCTTCCACACTATTCCCTCCCAATTTTTCCATGGCTGGAAGAGAAGAGAGGGACAGACTATCCATCCTGTCTTTTCTCTACTATCTCAGTTCTGAAATTCATTCTTTCAAATTTGTACTACTAGAAAAGGGGAGAACTGCTTCTAGAAGGGGACAGGAATTTCATCACAAGAAACTCTTGTGCTACAGTTATTTTATATACGGGTAATGAATATATGTTCTTCAAGTGCTGCAAACTAAAACTCCCAACAATCCCATCCAAATGACAGGTGGTGAAAAATGTTGGAAGTTGTAGTTCATCAACTTGGTGGAAAAAATAGGACTGGAGTAATCTTGGAAAATTTTGGAAACTCTTACCTCTCCAAATCAACATGCTAGTGTAAATATATTCTTGGAGTACTGAAGAGAGAGTGTGTGTGAGTGAAATTTCTTGTGAAACACATACTATGTTGTAATGTCTTTACAGCTCCTAGTTGCAAGATGTATTTATGTGCCATCATTAGCATTCAGGGGTTGATTCTGTGCAAAGCAGAAATTCAAAACACCCTTCAAAAATGTTCCCCTTCTCAGCAATGTCGCATAGCTTATAATTGTTATAGTCTTAACAGAGCTGCTTTTCATCAGTGTAAAGGTTCCTCAACAGAAAAACAGATGTTATCCAAAAAGAGTCTTGTATGCTTAAGTCATTCCTATCACAACTTGGCTGGGGAATATTGTTAGCGCATACAATATCATGAAGATGGAAGCAGCCAAATAAATTTATGGTGTTCTTTCCATGCTGTTGGCTACTATTGGTTTCATATGCCCAAGGGATAATATAAAGGAATTATTAACATATCACAGTAGATTCATTTCTTATTTCTAAAAGCAATATTACTTAACTACTGTATATTTAGATTAAATTTCCACTTCATAAAAAGTGTCCACAAAAGAGATTGAAAACAAGATGGAGCAAAGACATCAGTAAGTATTGAGGCCCAACTGGCAAAGGAAAGCTCAAGACTTTATGATTTAGAAGCACACAGAAGATGCCTTCATCCTGCAGTGGACAGACAATGGCTAGAATGATGATGATGATGTTAAATCCAATGTTATATTAAGAGCCAGTTTGTATGGTGGTTAAAATACCAGACTAGAAACTGGAAAACTCTGAGTTCTACACAAACGAAATACACAAATGAAATAATGAGCAACTTTTAACATTTTTCTTTTATAGCGAAGATAAAAATTTAGAATCCGCTGTTGTCAAAGTCATCATCCCCAAAGAGCAGAATGAGTTGTTAGAATCTGCTTCCTGTCTTGTAGCAAAAGAACTTCTCCGAAAGGCACCAGAGTTAATCACTCAGCAACTGGCTCATCTTCTCAGAGGTGAGAGGTTGGTCTTTATATTAAACACTGAAAAGTTTAATGGAGTATTTCTGCATCCACTCATGCAGTGAGACTGTGATCCATTCTTTGGTTAACAATCCTTTTAAAAACCACAGGAAGCTGCAAGAGACAAGCAGAATGAGAACAGTTTGTTACATATTATGCAGAATATTATAAGTAGGTATGGCTGGAATGTTTGTTGTATTGTTAGATACCAGTGTTATGTGAAGGCAGCCGCATGAAAGAACCAAAGTATATCTCATATACCCCTATTTTTTATATATGTGGGATTAAGGAAATAATGCCATAAGTAATGTCCTAAATGTAGATTGTCCTAAACCTACGACTGCAGTCGGAACCAGAATTTCCATTGGTAAGCAAGGCAGTTGTTAAGTGCCCAATTTTATGATCTTTTTTGCTGTGGTTGTTAAGCAAATCACTGCAGTTGTTAAGTGAATCATACCATCATTAAGTAAATCCAGTTGCCCCCATTGAGCTTGCTTGATGGAAGCTGGCTGGGAAAGTCAAAAGTGATGATCACATAACTCATAAATACATGCCAGTTGCCAAGTGCCTGGATTTTTGAACGCATGACCATGGAGATGCTGCAGTGATTGTAAGTGTAAGTGTAAGATTCAGTGCTCTTGTAACAAATGAGTTGTTAGTCAAGAACTATACCCACGATGCCTTGGAATAGATATATTGTCTAAATTTGTCTGCCATTCCATTTTGGCAACCTGTGGTGATGCACCATTATACTTCAATTAACCATTGGATTGTTTTCGTTATGTTAGCTTTCTCCTTTTATGGATTAAATAATCAAAGCATTTTTTGAAGGTTAAAATAACCAAAGTTAAGGAGTTTGGTGAAACCATTCCAATTTTGGAAGGATGATGTAAACTGTTGCCCATTCTATTCTTCCCACCCAAGATTACAAATTAAACATTTCCTCCATGCTACTTATGATATTATTGTCTATGAATAGTGTTCTCAATTCAGATAGAATAGGAGGGGGATATTAGCGTGGTAATGATGTATGTGTCCAACAGACATACAGATTACATAAGTGGAAAAAAATAAATCAGTACACGAGGAAGATAATGTTTGGCCATTTCTGTAACAAGTAAAATAATAATTAGTTTTAGAAGCATAGAGAAGATTAAGTAAATACTTAGCAAATGAAGGCTAATATAACATGTTCCAGGATACTGTTGCAGGATCCTATCTGAGTCAGTCACGAGATCAGAGGTTTAGTCTTCTGAACTTTTGGGACTCATTTTAGAGCCCATCTTCAGGGAATTTCTCTGTAACACAGAGGTCTTCAAACTTGGCATAGCTGGCTGGAGAATTCTGGGAGTTGAAGTCCACAAGTCTTAAAGCTGCCAAGTTTGAAAACCTCTGCAGAATGTGTGTTTTGGGCTATTCTATTTATGTATTCTATCTAATTGTGTGTGGGGTTTTTTTAATTTGAAAAACTTAGCTTTTAAAAAAGAAGTGTGAGAAGAACATTACTGAAAAACAAACACAGAAGGACTAAGAATATAGTCATAATATTTGCCATAATTTTACCAGCCCTGCAAGATGCTTTTTCTGTAGAAAATTAGAGACACAGAAGGTAAAAAGGAAGCCAAGCAGGGGTGAAATCCAGGAGGTTCTGACAGGTTCTGGAGAACCGGTAGCAGAAATTTTGAGTAGTTTGGAGAACTGGCAAATACCACCTCTGTCTGGCCCCAGAGTGGGGTGGGAATGGAGATTTTGCAATATTCTTCCCCCAGGAGTGGGGAGGGAATGGGGATTTTGCAATATCCTTCCCCTGCTACGCCCACCAAGCCACACCATACCCAGCCAGCCACGCCCGCAGTAAAAAAAAATTGGATTTCACCACTGGAGCCAAGGAATTGTTTAACTCTGGAAACTTTGCCTTCATTTTGAAAATAATTTGTACAGGAGTTGCTAAATTTGATTTGTTACAGAGAATAGCATAATTACATTCACTGTAGATTACTATTGGGCTAAATCATTTTAAGAAATTGAACCAGCTGTGGCAGGGAAGAAGAGCAGTACTGAAGCTGCAGCAGATACAGGAAGTCATGTAATTAAATGAATGAACAGACCTAGGAAAAATGGACATTCTTCCTCTGCCTGCACAATTTGTCTTCACAAAAACAAATATATGAATCAGTATGATTCAGAAAAATAAGCGCAGAGATGGGGCTTGCCTGCCATTAACACAAGCAATGCTGTAAACTAAGAAAATAATTCAATACATTAGTTGCAGAGGTAATTATTATGTGAGTTAAGTTTCATATTTAAAGTATTTTTAAAACTCTGCTTTTCACTGGCACTCTTGCCAATTCTCCATTCTACAAAATAAATTAATTCTTCCCAATAGACTTGAGCAAAACTGCCTCAAGATTCACTGTACTTCAAGACAGGCTCTGCTGTTACTTGAGCTCTGCTCCAGTTTTGGATTTATGCCAGAAGCAAACAATTAGAAAACCTGCCGGAGACCTGAACCTGTATCATCTTATTTCCCTAGAGGTAGCTAGTAGGGAACTCTTGCCAAACTCAAGACCCATTAAATTGCTGAATCATTACATTTTTGGCTGCAGCCAGCTGTCAAGGATATAATTTGGTTACTGATTGTCAAGTATCTTGAGCCATTGCATTCTCTTCTGTTTGTTTATATAAGGGCATAAAGGATGCCACAAGGTACACAGATTGTAACATAAATAAAACAAATTTAAGTAAGGAAAATATTACAGTACAAATAAACTATAGAACAAAAATGACATCCAGTTGTTAAATAATATGAAAGAGATTGTGTTATTTTTTAAGCAGCTTGTATTGACTATATGTGTTTAAAATATGTTTTTAAGGAGTTTGGGAAAACAACCTGCATCTTAAAAATGCGAAACGGATTCAAAAGGTTTTTAACTTTTTTATATGGTTATAAAAAAACAAAATGGTCAAGTGAGAGATGGCTTAAAGAACACATCTGTGAGTCATGGAATTGTTAAAGAAAAATGTGTGGAAGTCATTCCTTAGAAAGCAAAAACAGAACGTGGACACCAAAGTTAAAAAAAAAAAAGAATTTAAGATTTTTAGTATTTTGGGAACATGAAATAAAAACAAGTATATTTTCTGTTTTGCTGTGTTATAAAGACATTAATAACTAGAATTGCTCTGCAAATTCGCCTGGCATGCTGATAGTATAGTCTGCAAGGAACCAACATTCCAAGATTATGGTGGAATTTTACTTACATACTTAATTAATTATTAATTAATTCATATTTGCATAACTACCCTTCTAACAAAATGTGACTCTGAGTGGTTTACAATAATTCTAAAAAAATACTAATATAAAAAAAACCCAATCAAAATTTAATATTACAATTAAAAAAGGCAAGTATTGAGTCATCTGGAGAATGATCTTGGTGCCCCCAAGCCTGATGATCTAGCCAAGTCTTCAAGGGTGTGAAAAATTAAAAGGAATGGATCCAGACTGAAACATAAGACTTGCATAAGACTTTGCAGAAAAGTCTATCTCTGGGGTTCCATCAGATGTAGCTCTTTATCAGACGGCATCTGCAGCATACCCCTTCTGTCGGATTTGATGGGATGGGCAGATGTAATTTGGAAGGGGCAGTCCCTCAAATAACCTGGTCCAGGTGATGAAGAGCTATAAAGATCAAAACCAGGACTTTGAATTGAACCCAGAAATAAATTAGCCATTTAATGCAAGTTGTGGAGCAGGAATGTAATGTGTGCCATTCTAGCTGAAGCTTCTGGATACTTTTCAAGGGCAGACACGTGTAGAGAGTGTTACAATAGTCCCCGCTCACACTCTGGAAGATGACCAGGCTATGAGTCATTGTGAGCAAAGTCTCCCAATCTAGGAACAGAGCGGACACAACTGATGCTAGACAAAGCTGTGCAAACCCTCCCTGGCATGACTGCTACCTGCTCTTTGAGCAGGACTCCTGAGTTGAGAAGAACTCCCAAGTTGCACAGGACTATACGGGGCAGTGCAATCCCATCCAAAATCAAAGATGACATTGTCCCAGGAACAGAAGGCCCCAAAATCCAGAGCCACTCAGTCCTGATCTTTAAAAACAAAACAAAACCAGGAGAGGTTGATGTATTTCAACTATTGCTTTTGGGCTTATATAAGTTGTTCTAGGACATTGAACTTGGGTTAGTGCAATTTGGTGGATGTGATCAAACAGGTTCCATCTATATTTTTGTTAGTCTCTAGCTGTGAGAGCCCTTAGAGGGCTCCTTTGTGTGACTAATGCAGTTACATTTTTCCTAATGTTCTTGAATTTTAAACACACTTTTTTGGGGGACGACTATGTGATGGCAGATTAGGCTGTTAGCGCCTATTATTGAGATTTGAAATACTGTACATAATTGTATTCAATCTACATTGTGCTCACATGGTAGGCAGTAATAGTTGTCCCTCTTCCTGCACTTTGCTTGTAGTGGAACAATTACACAGCAAAAGACTTACAGTTACAAATGCAATTATGAGTCACATACAATATACATTTCTATTTTTAATAAGTATTTTTTTTTTAAAAAGCTACATTATTTTATCCCATGGGATCAAATTAGGAATTAATTAGGAATGTTTAGTTTTATAAAAGAAAAATCCATTAGACTCTAATTTCTGTTCTTCTTTTATTTCTGCTGGAGGTAGGAGAACCTACCTTGCCTAAAGCACTTTCCATCTCCTGCTCAACTCACTCCTACCTTCCTTGTTTGCTGGCTAATAACAATACTTTCCCACTATGACAATTATGGGCTTCCCTTCTGCCTTTCCTGACTTAAATATCTTTCTCTAAATCCCCATGAAGGATTTGGGCTGGAAAGGGAGAGTGGTAGAAGACAGCATTACGGCAACCATCTGGCTCGCTAAGTAAGAAAGAAGTAGAATAAGGAAATTTGGACTCTTCTTTGTGTTCCTCTCTGCTGCCTGATGGAACAGCAAATATCCAGCCATAAGTTACCTAGCCCAAGAATTTATGTCTCATCTTAACCGATATTCTAAATTGACTTAGCAAAAGCTGGTGTGCAATTATTGGTCAATTCACTATCAATTACATAATTACATTGTGTTGACAAGCAATAAATTAATTAAATCATGGTACCACCACGGCTATATTGAAGCACAGTCTTCTTTATCTTCTTTTTTATGTACAATTAAGCTCACAAATCAGCGCACATACTTTTGCCAGCTTTAATTCTAAAGTAATGAGCCTTGGTTGTTTTACTTTGCAATTTGGATCTGATAGGTTAAACTATTTGATATTATGTACTTTTTCTTTTTTCTTAGAACATTTCTAAAAACATTATCCAGTAGAGGGCTAATTTAGGCCTTTTGATTTGTAAGCTAGTTTAAGCTTCTAAAGCAATCTGGGGCATCAATATGCATTCATAAACAATGATAACCACAGAATCTCAAACTTCTTTATATTTGTAATCACTTAGAGACCAGTTGATATGAAATCATCCTTATTTATAACCACTATTGCATCATTCAAAAATTTGGGCAATATTGTACATATTAAAGACACAGCAAAACTAAAGTACTGCAACCAATTTAGTGTTCAGCTACATTTTATAATTTGGTAACCTCAGAAGGTACAATTTCTAATGGTGTTGATCGTGGTTTTCTTTTTGGAGTACTTACAATTTTCTGCGACCTGCATTTATTTCTAATGATTATGGAAATGCTTCAAATGGCATTTATTTCTTACAAGGTATTCTCCAACTTGGGTGTCCTCCAAACCTGTTGAGGTAGGGAACTGTAGTCGCAAAATATCTGGAGGGCGCTGTAATTGAGACTTATGACCACAATTGAGCCCGGAATATCTGTTGCTAAGTGAGACAGTAATTGTGAACTTTGCAACTCCATTTTATGACTGTTCTTGCCGCAATTGTTAAGTGAATGACTGCAGTTGTTAAGTTAGTAACATGGCTATTAAGTGAATCTGGGTTTTCCATTGACTTTGCTTGTTATAAGATTGCAAAAGGTGATTACATGATCCTGGGATACTGCAACCATTATAAATATGAGTCAGTTGCCAAGTGTCTGAATTTTGGTCATATGACCATGGGGATGTTGCAACGGTCATAAGTGTGAAAAACTGTCATAAGTCACTTTTTTCAGTAAATAAACTGTGATAAGTTGATGACTAGTTGTATAGCCTTCATATATGCTCAATTTTGTGGTACAACCCTGTCAAGAGAAAGGATACACATCTACGAACAATATCCATAATTATGAGCTGGTGTTCAAGTAGTGTTGCCTGAAAAATCAAACTAGATATGACATGGGACATCTATACTTGAGATTCTACTATTTTTACAAAAAAAGTCATTGACAGAGGCAGAGCTATATTATTATAGTATTATATATACTATTAGTTTGCTGGGAGTAGGTGGATAATGGATTGAAAAGAATTCAACCTTAAAACTGCCTAAAAATTGTTCTTGGCTATAGCAAAAGTATGGCCTTCTGCCATTTTGAATCTTTATATAGTTTACAAATTACTTTTTTGTACAGTATTGTTGGTTTCTCCCAACAATATGTATGGAAAATAGCAGTTGTTTTAAACAGGGATGAGGGATGGTTAATTTTGGTTCTTCACTACAGGACTGATCATGGATGTAAACAATTCCTAGTTCGTCCATTCATTCAATCATGATACACTAATGCAGATACATGTATCCATTGTGTAACATGAGAGTATTAAGAAGATGTATTTTTTTCAAACATGTGCAAAGTACAAAAGCTCTGTAAGTTAAAACAGGTAAATAGTGAATGATGAAAAAAGAGTCACTTAAGTGAGGTGTGCATTACAGAAATGTGAAGAAAGAAAGAAAGAAGGAAGGAAGGAAAGTAAGTAAGTAAGTTAGTTAGTTTTATCAGGAAAATTGCTGCCTGGAGATATGAAACTAGGTAGCAAAATAGTCTGATCTGTAATAAATATTCTTATGGGTGAAAAGTCTGCCTTTTGTGATGGTATTGTGGAAAACCTGAAACAATTAATATGCAGAAGCTCTTAGAAGTTCAAAGGTTAATCCATTTAGAGACATTTTGGAGCTGAACAGCCAACAAATTTAATAAATAAATAATACATAAATGCAGGTATTTAACCTTCAAAAACTTCCCTTGGCTTTTTAATGTCATCCATTAATATACATTGCTGTATTCTTATTTGCCCAAATTATTTTAATAACATTACACAGTAGATGGGGAAATTACGCTTTGGGAAAAACTCTTAGTTCACTTAGAAGGAAGGTTAATTATTAGGTATCCTTAAGGATTTCCCCCCCCCCTTTATTTCCTGCATAGCCCAGAACTGATACTATAATATTATCAAGCAATCCCTTTTAGGCATGTATAGATACTTTTATATTACTAAATATATTTTTAAATTAGGCAATAGTTTGTCTCATAGCTTAACAAGCAGCATACAGACATTTCTGCTTGAGGGAAAACTTCTAAATTACTAGGCTCACATAAAACTAATTGTAGTATTAATTACAACCATTCATTTAGTGACCGTTCAAAGTTACAACAGCACTGAAAAAAGTTACTTATGACCGTTTTTTCATACAAGTGTTGCAGCATCCCTATGGTCACATGATCAAAATTCAGATGCTTGGCAACTGGTTGTGCTGTATTTATGATGGTTGCAGTGTCCTGGGATCATGTGATCCAGTGGTGGGTTGCTACCGGTTCGCCCTGGTTTGGGTGAACCGGTAGCAGCAGCGGCAGGAGGCTCTGCCCACCTGTCCGGACGTCTCTGCGCATGCGCAGAAGTGTTATGCGCATGTGCGATCACACGCGCACCCACGACCAAAACGGTAGCAACGTGATTTGAATCCCACTACTAATGTGATCCCATTTTGCAATTTCCTGACAAGCACAGTCCATGGGAAAGCCAGATTCACCTAACAACTGTGTTACTAACTTAACAACTTCAGTGATTCACTTAACAACTGTGGCAAGAAAGGTGGTAAAATGGGGCAAAACTCACTTAACTGTCTCACTTAGCAGCAGAGATGTTGGGCTCAGTTGTGGTCGTAAAGTCAAGGACTACCTGTATTCCCTGGACTGTGGCTCTGAAAATACATTTTTCCAGATTAAAAGCAAAGGATGATTTTTTTGTGGTAAGAAGATAGTTTGTAGGAACAAGTATATTAAAAAGATAATCATTGAACGTGAACAAATGTGACAGAAACTACTAGAAATAATAAAGAATGAAAAGAAAGGATAAATAGCTATTTATTTAATAATTATTTACTTTATTTAATAAGTTAATTGTAATAGTTGTCTTTTTTTAGTGAACTAATTTCTTTAAAAAAAAACACCCTTCAGGGAGCATTCTCTCAAAAGTCATGGATCAAGATGTCCTTAAGATTCCTGGAGAACAGGAAGAAGTTCTTTCATGTTTGGAGGAGAAATTCCCAGAACTTTCAACCCGAAAAGATATCATCACCTTCCTTCAGGAGGCACAGCTGCATGCCGATGGTACACCATTGCTTTAATTTTTCCCTTTATTCTTTATTTGAGCTGTCCGATACTTTCTCATTAAATGTCTGCCGGACTCTTAAATTTATTAGAATAATGAGTAGTAATTTCTGGTTTAGTTCCTAGTCTGAATGTTGGCTCTAATCTAAACAACACTTCTTATGCAATATGTCTCCATATATTTGGCTTATTTTATATTGGCTCAGTACCAGTCATTTTGAACCAGCAATTCTGAAAATGCTTCGAAAAGAGTGTATGTTCTTTTATTGTATCAAAATCTTTCTACTTATATATGAGCCAGAAGATAATAATTTGGGAGAATATCTGGAAGTTGGCATTGATATAGATATACAGTATATCATATATTTCGTATATTGAAAGGCAGATCTCAAGGTTCTGAAATGCAAAAACAACATGGAGTCCACTTTCTCTGTTTCCCAATGCTACTGCAGCTCTCTCTGCAGTGGGTTGCCATTCCCTGAATCTCTACATGAAAACATGTCTGAGTAAAAGTTTAAACAATAAATATGATCTGATTACACAGTAAATGTGAAATTCCTGTAAAGCTGCTGTCCCTCCTTCGTTCCTCTGTATCATAAACCTTATATTACAGAAATTGTTCTTGACTAGAAAGGAACTATATTCCAACAGGTTCCTATTATGTTTGATACTAGATACTTTTGGTCATCTAGTTTTACCTCAGACTGACCAAGTATAGATGAATCTTGTCGATATCAAAAGGCTTTTGAATTATCATGTTTCTTTGGAAGAAAATTAGAAATCTTACTCCTTCTCTTGTGCAGGTGTGTGTACACACACACAACTTATACTTAGCAAAAACAATTTTAAGCAAAAATGAATGATTTTCTATCTATTCCGCAGAGCTGAGGATTGATGAAGCTTTGGTCAAGGATCTCAAAGAGGTGTCAGATGGAGAAATAAAAGTAGCAGTTAGTACCATATATATCAATTTGGAGGTAAGGAAAAATCAAACTGGAGGCTTTTACCAGAAATTACCTGAAGTTATTCTTATTTTTTTTTATTGTTATAAGGATTTTTAAAACTGTTGATGGATTTCTTTTGACTTACTTTGTGTTGTTAATATTCTAGAATAGCTTTTTCTAGTTTGGACATTTGAAATATATACTTAAACAATCTTCAAACAACACAAGGTCTGACTCATTTTATGTATGGTTGTCAAGACCCTAGATCAGGGGTCTCCAACCTTGGTTTCTTTAAGACTTGTAGACTTCAACTCCCAGAGTCCCTCAGCCAGCAAAGCTGGCTGAGGAACTCTGGGAGTTGAAGTCCACAAGTCTTAAAGGGACCAAGCTTGGAGACCCCTGCCTTAGATTGCAGAAAGCCTCTTAAGGCCTAGTAGGTGCATTTCCTAATTAAACCAATAGAGAGGTGATTCCTAAACATTTATCTTCATTACCCAAAACCACTTATTAGAAAGTCCTTCTTTAATATCCCTGTAGAAATAAAAAAAAAACCCCAGCTTTATCCAGTTTGGGTTAATTTACCTAGGTTTGGGAAGCATTGCCATAGGGCAGGGGTGTCACACTGGCAGCCTGCGGGCTGGATGCGCCATGCACAGACCACACCCACCACAATTCCGCAAAGGGGGGAAAATGTTGTGAAACATCATGTGACAGCAAAGTGATGCTGTGAGTTTGACACATGTGCCATAGGGGGTGACTTATGGCTGGGATTTATCATTTTATTAATGTTTTCTCTGTTGTGTCTACCTACGCATAACAAGATAGTAATGAAAGAAGGGTAACCCAACCCTAATCTTACAAAGAGACATGGGTACATGTTTCTATGTAAGAAGTCCCAGATAAACTTCTATCATCTCCAATTATAGTTTTGAAAGTAATAAGGACCAGAAAAACTAATCCAGACTTTTCAGGGCTAACAGCATTGGCAAAACAAATAATGCACTCATAATCTGTAGTCTCATAATCTGTAGTCTCTCTATCCTTATCTGTCCAGGTTGAAGGATTATAGTAGTAGTGCAACTGCCATTATACAGACACAATTCTTCAATTTTGGGGGGTATGTTCTATAAGACTACTAAGCAGAAAAAAGTATGGGTATCAAGGAGCCTTCTTTGCCAGTGTAGCCATAAGATAGCTGCTTAAAAATAATTGGAAACGTGGATTAAGTATTGTTTGGGGAAAAAAAGAAAAAGATTATGTGTTCACCCAGATAATATACTATTTTCAGCTTTTGTAATTTTTCCATTAAAGAAATGTATGGTATCAGTGATTGATTATTCTTGCATACATATTTATCATAATGGTATCTGCTATATGGTAAGAGATGTGCACCACATACTGTGATTGGCATATTTATTTCCTAGGAATTTAAAATTATTTGTTATTGGGCATGTTGCTAAGCATTATAGATTGAACTGCAGTGTTGATATCTGCCATTCTGCTTGGTTTTAAATGTTTTTTGGGGGACATTACGAAATATAAATTTTTCAAATATGTCTGTTTAATATTGATGGGATGTTTTGAAAAGCAGAAATAAAAATCTCTGGTGGAAAATTGTTCTTGAGTACCACTGCAGAAAGACATAGATAATTGCTGCCAAAAAAACTGTATGAACAGAAAATCACCAGGAATTGAGCAGGACGGAAGGAGACTTAAATTTTTCAGTGTTTCAATCACATGAGAGGCCTTGTATTCGATCACAGCTAGACAACCTATGACCCATTGGGTCATCATTTCAGAGATAGATTAGATAGATACATCTAATATTTTGTATTATGCCCTAAATGTTTTATATGTTTTATGTCCTAAAATGTTTTGTAAAACTTGCCAAATTTCAATTCCACAGGAGTCACAGGTTCTGGATTTTGGATGTATTCTGTAAATTAGCCCATTTGAGGTACCTTGGTTCAAAAATTATTGCTCTTTTGCCCAGTTAAAATCATTACAAAGAGTTTTAATAATTTCTACTGTACAAAGCCTTAAATGCTACTAAATGGACTATGTTCAGGCTGATTATAGAAATTAGATTTCCACTTAGAAAACCCAATAAAAGTAAAGTACTCTTTAATATTTTAATAACGACACATGAAATAAATTTCAGACTTTGTAAAAAAAAATCTCCAGATGCTTCTTACAAAGACATAGGATACGAAAAAATAAATGATTTATGGAGCTGTAGGAATGTGACTTTTGCAGACTACCTTATGTCTAAGGAACATTAAACATAGGGTTTTTGTTTAGCAAATAAATAACCATTCACTTCAATGGTTGCATAGCCTGGACTTCTGTGCATATTTTTGCAAAGATAAGGAGAGGCCATTAGGGATTTAATATAAAATAAATCGCCAAGGGGTCTTCTTGTAGTCCTAGTCTTTCTGCCACATGGTGTGTTACTAATGTGCATAAATGGGCTTAAATGAATGTGTTATCTGTACTACATTTGTAGTGTGTATATAGATATTATTTTAATTGCATCTTTGTAAAAGAACATATATCATATTTTTGGATCTTGAAAATATTCTACACATAAACAGATTAAACTTGTTTTCAAGTATCAGATAATCTTTGCCTATAGGTGATGTTTTGATGTATCTGTTGTACAGCAGGAAGTATACTTTGACTTTGTCCTGTCATATGTATTCCTAGTTAAGTAATCACCTTCTAAGAATAAATGGGGCAGTCAGAGATCCATTATCAAATACCTTCTGTTCACAAGGCTATCATTTAAACTTGTGTACCACTATGGAGGATGGTAGTGGTGATATGTTGATGCTCTAGGTCAAATTAAAACTCACATCAGTAATAATAAACACCATATCTGCATAGGCTTAAAAGTGTGATACCTTCTGAGACTGTTTCCAATTTGGATAATTACTAAAATGGAGTTGAAACATTAATTTGTCTCCACAATAAAGTGATATTTCCTTGCTTTGCCCATACATAAATGTGACAGATAACCAGGAGGTTACTTAGCTTAGAAGCTTACTAAGTGAAAATAATGCAGTTCTTGAACCTAGTTGTACTATAATTATAAACCATGTTTTATAGCTTAAGATATGTCTACCTAACTATATAATGGTTTATATAATAAAGCATGCTTAAACAAACTACGATTCTACATGATGCATGTTGTTAGGGGCTGGGGATTCTTTGGAAACCCATATAAAAAGATAAATCAATACAGAAATTATGGGCATCATTGGGAGGCCAAAAGGTAAAATCTGAGTGGTGGCATGGCAATTCAGTGGCTATCCCTTTTATATTTCCATCATTTTGACAAAAATCCAGCTTGCTGTGAATGTCCCTGACTAAAATATCCACTGTACATGTAGATGTCTGTCATTAAATTATGTTATTTGTCCTAAGGCTGGATATTCTCACTATCACTGTCTATTGATTTTTCCTAGATTATATAATGGCTGTATGATTTGTACAAGCTTACCAGTTGCATGGGCTCAATTCACCCCAAAGTCTGTAGGAAGTCAAGCGACATTTTGGGAGGGGGGATTTTATTATGTGCTGTTGTGTATAAGCACATACATACTTCTAAAACCGGTAGTTTTATTCCATTCTTCATGCAAGGATTTCACAGTATCATGTATTGTGTTCTCCATTTTTATCCATCAATTGCTAAGACAACCAAACTGCATCACTCCAATATTTCCAATAAAAAGATTAACCTATTGAGTTTTTTGATCTATCATACTTTGGAAAAGAAAGTAAAAGTTAGGTTCAGTAAATAAAAGTTAGCATTTCTGTTCTGGGACTTGCTGAAAGCAGATTGCAGAAAATGAGCAGGGCAGAAAAATCCTGAACTGAAGGATTAAGGGTTTCTATTCCTTTTTTTCTTATTGTTGTTATCATGCAGGGGTGAAATCCAGCAGCTTCTGACAGGTTCTGGAGAACCGGTAGCGGAAAGTTTGAGCAGTTCAGAGAACTGGTAGAGGAAATTTTGAGTAGTTCAGAGAACCGGCAAATACCACCTCTGTCTGGCCCCAGAGTGGGGTGGGAATGGGGATTTTTCAGTATCCTTTCCCTGGAGTTGGAAGGGAATGGAGATTTTGCAGTATCCTTCACCTGCTACTCCCACCAAGTCACACCACACCCACCAAGCCACGTCCACAGAACTGGTAGTAACAAAATTTGGATTTCACCACTGCTACCATGTTATAGTAAACAGAACTCTATAGCATGTGTTTCTTCCTTTCTTATGGATCCTTGCTGAGACTTTCCTTCTTTCTATTCTATTCTATTCTATTCTATTCTATTCTATTCTATTCTATTCTATTCTATTCTATTCTATTCTATTCTATTCTATTCCTCCAGACCTAATCACTTAATATTTCTGGTCCAATATGCAAAAACTTGCTGATTTCAAGTTTTATTCCTCAGGGTTTTTTCGTTTAAGGGCTCAGTAGAAACTCACTAGAATTTTATATTTTTATTTTATTTTAAAAATCACATTTGTTGCCCTTATCGCTATTTCAGAATATTATGTATAGTGGAGTAATATCAAAACAAAATTTGGGCCATTTTAGCTATTGAGAGGAGACTAGTTTCTTAATCTTTCTTCATGGCACAAGACATTTGGTATGGAACTTACAGTACAGTATATTCATTTATTGTGCTAAATCATTTTATATCAGGAACCATCAGTTTAATGCTAAAATTTGTGCATCTCTGGCCTACTATTAGAAATGCAAAGACTAAACATGTTTCAAATAGCGCTCTGTGCTGCCAATGATGTATCAACACCCTATGCCATTACTCTTTTCTAAATGTGATAATAATGTGATCTGTTAACATAAAAAAAGTTTGATGCCACAAAGCAGCTGGAAATGGACAACTGAAATATGCATATATCTAACTCATATCATCAAATGCACAGTTTGATATATGTTGTTAAAAGATTTTCATGTGTTTCTGTTCTTCTCAAGCAAAAATAGCAGCTTTTTAATGTTAAATTCACAGATTTGTAACACCCATTCCTTACTGAGGTATTTTACTAGTTCCAAACACTGTTGGGTGAGTAGGGATAGCAGTGTTTAACCTAAGATGTTTTTGTGCTAGTAATGTCAGGATTTGTAGGAGAGATGCTCATGAACAATTGCTACAGTATGTAGAGGCTAGCTTCAGTAGCTCCCAATACACTTGATTCCATAATAGTTTTGCTGCTATCTTCTCTTGTTGGCCCTGAGTTTAAATGTGAAATTCTTCTTTTGGAGAAAATGGAAAGTCTTGTAAGACTTTTTTTAAAATTATCCCTTCCTTTGGCCTGCCTTAAAGATCTAGCTGAAAACATCCCCTCTGTTGTAACTCAAGTGTATTTTTTGTGAAGTGCAGTGTTGGACTGAGAAGCAGGATTGCAAATCCTCTTGGAGAATCAAGGATATGTGCTACGTAAGTGCAATATTCACCCTTGATTTTCTGTGTTTAATACTGATCTTAAGAGCTTTCTACTCAGATTCAGTGGCTTTTACTCAGGTTTCCCCTCATTGGATATTGCTTTGCAACAGTACAAGTGTATCTTTGTCAGCAGCTGGATTCAGGATAGACTTAGTACTTAGAATCGGTTCAATATAGAGATCCCCTTTTATGCCCTCTGAATGTAATTTGTAATGAAAGATAGTTAATCACAAACATAAATAAAATATAAATGTATTAGCAGCATGTATTAGCCGGAATTATTCTCTCCCCCACTTCCTGTCCAGTTGTTCTATATTTCATCAGCAAATATTAAGGAGAAAATGTGGTGAATTATTCTCATAAAGTAGGTATGATAGGGAGCTTGTATATACAGAAAATGGCTAACATGGTAGCTATGGTCAATCACAAAGTATTCAATGTATCAGCACACAAACTATGGAAGAAACTAAAGTTTCTCTTTGTCAATTCTTCTCACTTTGCTACTCCCTCTTCTGCTATCATGCAACTGAGACATCTGTCATGATAACACTGAATGTAGACCCATGTTGACAAACCTGATAATATCAAGAGTATATACTCAACTTTGGATGTTCAGGCCTCTGAAACTGGCACTAAGGTTGCACCAGTATTATCACCAGAGACACATATTTTAAATTCTGAATAACTTTACCTATAAGCATAGACTTTCATCTTTTACCTTAAATCTGCCCCTCTTTTCATCTTTTATGAAACACATTCTTTCTTTGAAAATTAAAGCAACACTTCTATTTCAGTTAAAGTCTTATCATAATATTCCAATGTAGGATCTAACTTTCTATATTTGCTAAAGAAGGATGTGAACCATTAAAAAAAAAAAAGCTAAATATTAGTGTTGACCTTTTATGAATTCATGTCTACACTTAGTATTATTTTTTACATTAATAAGTTCCTTGGCAAGCTTTCTTTTTTGTTTAAATTTGGAAAGTGCAATTATATTGGCATATGGTGATAATGTAATAAATCTTAAGGGTTAGAGGTTGAAGGAACCATGGCTTTTCAATTAGCAATGTAAATGAAACATTCATTATCCAACATGCTGAGAAGTTGATGAAGTGTACAATAATCTGATCCCAAGTTTTTTCTGAAATAAGTCATTTTAGATAATAGGATATTTATGAGGATCAAGGACAATGCTTTGGATTTCTTGTTATTTTTATTTTGTTTCAATATATAGTAGAACATAGAAAATAAATTTTGAAATCCTATTAAATTTCAATGTACCGTAGCAGAAAAATATTTAAGCATTTAGAAAATTATTCTATGCAATCAACTATGTCTTTCTCAATCCAGTATAACCTGAGTTAATTTAGCTGAATTATCAGTATTAAAAACTTAAGGTTACATTTTAAAAAGTTCAACAACACATGAAGAACTATTTCTAATTTTGGGATCCACTTTGGAAAAAGTTGCAAATAATCCCGGTATTTGAAGTTAATTGTGCATTTGTTTTTGTGGTCATCACTATAACGGAATCAATTTTTTTAATTTTCTATGACGGCAGTTGAAATCAGCCTTTTAGGTTAATATTTTTATTGATATTGGTGTTGAGACTGATGGCATAATGGGTAGTTACTTCCATCAGTATGAATACAGGTAGCATCACCATTCTTGGGCACATGGAAGAATGATCTATATTATAAAAACATGGAGTTTTACAATCGCTGCAAAAATAGATTTATTTTTAATAGTTTATTTAATTGTATTAATCAGTGAACATTTATTATCATTCATTCATACCACTTATTCATAAATTATTTTTCCAAGAAGTTCAGGGAAGTACATGCAGTCTTCCCTATCAATGCAAGAATGCTGTTAGGTAAAACACACTGAAAAGGAATTTCTTGTCTAGGATTCCTATGTACCAGGGATCTCCAACCTTGGTCCCTTTAAGACTTGCGGACTTCAACTCCCAGAGTCCCTCAGCCAGCAAAGCTGGCTGAGGAACTCTGGGAGTTGAAGTCCGCAAGTCGTAAAGGGACCAAGGTTGGAGACCCCTGCTATGGACCTTACTGTGAAATTCAAACCATGGCATCACAGTGGCTTTGTATTCATAAACAAAATAACAACAACAAAAAAAGAGTACTGCAATTTCCCAATTTCTTATGACCAGGCATTGCATTGATGCAATGCAACTTACACCTAATACTTTCAAGTCTGCTACTGTGTCAGTGGAACTCAATGTATATAAACCCTCAAACACCAACTCGCTTGTTAGAAAAACCTTGAGAAGCATAAAAGGATGTTTCTCTGGAAAGTTGCAGCCACCCAGTGGCCAGGAAACATAATTTCCAAGCAAATGTTCATATCCAGAGATAACCGAAATGCACAAAGGCACTTCAAACTGTTTTCACATGAAACATAACAACTCATTCCCACACTGGATTAATGTCAATAGTTCATTAATTAAATATTTAAATAAACAGAATCTAATTATTGAAATATTGACGTTAATCCAGTGTTTCATGTCTGATGCAATTCAACATTTTATATTTTTTAAAATTAAAGAGAATTCTTTTTATTGTATGACAATTTGCAAAAACCCATTATGTTCTTTAAGATTCGTTGCTTAAAATATTTTGCCAAACTCTTTGCATGAGTTTGAACAGTTTCTGTCATTTGTAGAAACTGTAAATGGTTAAGAAAGCAAACATGAACTTGTGTTGAGATAATGAAAAACCCAACTCACATGGATGCATATGAGTAGATGAATGTCATGCTAAAGAGCCATTGTAATGAATTCAGGTTGCATGAAATATTTAGAGATATTAGACTCTAATATTTAGAAATAATGGAGTTTCAGAATATTAGCCTCGATTTGTATTTTGAGTGACTATCACTTGAGGGGGTTGTTTAGTTGTTTATCCCACAAGATACATTATGGGGAACAATTTAGGTATTTTGACACAAAGGAAAATATGCCCTTTATAATGAAGAGACTCATGAATGTTTATGAGCCCGCAATCTTTGTTGTTGTTGTTAGTTGTGAAGTCGTGTCTGACCTCTTGCGTGGACAACTTTTCTCTAGGCTTTCCTGTCCTCTACCATCCCCCAGAGGTAATTTAAGCTGACACCAACTGATTCAGTGACTCCATCCAGCCACCTCATTCTCTGCCGTTCAGTTCTTCTTTTGCCCTCAATCATTCCCAGCATTAGGCTCTTCTCCAGTGAGTTCTTTTAAGATTTTGAATAGCTCAGCTGGAATATTGTCACCTCCACTAGTTTTGTTGTTGCTCAGACTTCCTAAGGCCCATTTGACTTCACATTCCAGGATGTCTGGCTCCAAGTCAGTGGCCACTTCATCATAGTTATCAGGATGTTAAACTCCTTCTTGTATATTCCTTCTGGAATCTTTACCATTGCATATAAATACCAGTGCCAAAGAAGCAAAGAAAGGCTTACATGTAAGCAGCTGTACTCCCTCCACAGTGCTTATCTGTCTGTTCCTTTTCTCCTCATGCAACTCATTGATGACTGCTGGTGTATTTTCCCAGTGCTCCTTATCTGTTTCCAGCAGCTTAGTCCATGTTCTCATCCTATTCCTCCAGTTTGTGCGCAGCTTTTTGGGTTGCCAATCTGGCTAGAAAAATGAATGTATCATGGCATTTATTTCTAGTTTGAACCAAATGGATTGTAAATAAATGAAGGATGCCTGCTGGGATTAGAATAAAAAAATAATAATCAACAAATAGCTATTGGAAAAGTAGCATTATGCTACAATAGCTGCTATTAACATGCATTAGCAACCTCGATGGCCTGTTTGAGTTTGATGCATCATTTGTTGTGAAAGGTTTTTCCTATCAAGGTTTTAGGAAAACATTATTTAGTTTTCAGAATATGTTCGTAATAGAGTACCACTCATTCTGTATCCTGAGATTAAAACTCATGTATTTCTTATAGGTGAACTGGTGACTTCTTATTTGTATATTGTATATTATATACAATGTCCCAGAGGGACATGATGGCTCAGGGGCTAGGACAGCTGAGCTTGTCGATCAAAAGGTCGGCAGTTCAGCGGTTCGAATCCCTA